>NC_053496.1:122365627-122675627 GCF_905171775.1 Rana temporaria
TGGGTGTGAGTGGGGAAAAAACAGTACAAGTAGCCAGTCAGTTCTTGTTAAAGTATTTTATTGAGTATACATGTTAACATACAATGCAAAACACATAACAGTATGGTGTGGACTACAGTCCAACAGTACATTACATGTATCAAAAGCAGTGAGCATGAGGCTAGAGCCAAGAATCCGAGCTCTGAGGCATGTAACTTTGAGCTAGTGATCCTCCCACAGATGGAGTGTGGGGGGAATATGGACTAGGTTTAGGGTAAGTTGCAGTAACTAGGTGGGAGTACCTCTTAAGCACCTCAACAGTGGATGCCAAGGGGACTACAATGCGTAAAGCCCCAGAGGGACACATTTGGTACATATCTGGGAAGAACCCGGGGGTTGCATAAGGACTAGATTATCTACTATCTAACAATCCCCCAGAATAACTAGGAGGGGAAGAGGGTTAACGGTGCCAGATCATCACTGCTTAGATAAAGTTTGACTGCAATATGGGTTGCAAAAAATATGGGGGGGGGGATAGGTGCAAAGAGGGAGTAAGTTATGCCAGAGAAGGGGTGAGAGAGTAAGGACGTACGGGGGAGGGAGTCCAGAGGGAGAAGGGTCCCTAGAGAGGTCCAGGGCCAGAATAATTAGGATGTCAGTTAGGGCTGTAGGAGTGCAACATTGAAGGTAGGTGGCAGGAACTGAATTATCCAAGGCCTCCACAATTTTTCATATAAGGAAATTTTGGCAAGTAGAATTGCCTCAATTTTGGCATGAACCATAGCCTATGTCAGTGATGGCGAACCTTGGCACCCCAGATGTTTTGGAACTACATTTCCCATGATGCTCATGCACTCTCCAGTATAGTTGAGCATCATGGGAAATGTAGTTCCAAAACATCTGGGGTGCCAAGGTTCGCCATCACTGGCCTATGTGATTCTGTGCTTTGTCTCTAGGATGCCTAGAGAAGGGGATTTTCATTCTTTTGTAATGGTTTGTTTTGCTGCAGTGGTGATGAATAGCAATAGTTTAAACACTAAAAATCAGCGCTCATGAGACATACACAATGATGCATGTAGGCTCTTTAGCAAAAGTGAAGAACTTTGTCCATTTATTGGTCACAATTTCAGTATAATAAATCCAATCCGAAAATGGACGAAAATAAGAAAATAAATATGATATTTGTAATAGTCACAACTTGCAGTTTACAATTTGGAATATTGATATCCACCATCCATGGAGCAAGGAGGGGTTAAAAGTTCCTAGTGTGGCTCCAAAATCCTGTAAGTTGATTATAGTTTAAATACAGTACCTTAAGATGAATTCCGTATGCAGGCCGACGTGTGGGGGGCCCTCCAACACGAAGGACGCAAAACCGGGACTGTGGCACAGCTGGGACCTGGAGAACTCACAACCCCCGTCCCTCCAGATGGGTTACGTCACAGCACTGTGACGCTGGCTGGCATCTGAAGATTTGAGCAGCACTGTGGACTGAGTGTGCCATTAGACATGCTCCCCCACTGTGAGTGTTGATTCGGCTGCTATAAAATTCCTTGTCAAACGGATCGTGGTGAAGGATAGCAAATATCTTAAAAGGGGTTGCCTTGACAACGCGTTTTGCGCTCTATGCGAAACATGTTGTCAAGGCAACCCCTTTTAGGATATTTTTTAACCTTCACCACGATCCGTTTTGACGAGGAATTTTACAGCAGCCGAATTGTCCTGTTTACAAGCTGGTTAGTGTATTAAGGATTCATCTCATTGAGTGGACATTTCTATACATCTTCACCAGAGAGGAGCAGTGCATCAACACTCACAGTGGAGGAGCGTGTCTAACGGCACACTCAGTCCACAGCGCTGCTCGATTCTTCAGACACCAGCCAGCGTCGCAGTGGTGTGACGTCACCCATCTGGAGGGACGGAGGTTGTGAGTTCTCCCGGTCCCAGCTGTGCCACAGTCCCAGTTTTGCGTCCTTCGTGTTGGAGGGCCCCCACAAGTCGCTAGGAACTTTTAACCCCTCCTTGCTCCATGGATCGTGGATATCAATATTGCAAATTGTGAACTGCACGTTGTGACTATTACAAATATCATATTTATTTGCTTATTTTCATCCATTTTTGGATTGGATTTTCTATACTGAAATTGTGACCAATAAATCGACAAAGTTCTTCACTTTTGCTAAAGGGCCTACATGCATCATTGTCTCATGAGCGCTGGTTTTTAGTGTTTTATTGGTGTATATTTGGTACTTCCGGGTACGAATTTTATCCTGCTGCTCTGGACTCACATTCTCTTCTGGATTTTTGCACCTCCTGATAATTAAAAATGTATTATTCTCCACCAATTTAAGCGCTGGTGTTTTTTGCTGTTTTAATAGCAATAGTTTAATTGCTGATGGGTCACAGGCAAGGGTTTGTTATTCGGGAGAGCTATTGCTGGGTCAGGGGTCAATAAAACCCGAACACTTAAGACCAAATTGATTGCACTGTAGGGCATGTCCACCATTTATGGACATGGGTACCTGGCCCAGTACAGCCTCGAAAGCAATGTGAGGGGTATTGGGGAAGAAATTTTGAGATCTGGCAGGGAGCAGGTGACCACCTTGTAATTGGGTTCCAGAGCTACAATGTAGCCAGTCAGTTCATATGCCGACAAGGATTATACTGCTAGGAAGAGAAAACAGTGACAAAGCTCATCGCTGTGCATCCATCTTTGATTGGGCTATTCATGTATCTTTTTGGCTGGAGTTCTGCTTTAATAGTGTATCCCTCTGCCTGAAAAGGCCCATCATCTCTCTACAGACTTTTCAGTGAATCTGTTAAGGACATTATCATTAAGTCAGTGTCATTAACATGTTGCTAATCACTACCTTAATTGACTTGTGTATCTCATTATAGCGCTTTAATTACTTCCAGAATAAAACAAGCACAGTGTTTGCTCAGGGTTTTAAGACCTCTTAAAAATTGTTTGTAAACAAGGTCATGCCTACTGGGAACCTGAATTGGGACCCTTCTTTTAAACATTCTGGTAGCTCAGTGTAAACATTGTACAATGATTTAGATTACAGAATAAGAGATTTCCAGTTAAACGTCACTCAGGCACTGCTAAAATGTCTGATCTTCCTTGGTTAAAGAATGCTTCTTGTAAAAACTCTCTGATAGTTATTCTAATGGCATCAGGGGAGCAATTCTACTGGCTCGTTTATAGGAAATTAATAGATTAAAAGTCCAGATTGAGACTCAAAAAATCGCCCTAATCAAGTTCTAATCTGCATAATTTTCCCATAAACACCAGCAAGAAATTCAAAGAACTCATATGTATCATATGTGGCAGATTCAGCTCTTCTGGGATCTGACATTATTGTGTTTTAGCAAGTAATCTTTTTCTGAAAATTGTAAAGTATAATATTCCTGCCTCTAGTACTTTTTTAATGGGGAAAAAATACATCCTAAACATATTTTGTGGTTGAAAACAGAATTTTAGGCGGGCAGCTAAATGGAATAGTTAAAAATAGGTATGCAAAGTGTTTTACCCACAACATGATTTGCTCTTTTGTTTAGCCATTCTTGTGATTCACACTCAACTGTTTTACTGTATCGTTAGGAATTAGTGATTTCACGTAATGTATTGCAGAGGTGTGTTAGTCACGGGACTGGCTGAACATATGCATATTGATTTACGCATATTTATTTCAGTGTTCTGTGAAGTTGTTAGTCTGGGGTTCTGTTTTAAGGTAATGGTTAAAATTCTCCATTTTCTTCCTAAACTCCTGAAAATGTTTAGTGTTTGTTCAGTACCTTATGGTAACAGTAGAAAACCAAATTTCAATGTGCAGTTGGCATGTCTGTCGTACCTCCTCCTATTTCCAACTGATACTTTTTCTGGATATTAATTTTACAAAGTGCTAAATGGATTCTCACACTTCAGAAGACTATCTGAGGCATACCAAATTTGATTACAAATACATTTTTTAAAGTTGAAAACTACTTTTTTCCTTTTAGCCATTAAAACTGTTAGATTGGTAATCTAATTTGACTGTTTTATATTATTTATGTGTGTTTTAAATAGGCAGTTCTTATTATCTGACAGTCAGACTCGCATACTGGAACTATTCTAAAGAATCTTAAACATTTTAGCACCTTCAAACCTTTAACTTATTATGTGTCATTCTAACATATGACGCAACCACCAGGGGGCACCCTGTTTAAAAACATAATTTTAAAATTCCTGTTTAACAACTCAAATAAATCCCTGTTGTATTTTCTAAGTACTCTAAAACATCCAAACTTTTGAAGAGGCTTTTTGAAAACAGGCCCACTTCAGTAAGTGACAACCAGGAATTACACCATAACACTAGTTAAAGAGGATGTCCGCTAAAAAAAAAAAATCTTAAAAGTCAACAGCTACAAATACTGCAGCTGCTGACTTTTAATATTGACACACTTACCTGTCCTGGAGTCTAGCGCCGTCCGCAGCAGAGGATGAGCGATCGCTCGTCCCTCTGCTGCCCCCCCCGCCATCCTCGGTGAGGGAACCAGGAAGTGAAGAGCTCCGGCTTCACTGCCCGGTTCCCTACGGTGCATGCGCGAGTCGCGCTGCGCCTGCTGACTGGCTCCCGCTGTGCTCTGGAAGCCTAATGTTCCCAGAACACAACGGGGGAGGGGGGGGAGGTGACGTCCTGCCCGCAGTCTGCGGCTGGAAGTGGGTGCAAATACCTGTCTTTAGACAGGTATCTGCACCCCCCTCCCCCTGAAAGGTGTCAAATGTGACAACGGAGGGGGGAAAGGTTCCGATCAGCAGGAGTTCCACTTTAGGGTGGAGCTCCGCTTTAAAATGGAAGTTATTTTTATCTATGACCATGACATGTTGTGTAGCATGGAAATATCTTGACTCCCAAATGAAAAGTCCATGACCGTATTCTATTTTACACAAATATGAGTATCATTGAGCAATGTTCAAACTGCTGTATTATAGTTTACGGCATGGCTGTGCTGCAACTTTAACTATCTCAAAAAAAATACAGCCCTGATTTTTTTTTTCTTTAGCTGTGCTTTGAAACTTAATTTTCCTTGATGAATATGCCTTTGCAAGACCCCGTATTATAAATGTGCCGTCTTTCAGTAGCATTAAAGGCCTTTCTTGTAGCAAGGAAACCAGGGTCTTCATATTTGGTATAGTTCACATGTTTGTGCCTGGATGGATACCATAACTGATGAATACAACTTTATTCTGATTTGTGAAAATCTAAAGAAGGTTTACAGGGGCCTATAATTAAGTGGTTTCTTACTGTCAAATGCTTTACGCCATAGCTTCTACTCATCTAGACAACAGGAAGTACAAAAAAGAAAACCAGGTGAGATTTATTGACTTGAGAATATTAAATGCAAACTTTCTCAATGGGTCTAAAGGACTTCTGATGAGGTTCTGTCATCCCTTTGTAAATGGTCTGATGTGCTGCCTAAGAAAACACATCTGTGGGGCTTGGGCGTTGACCTTTCGGAAATTCTACATAGTCAAACTGCATACTTATTCCATAACTCCTGCTGTAATGGAGTGACCTTCCTACAAGTGGTTACTTTTAATGTAGAAACTCAGACACCAAACACAATTATAATGCAAGGTCCAGAAGTATAGTAAAACGCATTCGATCTCCCATGAGGATTATACTTCAGATATGTTTGGTCTCTAAAGCTGCGTACACATTACCATTTTTCATGTCATGGGAAAAACTAAGTTTGTCAAGCCTGCCTTGCATACACACGATCGTGAAAAAAAAATGCTCGAGAAAAGCGTGGTGATGTACAACACATACGACGGCACTATAAAGGGGAAGTTTCATTCGGATGATGCCACCCCTTGGGCTGCTTTTGCTGATTTCGTGTTAGTAAAAGTTTGGTGAGAGACGATTCACGCTTTTCAGTCTTCGTGCTTTTTAGTCTGTTACAGGGTGATGATTCAGTCTGTTACAGCGTGATGAATGTGCGATCTCCATTACAAATGCTAGTTTTACCAGAACGAGTGCTCCCGTCTAATAACTTGCTTCTGAGCATGCGCGTTTTTTTCCCGTCGTTAAAGCCTACGCACAACCTGTTTTTCACGACGTGAAAAACGGTGAGAAAAATTTGAGCATGTTCTAAAATTTTAATGGCCATTTTTCACGTCGAGAAAAATGCTCTGGAGCCTACACACGATCGTTTTTAATTAACAATTAAAAAAATTGCATTTTTCACATCATGAAAAACGGTCGTGTGTGCGCGGCATAACAGATTATTACGTTTTGATAATTTATATGCTGGTTTTCAGAGTGTGAAGCCTCACCCTGTTGAAATATAAACGTACCCATTGTATTAGGCATTAAGACAGTCCAGCACACCTGTAACATACCCCTCAGAACTTTTGATCGGATGGGGTAGTTCTGAACCGTAGAGGAGCTGTGCCTAGCTTAGAGACACTACGTGCATCCTGAAGTTTGTCTAAGGTTATTGGCGTCTCCAAATCTTCCCGAACCTCTGGGGTTAGCTGAGGGAATTGAGAGGAGGGCGATATAGTCTTCCAGTTGAGTCGGGGATGGGGACTGCTCTGAAAGGTTGTATAGAGAAGAATACAAGTCTCTAAAACCCTGTGCAATCTGTTTGGTGAGCACCACTTTTTTGGCCTTGAGGTGTAATGATTTGGGGAAATATGAAGCAAATTTGTGTTCTCCAATCAAGCTTGCTAACATTCTCCTACATTTATCTCCCGACTCATAGCCAAGTCTGCGGCATCGTTGTATGGCAGCCTTGGCATCTTAATAAGTCCATAGTCTGATTTTGTTCAAGCGTAGGATTTGGGGCATGTTTGTGTTGTGCCTCTACTTAGTGAATGTTGTGGAGAAGAGATGTAAGTTTCTCTGCCCGCTGATGTTTAAGCCGTGCTCCGTGTTTGATAAGATCACCTCTTATAACTGCCTTGTGGGCTTCCCATAGGATCCATATATCGCAGTCAGGTTATTTGTTTATTTGAAAGTACTGACCCAACTCTCGTTGTACATCTTCCGCTATCTCAGGGGTCTGCAGGAGGCTTTCATTCCATCTCCAGAACCTAGTCCTGGAAGCTGAAAGCTCAGAGAGTTGGTATGTCAACTCAATTGGTGCGTGGTCCGACCATGTAATCGTACCAATTGCTTTACTGTGAACAGCCTGTAATTGCGCATGTGGGTTCAGAAATTAGTCGATGCACGTGTAGAGTTTGTGAGGAGAGGAGTAAAATGTTTAATCTTTCTCACCTGAGCGCTCTAAGAGCCAGACGTCAAATCAGTAAGGGATTTTGCCACTCGCTTGCGGACACCAGGAGTAAGGGAAGATGAGCTGGAGGAAGTATCTACGTTGGGAAGTAACGGAACATTGACGTTGCCTCCTAAGATCAACTGACCTTCAGAGAATTCCAGGAGTCGATCTATTGTGCAGCTGAGAAAAAGAGGTCTTGTTGGTCATTAGGGGCATATATAGAAGCAAAGGTAATTTTTACCTCGCCTATTAGGCCTTTAATGAACCGAAAGCGTCCTGCCGGGTCTGCCAGGGTGTCCTGACAGGACCACGGGAGTCAGCTGGATAGTAGTATGGACAAGCCCTTGGATTTGGCTAGGTTATCATTGGAATGGTAAGTAACTGGGTAAAACCTATTCTGGATTTGGCAAAGTTTATCGTCTCTGAAGTACATTTCTCGGATAAATGTCACATCTGCATGTAAACGTTTCTGGTTGTTCAATAGTATACATCTCTTTTCGGGGGTATTTAGCCCCTTGGCATTGAGCGAAAGTATCTTAACAGTATCCATCCTATGGTAAGGAACAGGGATTGGAAAGGGAGAAAATGTGTGTGGGGGGGGGGCGCTCTGGAGCGTCATCTTGGTCTCTGTGGTCTAGGCTGAGCAGACCGCCATGTCGTCACCTGCCCCGTGTGTCCCGTCTGGGGCAGGAACATCAGCCAGTTCTGGACCGGGACAGGGTCCGTCTCTATAAACTGGAAAAGTGCAGGCAGATCACTAGGTGAGCGCAGTGTAAAAGAGTGCTGGTCTCTGCGGAAGTAGCTGAGAAGGGATACCCCATTTATATGTAATGTTCGATCGGCGTGCAATCTCCAGGACCGGGTGCAGCATGGCGCAATGCTGTAGGGTGGCTCTGGACAGGTCAGAGAGGATCCTGATAGGGGCACCGTCAAACTCCAGGTCGCCATACTCCCACACTTTCCGCAGTACAGTCTCCTTAAGGGTGCATCTATGTAGCCTGCAGATCACGTCCCTTGGTCTGGCAGGATCTGTGGATCCTGTCAAACGCCACTCTGTTAGGAAGGGCATTGTCGGCGGCTTTCTGGAAGATAGCTGCTGCCGATTCCACAAGGTCCTCAGGCCCAGTCGCTTCAGGCAGACCTCGTATTCGCAGGTTGTTCTGCCTGCTCCTGTGCTCCATTTCTTCGATGTGAAGTTGGAGGGTCACCCCAGCATCCACATGGGTGTCCTGGAGGGACTCCAGGCCCGACGCGCTCTCGGGTTAAGGTTGCCATAGAGGACTCCTCCGCTGACAGTGGTGGAAACGGTCTGTACCTTACTTTTTACTCACTACATATTTTTGCAGTGATTCTCCTCTAGGCAGCCAATTCAATGTCCGATTTAGTCGGGAGGGCTCAGAGGTCAGAGTCCAGTTGGAGGGTACACAGGGGTACTGAGAAGCTTTGAATGTTGGAGAGTGTATCAGAAGCAGTAAAGGCAGTCAGGGAGGCCGGATGATTGTATGGGCTTGACACTTTAGGTGGCTAGCCGCGTGGTTCTGCCATCTTGGGATCCGGGGAGGCCACCTGGGAGCCCGGGAAATAGCGATCAATACTGCCTCTCGTCTTATGGTTTTTAGTTGCCTGGCTCCCAGTCCCTGTCTTCCTCGTCGAGGGCATTCCGTGATTGTAGAAGCTGTATAGGCTGGTTCAGGTGGGCATAGGGCGGGAGCTTGAACTACATGCGTCCCCCCGTAGCCATGTCCAGACCACGCACCTGGATCACTTTTCACTTGGAATATAGGCATATGTTTTACATCCAAACACTCTGCTGTGCCCTATGCTAGGCTTTGACCCATGCCACATTTCAAATGGAGTAATTTAGTGGCTCTTGAGGGTAGTCTGTTCTGTAGGTAGGTTGCAGTCATGACTGCTTCTTCCCAGTACTTGTGAGGTAGGTTTGGCATCCGACAACATGCACCTGGCCATTTCTTTAAGAGTGCGATTTTTCCTTTCTGCTATACTGTTTTGTTCAGGAATGTATGTTGTGGTTGTCGGGTGTACTATTTCTTGTCTCTTCAGGTATGAGGCCACTTATTTGATTATGTATTCTCCCCCATTGTCGGTGCATATTATTCCAGGTTTCCTTTGGAATTTGTTGCTAGACATGGCAACGAACTCCTTGAAGTTTCTCCTGATGTTTCATCCTTGTGTTTTATTCGATAAATAGTTGTGTACCTGCAATAATCATCAATGATAGTCAGTAGATATCTGTTCCTGCCTGATGTGGGAGTTTTCATTGGACTGCATACATCTCTGTGTATGAGCTGCAGGCATCTTTGAGATGCCTGTGGAAGGGGAGCATGTGTGGCTTTTGCTTCAATATAGCATTTGCATTTCATGTGCACTTTGCAAGGTGATATTGTCAAATCTTCTGATAAGCCTCTCTTTATAATGTCCTGTATAGCGTCTAGACTTATGTGCCCCAGCTGCCTGTGCCATAAGTAGTTTGCTGTGTAGGTTATTAGAGACAATGGTTTCTGTTAATGAAGCAATGAAATCTATTCACTGCTTCATTTTCCGGCATTCTCAGTGGAGATCTTTGCCAGTTTATGAAGCGGTGTAGATCGCTTCACCTTTGGAGGAGTGAAGTGATATACAAACGTTTCCAACACTGGAGAACGGCCCCTGATACTGGAATCTCGTGAGACTTGAGATTACGAGATTACAGTACCAGAAATTCACTGACACACAGAGATGTCAGTTTATCAGTGATAAATTATCACTGCTCAGTACACAGACAGACGGTGTGGTTAATGTTAATAAAAGCAGTTTTCTGAGCACCCCACATGACCTAATTTGTTGGTCACTTTTGTAAAGTCTATCTATATTTACTAGTCTATCTAACATTACCCACTCTGGACATTGCTGCCTGTAGGCAGGTACCAAACATGACTTAGTTACCCACATACTTTACTCAAGGGGCTGCCTGTAATAGGGCTTACAGGCCACAGTTCTTGCAGATCTCTGCTTCTGCCATACACATGCTCGAATGGTGTGTCTGAAACATTTAGTCACCTGAACACACACTTCTCATACCCCTGGTCATCCATAGTGATGACTTTTCCAGCTAGGGACACTTCTTTAATCAGGCCTGATGTCTTACTTGTGGTTACCTACTCCCCTATCCACCACCAATCCCTAGCCTGACCAGGTTTGCACATCATTTTTTTTACCAAGATCCTATCTCCAAAAGTGTGTTCCTCATGAGATGCACAGTTTAGCTTTGCTTAACTGGGTGCTATCCCGATTTACAGCATCAGAAGTACACAGGATCCACTCCAAAAACTTGAAGCAGCCACAAGCTTGTTTAGAAACAGTGTAGTTTGCACAACTCCAGTCCTTAAAGCGTATCTTAACCCAAAAAACAATATTGTAATATATTGCAGGTAATCAGTCCTTTAACCACTTCAATACCAGACAATTCCTGCCCAAGGCAATTTTTAGCTTTCAGCGCTGTCACTTTTTAAATGACAATTGCACGGTCATGTAACTAGGGCTGCAACTAACGATTATTTTCATAATCGATTAGTTGGCCGATTATTGTTTCGATTAATCGATTAATCGGATAATAGCCTTTAAAAAAAATTGCATTTTTAAATTTGTTTGGGCCAATTTGTTGTTGGGCAGATTACAAAACACAAATTGCCGCAAAAACACATTACATGCTTTTCTGCAGCTGATCCATTGAAGTATATTGAACCAAAAAAAACAAAATAGCACCGTTTTGCGTTAAAAAGTCCTTGCCCTTTCCAAATACGCAGCAGCTGAAAAAAAATCATGGATGTGAACGTGTGCCATAGGAAAACATGTAAATTAACTGTAAAATGAAGGAAAAACTTTCTGGACAGCCACACTGAGGTGTGAACCCAGGCCTGAGATGTTTAGTAACATAATGGGGTTAAAAAACAAAAATAAGTACAAAAAGAGCAAATAATCACTACTAAGGGGTTAATTGTTTTACTGTGGCATAGTGAAAGTAATATTTACAGTAGTGATTTGCTTTTTTGTACTATAAAGGGCCAATTTTAGTTTAACCCCATTATGTTACTGGCCGATTGATCGATTATGAAAATTATAATCGATTAATTTCATAATCGATTAGTTGTTGATTAATCGATTAGTTGTTTCGGCCCTACATGTAACACTGTACCCAAACAAGCTTTCTTTTGGTGGTATTTGATCACCTCTGCGATTTTTTTATTTTTTGCAAAACAAAATTTTTGTTATAACATTTTGTAAAAAAGTAAGTTTTCTCCTCCACCGATAAGCTACACTGATAAGGTGGCACTGATAGGCAGCACTGATAGGCAGCACTGATGGGCACTTATAGGTGGCACTGGTGGGCACTGAAAAGCTGCACTGATAGGCATCCCTTTATGAGTGGCACTGATGGGTATCACTGATGACACTGGTAGGCATTGTTAATGGGCACTGATTGGCAGCTGCCTGGGCACTAATTTGCATATCACTGGTCGTCTAGGATGGCATATCTGGTGGGCTTCCTTTATGGCAATCCCTGGTGGTCCTGGCAGCATCCCTGGTGGTCCTGGGTGGGCATCCGCAGGGGGCTGCACTGATAAACAATCAGCACAGACCCCTCCCCTGTCAGGAGAGCCACTGATTGGCTTTCCTCTACTCGCGTCTGTCAGACGCAAGTGAAGAAAAGGCGATAAACATCTCTTTTTGTTAACATCGTGATCAGCAGTGATTGGACGTTGCTGATCACGTGGTAAGGAGCCTCCATCAGAAGCTTTTTACCAAGATAGGTGATGCAGTGTGTCCGAGACCGACACACCACACCACCGATTGGTGCATGATCGCGGCTTATCCTGCTGGACATTATATGACGCACAGTCAGGATAACTGACCCACCACCCGGCCGTCATTTTGCTATAGGCCAGGCAGGAAGTGGTTAATGTGGTTGCTGCATTATCTACATTCTTTCTGTCTTTTTCCCTTTATCCTCACCCAATAAACCTTTAAATTATACACTTCCAGTGCATGGGCACTGCATCTATGGAAGAAGCCATGA
This sequence comes from Rana temporaria, assembly GCF_905171775.1. Classification (NCBI taxonomy): domain Eukaryota; kingdom Metazoa; phylum Chordata; class Amphibia; order Anura; family Ranidae; genus Rana; species Rana temporaria. The sequence continues at coordinate 122,377,947 of NC_053496.1, forward strand.
CTGTCATCCAGTGTGGACTAAAAATATGTCTGTCTTTGTTCATTTTTTTACTTTTGGGATGAAGAGATTAGTAGTTTACATACGCTAGATGACAAAGACACTATTTTTCTGGCAAGATAAACAGGTATTTTTTCTCTTCACTGAAAATGTTCTAAGCCTGAAAAGCTAAAACTAATGCAGCCACCACTGCAGTCTAAGGACTGGTAAGCTGCAATATATTACATTTTTATTCTTTTTTTTTATTATTCCTTAGTGATTGTAAAGTTGTTGTTTGTTTTTTACTAATAACTCACATACAGTAGGCACAACAGAACAGCCTCAGTCTTCATCTTTCGGGGGCCCCCCGCCGGCGCTCTTGGCTGCTCCTCTTCTCTGTGCCACCATAGGATGCCTTTTCTTATGGCAGCACGTGTTGACACACAGTGCGGCTCAGCCCCGCTCCCTTGTCACTGGGTTTGATTGACAGTAGAAGGAGCCAATGGCTTCCACTGCTCTCACTGAGTCCAGTGAGGAAGGAGAAAAAGCAGCACCGCTGCTCTAAGGCACAGTGCTGGATCGAGATCAGGCTCAGGTAAGTTTTTGGGGGGCAGGGGGGAGCTGACAATAGAAGTTTTTTTTTTATCTTAATGCAGAGAATGCATTAGTAAAGAACCTTCATCCTTTACAACCACTTTAAAGGTCAATAATGTTCTCTCAGTTGTAGGATTTCTGTAATTAACAAACAGCAATGATTTAAAAAAGCAATTCCAGGCACCACAAAAAAAATGAGTAGTGCAGTCCATACATGAGTCAATTTTTTTTGTTCAAACAGCGAGTTAAATAAAAAAACTGACTCAGCTCCCCCATCAACACATTTGAGGTGGATGGGGGACTCCTCCCACTGAGCTACTGTATTTTGATGGTGGGGAAGCTTCCCTGTCGTCAGAATACACTGATCAGCGCTGTCAGCTATAGCCTGTTGGGAAAATCAGACAAGGTGCTTAAACAGATGTCAATCGGTAGATCTTCTATACAACCACAGTTACCATACATGGATTGAAATTTGATTGGTCCCTGCTGAACCAACTGAATTTTGATCCATGTATGGCTAGTTTAAGTGAATTGTTAATATTATCTGGCCTTCCATTGGAAAACAATAACGGTTGAAAGAAGTTGAAATCCATCCTGGTCGCTCACTAGTACACCAAGAGCATTTTTTGGGGGTGTCTGCAAAAATATGAGGTCCATCAGCTGTGTTTGCCAGTTATCATTTTATATCTGTGAGTATCTAAGGGCCATTTTTAGTCTCACGTCATATTTTCCAAACTGTACAACTTATTAAAATAAACCTTTCTTTTTTCGTTATCAAAAGGCAGTTGTTTAGTTATCTGATTTTGTGTTTATTTTAAGGTTTTACTCCACCTGGAATGGACCGTTCTTCCCCTGACAACAGTCCAGTGCATAATCTAGCAAGGCAGCAATCTATCACTACAGGGGCCAACATTCCCATCATTACTGAGCTTGGTAAGTAACATTGCTATTATATATTTTTTTTACAAAACAACAGACATGCATGGGCATCACTGAAACGCCATCATCCCTATAAATATATCTGCTGCATTTAATAAACTACTCTTAGAAATACATATTTTGGGGTCTCTTGGTCAGAGGATAGGAGAAGAAAAATAGATGATAATGCTTGGTCTCATATACATGGTAAGGCCTGTGTAAAGACTGATATACTGATCATACAGGAGCTATATGTAGGCATAAGAATGTTTGAAACCTATAACAAGTAATGGGTGCACTGCACAATTTTGTCTCTATAGTAGAGACGTATTTATCATTAGTTTGCAGTCTATGTGATAAATTCTGTCATGTCTTGTCCTCAGAGAGTATAATACAGCAAAAGCTACACGTTTTTATAGTTGAACTTCTGCCAAAATGCGTTTTATAGATTTGGGTAGAGCAGAGATGCTTTGGAAGCCTTCTCAGATTTATACTGCAGATTGTATCTCCATTGGGGAGGTTTCCCTTCTTTTCTGTCCTGATAACTAGGGATGTCCCGATACTAGTATCGGTATCGATACCGAGTATTTCCCCGGGTACTTGTACTCAGGGAAATGCTCCGATGCTTCACCCGATACCTGGGCAGTCAGGGTGATCGGTGCGGCAGGGGAGTTGCAAGCACTGATCTGCCCACTTTTCAGCTGCTTTAGTTAAAGTTATACAGCGGTGATTAGTACTTGCAACTCCCCTCAAAGCCACACCGATCACTTCTGATCTCCGTGCTGTCCGCCACCGTCCTCCGTGCTGTCCGCCACCGTCCTCCGTGCTGTCCGCCACCGTCCTCCGCGCTGTCCGCCACCGTCCTCCGTGCTGTCCCCCTCTGTCCTCCGTGCTGTCCCCCTCCATCCTCCGTGCTGTCCCCCTCCATCCTCCGTGCTGTCCCCCTCCATGCTTCGTGCTGTCCCCCTCCGTGCTGTCCTCCTCCGTGCTGTCCCTCTCCGTGTTGTCCCCCTCCATGCTGCTCTCCCCCCTCCCTCGATCTGTCAGGATAGAGAGCGGAAGTAGGAGCCGCTAAATTCGGCTCCTACCTTTTCCGAATGAACAGAGTCAGTGATCACTGACTCTGTCCATTCACATAACTTAGCATCGTAACCTGTGTTTACGATGCTTCAGTTTATGAATGGAGAGGAGCTCCTCTCCATTCATTTTAGCTGAGGCTGCAGGGAATCTGTGTCCTTAGTCCCTTTCTCTGTCTCAAAGGGGAGATATCAGGGGTCTGTTAAGACCCCTGATATCTCACCAAAGACCCCCCAACAGGGCTGATAAAAAATAAAAATGATAGAAAAATGTTTTTAAAAAATAATAAAAAATGTAAATAAATAAAAAAACACCCTAACAATCCACTCCCCCCTTTAAAAAAAGCACTTAAAGGGGTGGTTCCCCCTAAAACACATTGCTAACAATAGATTCGTAAGACCCGTTACACTGCGGGTAGGCTGGCTTTTTTTTTTTTTTAGTACATACCGATATCTCCCCGTCTCGTTCCTTGTCGGTGGGCGTTCCTAGTTGATTGACGTTCCTCGGACGGGCGCGTACGTGACGTCACGACTTTCCGAAAGAAGCCGAACGTCGCTGCGCATGCGCTGTATAGAGCCGACTCTATACGGCGCATGCGCAGCGACGTTCGGCTTCTTTCGGAAAGTCGTGACGTCACGTACGCGCCCGTCCGAGGAACATCAATCAACTAGTTCCGCCCACCGCCTAGGGACGAGACGGGGAGATCTCGGTATGTACGAAAAAAAAAAAAAAAAAGCCAGCCTACCCGCAGTGTAACGGGTCTTACGAATCTATTGTTAGAAATTCGTTTTAGGGGGAACCACCGCTTTAAAAAAAAAAATTGTAAAAAAAAAAAAACTGCCACTGTCACATGACATTAAAAAAAAAGTATCGGTAATCAGTATCGGCGAGTACTTGGAAAAAAAGTATTGGTACTTTACTCAAAAAAGTAGTATCGGGACAACCGTACTGATAACCATTGTTAAGATAGAAACAGAGAGGAAATCCAAAACGTATACATCACCAGAACAGGACAGGGGGTGAGGAGGAGTTTCAAATCTAATCTATGTTTATGTTGTACCTCTGGGACAAAAAGTCAGAAATCTCCCCAATGGGGGCACTGACAGAAATAAAAAACCTGAAAGAGGATTTAACCCTTTACAGCGCTATCAAAAAATGAACTGGATTTCCTCTCTAAAGTTGGGTAACATCAGTAGGGTTCCCAACTCATCCCTTTAACCACTTAAGCCCCAAAAAGGATTTACCCCCTAATGACAGGCCATTTTTTGCGATACGGCACTGCGTTACTTTAATTGACAATTGTGCAGTTGTGCGACGTTGTACCCAAACAAAATTGACAGTTTTTTTTTCCCCCAAAGAGAACTTTCTTTTGGTGGTATTTGATCACCTCCGCGTTTGTTATTTTTTTGCGCTATAAACCAAAAAAGACACAATTTAAAAAATAAATATATATATATATATATAATATATATATTATTTTTACTCTCTGCTATAATACATATCCAAAAAATATATAAAAAATGGTGGCAGACAGATCGGACACCTAATGGACATTTTTGACACTTTTTTGGGGGGAACCAGTGACATTACAGTGATCAGTGCTAAAAATATGCACTGACATTGTACTAATGACACTGGCAGGGAAGGGGTTAACATCAGGGGCGATCAAGGAGTTAAATGTGTTCCGTTTGTGATTACTAACTGTATGGAGCACTGTGTGACTGGGGAAACACACAGATCTGTCTTCCTGCTTAGCAGGAAGACAGATCTCAGTGTCATCCCCAGAGAGAACGGAGATCTGCCTTGACTTCTGTCTCTGCGGGGAACGATCACGGGTGGCCAGCGGACATAGAGTCTGCCGCTAATTGGCTCCCCCACTGGCCAATCGGAGCAGGTGCGTGCCCACGAATTCTAGTACATGAATCCCCATACTGCTACAACAATTTGCGCAGCCGAACCACCTTGCCACAGTACATCTGTGGCGGGGGTCGGCAAGTAGTTTAAACTGAACACATATTACACAGGTTCTGTGGCTGCTTAAGGGGGTAATTAATGTCACTTGGTGCCTTATCTGCATTAAATTATCCTCATAACCTGTGTAATTCATATGTGTTTGGGTTTAAAGGGATGAGGTGGCAACCCTAGACATTGGAAAGACAAAACGCTTCTCGTGATCTTCAATGGAACCAAATTGATATTGTTACAATTTCAGATGAAAATAACAACTATAAGATATACTGCCCAAGGGAAACACTAAAATGCCAGTAATTTCTGATAGTGTTTCAGTAAGACCAGTAATTGTGATCTCACTGGAGTGGGAATGAAAGAAAATTAGGCTTTGTCTTGGCCTAGAAGCCCATTAGCAAAGTAAAACCAAATCAGAAACTGATATTCAGAGGCTTTTTGGCCATCTTGGTTAAAAGTAGGAATCTTGCAATAGTTGAAAAAACATTATTTCTACATCTTACAAGGGTGCTGTAATCCATTCTTCTCTAATTTTTTGATTCTGCTGTCAGCATGTCGTCTGTCCAGCCTGGCGTTAATAATAGGATAGGCATACACTTAAAGCGACTGCGCACCACTAAGTGACAGGTCCACTCATCAGCTACAGATATGTTCTTTCCCTTTCAACTCTTGCTTTGTTCTGCTGCTAGGAACTAAGAAGGAACTCATAACCTAGATCTTACACAGGGAACTCTGTCCCAGCCCCAATGTGACAGGCCTGGGTGCCTCAGTCAATTTTGGAGCACCAGTCCTGTCACTTGGGAAAAGGGGAAGTGAGTCACATGCTTCCCATACAATAAGTAGCAGTTATTTCTTTCATTTCTGCTGGCTAAACAGAGCAAAGGGGGGAAGTAAATTTAAACAGTCGGGTAGGGTTATGAAACTGTTGCTTTTCTTCAAAGGGTGAAGCACAGGTTCACTTCTTCATAAGCAACTGAGAGAGAAATAAATATAAATCCAAACCAGGTGCATAGTTGAGTGAAAGCGTGGGCAAGCAATTAAGGTGATTCAAAACACTGGCTTCTCACATACCGACTTGTTGGCTATTGCTAGTTGCCTCTGATAAATGCAACTTTTTATATTGCATATTAAACATGTAGCCGCTAGGTGTAATGTGTCACACAACTATGAATGTGTTTGAGATCCGTACAACTGCCCTTAGACCTTTTCCTTCTATGTGTCTCTGTCCTTTCACATGCTTAGTCCTGGAGCTGCCTTATTGCCTCACCCTCTCTCTGTGTTCTCTTTTTAAACCTCTCCTGCCTTATCCCCATCTAACACTTTCACCGTTCAGCTAAGCCTGGCAAACTACTGCCTTTGATTTCACTCAGTCAGGAAAAAAACAGTGGAACTCACCTACCAATAATTACAGAATTGGGTAAGGAGAAGTCCCTCTTCTTTCTTTACCTTTTTGTCACTGTGGTAATTGTATGGCTGGCCCACTGAGAGGAGCAACCAGCAAACACAGCTCAAAAAAATAAACTCTGTGTGTTAAGGCCAACCACTGGATGGTATTCATCCCAAGATTCTTATTACTTTGAAAGGTACTTTGGAGGATTGGATCATATGAACTCCCCTTGCTTGTGCAAATAATTTTAATGGTGAAATTCTTCTGTTCCTTTCCTACAATGCAATTTTCTTTTCTATTTAAAAGCATAAAAAATATGTGCTAAAATTTATACTGACATCTGTATTACATCATTCATTGCGGTAGTTAGGTGGAACAGAACGTGGTTTTAAAAACCCTGGAACTAATATAATAGGGCTCTTTCATATACATATTTTCCCTTCTCAGCCTTATTCTCATTAGGCAATCACAGTGGAACAGCTTCTGATCATTTAAAATATTTCCTGAGATTGGCAGCAGCCATGTGACCAGCCATCTATCATGGACAGAAAACCACTGGTGTGAAATAGCTCTTAATGGGGGAGTTCATTTGATGAGGTCTAATGCATATAAAATGCATTGCACTCTGTTGTTGGACTGGTTGCACCCCTAAACTGCATTTATACTATACATATTGTTTCCTGTTTTAGTTCATTTTTTGTATTTATCATTCAGTGTTTTAAGTGCTATCCTTTTTGGCTGTGGGAGGGAGGGCGCCTCTTTACAATATCATGCAGTGCTTTTGGTTTTTGCTGCTTCTATTTTGTACCTTGTGTGTGTGGCTCAAGTTTTTAAGTGAAACTGGTTTGCATCCTCAGTAACGATTTTCTGTTCGTGGTTCTCACGCCGACATCAGTATGACTTTGATCACGATAACCTCTGATACAGAATCTTTTCTTATAACAGAGCTGATACTTAGCTGCCTCCAGCTCCTGTTTGTCTGTCAGTATGATTGGCTGTTCAGACAAGGGAGACATGATTCAAAAGGCAAAAACCCAAGACTCCTCATGCCTTGCAGCCTTTTCCTAGTGTTTGTTTCTCATTTCTGACTCCTCTGGAGTGATCAAGCTCTTGGGTTATTGAAGAGCAGAAAGATTCTGCTTTTCTTGGGGGCAGTGGGAAGTTTTGAGATATACAGGGTAGAAAGAAATACAGAAACCCAGGCAGAAGGATTAATCCACTGTGCACACCTATTTTGCCCATTCTTTTATGTGTCTGCAAAGCTTCGCTACCCATTTGATTTATGGCTGTTTGCATACTTACAATACCCTTGAGTTTATTTCAGGCTTTTTGGCATAAACAGTATATTTGATTTGCTTAAAGTAGAAGTGTACTTAGTAACCTGTTCTGGTACACAGTGTGAGTTGCCGGAGACGTTAACAATCTCTATACTAGCTTCTGTAGCATGTTTTGGGAAAGAATATATACTTAAAAAAAAAAAAACCTTGTACAGTTTTAGCAGAACTGAGTCAAACTTTCAGCTGGCTTTTTGTAGTATCAATGGGAGGGATGTTAAAAAAGGAGCACAAAAAAAAAAAAAAAACCTTATTGTGAACTCTTAAGGCCAGTATGTTACAAGTAGGATATTCACTAGTAAGCGAGGTATACCGTAGTCAGCAAATGTGAAACCTGATGTATTCTAAAGCTAATGACTTTGTTTGTGGTTTGCAGTGAATGATTCCAATGTTCAGTTCCTGGATCAAGATGATGATGATGACCCAGACACTGAGCTCTATCTGACCCAGCCTTTTGCCTGTGGAACTGCCTTTGCTGTAAGCGTGCTGGACTCACTCATGAGTGCAGTAAGTGATTTACGTACAAATAATTGTGTCGGTGTTCGTAAAGGACACGTGTTATCTAATAAATATTGAAGTCAGCCTTTAAAGGATGGATTAATATTGATTAATTTGCATAAGAATGCTGACGTCAGTAATGTTTTCCATCACTATGTCATCATGGTACCTTTCAATAATTTTTTCTTAGTTCTCCTCTACCAAATATTTATCACAGATACATACTCTAAATATTATTTGTGGTGCCATTCCAGCTATGCCACTTGACTGAACTTTACTACAGTCTGTATAAGCATTGTTTGCTCATTGCATGGCATTTGGTTCTTTGATGGACTTGAGTAGACTGCAATGAGCAAAATTGCCTGATTCTAATAAGGCAGCCATGTACCAGTGTGGCTTATTAATATTTAACAAGCATGGTGGGTTCGGCTGTACATATACTGCCAGAATGTCACAAAGGATGAAAATATGAAGCCTTCTACATACCCTATTTTTTTTTTTTTTAAGGCCACCAGCCTGTATACCATTTAGATGAATGTTTAATTGATACATGTTCATGTCAGAGCAGCTGAAAGAGTTCTAAAACACCCAAGACCTTAGTCCAGCAAGGGATAATCGGCTGTGACATTAGCAAGACAAAAGCAGGCTTCCAAACCATTGCATGTCATGTCTAAAAATGCAATCAAGCTTTCACTACAACAATTACATATTGTCATGCCCCTTATTAAGTTATTCATTAGAGGAATACTTTTTTGCACCTGGTCATTTAGAAATCCAGTTCAATACACTAGGGTAAATCAATAAAAAAAAGTTCCATATTTCTGAAGGAAAATTTCCCCTTCACTCCACTTTACTGTAAGTAAGCCATGTCTGAAATATAGAGTAGTCAGATGTACAGTGTATTCATGTGTTTCAGTATTATTATATTATGCAAACCTTTATTACAAAATTAATCTCTCTTTCCAAGCAATCCCTATTCCTTTAACCCAGTTTATTTTTTAAAGGGTTTAGCAGGGTTATTCATATTTGGTAACCTCTAACTTAATGTTAGTAATGTTCCATGTAAGGTTTTCAGCACTGATATAAACTTGATCTCTAACCTTAACTTAATTCTTAGTATAACCGTAATACTCGCAAATAAACTCTTAAACATAACCCTAAAATTTTACTTGATCATTAACCACTTCCATACAGGGCACCTACACACCTTCCTGCCCAAGCCAATTTTCAGCTTTCAGCACTGTCGCACTTTGAATGGCAATTGCGCGGTCGTGCTACACTGTACCCAAACAAAATTGGCGTCCTTTTTTTCCCACAAATAGAGCTTTCTTTTGGTGGTATTTGATCACCTCTGCGGTTTTTAGTTTTTGCGCTATAAACAAAAATAGAGCGACAATTTTGAAAAAAATGAATATTTTTTACATTTTGCTATAATAAATATCCCCCAAAAATATATAAAAAAACATTTTTTTTCCTCAGTTTAGGCCGATACGTTTTCTTCTACATATTTTTCGTAAAAAAAAATCGCAATAAGCGTTTATTGATTGGTTTGCGCAAAAGTTATAGCGTTTACAAAATAGGGGGTATTTTTATGTCATTTTTATTATATTTTTTTTACTAGTAATGGCAGCGATCAGCGATTTTTTTTTTCGGTACTGCGACATTATGGCGGACACTTCGGACACTTTTGACACATTTTTGGGACCATTGGCATTTTTATAGCGATCAGTGCTATAAAAATGCATTGGATTACTATAAAAATGCCACTGGCAGTGAAGGGGTTAACACTAGGGGGCGGGGAAGGGGTTAAGTATGCCTGGGTGTGTTCTTACTGTGGGGGGGGGGGTGGCCTCACTAGGGGAAACACTGATCCTCGGTTCATACATTGTATGAACCGAAGATCAGCATTTCCCCTGCTGACAGGACCGGGAGCTGTGGGTTTACACACACAGCTCCCGGTCCCCGCTCTGTACCAAGCGATCGGGTGTGACCGGCGGCGATCGCGCGCGCCGGGCACACGCACGGCTGGGCACACGCGCGCCCCCTAGTGGCGTCTGGGAGAGAGGACGTCATATTACGTGCTCTCGCCCAGCAGAGCCACCTTGTGGACGTATAACTGCGGTGCGCGGTCGGCAAGTGGTTAAGCTAGTGCATTGTTGGTTCACTTACCTTTTCCTTTGATTTACCTTCTAAATGTTTTTTTTCTTTGTCTGAATTCCTCACTTCCTGTTTCTCCTCAGTAAGCTTGCCCCCATCATCCGAGCTGTTCTGTCTGGGGGTTAGTCAGCCACAACAGCTTACTGAGGAGGAACAGGAAGTGAGAAATTCAGACAAAGAAAAAAAACATTTAGGGAAATCAAAGGAAAGGGTAAGTGAACCAACAATGCACTAGCTTAAAGGAACCTATTTAGAAAATAAAAAATAACCTTTACAACCCCTTTAAGTGCTTTACTTACCTTTTTTACACCAAGAAACAGTCACCAACACAATGGCACTAAAAATTGAGTCTACCTATTCTGAAGATTAACGTTTACAAATAAATGTATGCTTTCTCCTTCAGTTTAAAAAAATAACGCGTGACCACTACAAAACCAAAATATTGTGTTCCCACAACTAAAGAGCGAAATACGATACTATGTGTAGGTTGCGCTTGTCAAAATAGAAAACATTCTTGCATTAGTGACATCAAAACAAATTCATTCAAAAGTGTAACAATTTACACCAGTAACTTTTCTTAACACCACTGTGCTCACCTCAATAACAGACCTGTATAGATCTTATCCTGCCTTCCCCAAGTGGGGTGTAATCCTGGTTAAATAGACAGCTGATCAATGTCCTTCTCCTCCCTTTCCCCTCTCCGAGTTACAGTGCCGTACAAAAGTATTCACCTCTCTTGGCTTTTTACCTATTTTGTTACATTACAGCCTTTAGTTCAATGTTTTTTTTAATCTGAATTATATGTGATGGATCAGAACACAATAGTCTAAATTAGTTGAAGTAAAACTAGAAAAATATATACATAAAACTTTTTTCAGAAATAAAAAAACTGATAGTTGGCATGTGTGTATATATTCACCCCCTTGTTTTGAAGCCAATAAAAAGCTCTGGGGCAACCAATTACCTTCAGAAGTCGCATGATTGGTGAAATGATGTCCACCTGTGTGCAATCTAAGTGTCACATGATCTGTCATTACATATACACACCTTTTTGAAACGCCCCAGAGGCTGCAACACCTAAGTAAGAGGTACCACTAACCAAACACTGCCATGAAGACCAGGAACTCTCCTAACAAGTAAGGGGCAATATTGTTAAAAAGTACAAGTCAGGGTTAGGTTATAAAAAAATATCCAAATCTTTGATGATCCCTAGGAGCACCATCAAATCTATCATAACCAAATGGAAAGAACATGGCACAACAGCAAACCTGCCAAGAGACGGCCGCACACCAAAACTCATGGATTTGGCAAGGATGGCATTATTTAAAGAGGCAGAATAGAGACCCAAGGTAACCCTGGAGGAGCTGCAGAGTTCCATAGCAGAGACTGGAGTATATGTACATAGGACGACAATAAGCTGTACGCTCCATAGAGTTGGGCTTTATGGCAGAGTGGCCAAAAGAAAGCCATTACTTTCAGCAAAAAACAACATGGCACATTTGGAGTCCGCGAAAAGGCATGTGGGAGACTCCCAAAATGTATGGAGAAAGGTGCTCTGGTCTGATGAGACTAAAATTGAACTTTTCAAAGAAAATGCTATGTCTGGTGCAAACCCAACCCATCACATCACCCAAAGAACACCATTCCCACAGTGAAACATGGTGGCAGCATCATGCTGTGGGGATGTTTTTTCAGCAGTCGGGACTGGGAAACTGGTCAGAGTTGAAGGAAAGATGGATGGTGCTAAATACACGGATATTCTTGATCAAAACCTGCACCACTCTGTGAGTGATTTGAGGCTAGGACAGAGGTTCACCTTCCAGCAGGACAATGACACCAAACACACTGCTAAAGCAACACTTGAGTGGTTTAAGAGGAAACATGTAAATGTGTTGGAATAGCCTAGTCAAAGCCCAGACCTCACTCCAATGGAAACTCTGTGGTCAGGCTTAAATATTGCTGTTCACAGGTGCAAACCATCCAACTTGAAGAAGCTGAGGCAGTTTTGCAAGGAGGAATGGGCAAAAATCCTAGTGGTAAGATGTGGCAAGCTCATAGAGACTTATCCAAAGTGACTTGGAGCTGTGATAGCCGCAAAAGGTGGCTCTACAAAGTATTGACTTTAGGGGGGTGAATAGTAATGCACATTGACTTTTTCTGTTATTTTGTCCTAATTGTTGTTTGCTTCACAATACAAATCAAAACAAAAAAAAAACATCTTCAAAGTTGTGGGCATGTTCTGTAAATTAAATGATGCAAATCCTCAATTAATGTTAATTCCAGGTTGTGAGGCAACAGAACACAAAAAATACCAAGGGGGTTGAATACTTATGCAAGGCACTGTATACTAGAGGCTTTATGTGAGCTGTGTGGTAAAACTTACTTTTTCATCTGTTTCCCCTCAATCAAAGCAAACAAACTCACATAGTGTATTATTTAAAAACACATAGAATTTATTAAAAGCATCCGCTTACATTCAAGTCAAAACTGTGAATTCAATCCCTATTTCCAGCGGGCTGTGGCTCTCGTGTACAGCCAATGTGATATGTCACCCGACTGCCCAAGATTTAGTGTTTGCCAAACTTTTATATTAGTTGTACCACTGTTTTTAAGCATGTTGATATATATATAGTCAAAAAATGTCATCATATCAAAATGGATACAAACAACAATCATGACCTCAAGCAACTCCTACAAAATATGAATAACACTTTGACTGGCTAAGTAAATAAAATGCATTATCATAAACCTGCTTGGCTGACGTTTACAATTTAAAGCTGACCTTCATACAAAAATAACACCTTACAGCATTCTAACACACTCCCACCACAGTGTTAAAAATCGGAAGAAAAGTCCAACATATGATTCACTGGGCTTGTAAGTATGTTATTCCTTGATAAAAGGTAAACAAAATATTGGGAATGAATTGGCATTGAGCGAAGCTTAACGCATTGATTTTAATGGTTTCCCAAAACAGGTACCTGTGAGATAACTGTGATGACAGTTGCTTTATCTCTCAACCAAACTGTCAAGCTATTTAATTGTGTCATAATGCATCACATGTGCAGCACCATTACAGCTGCAGATGAAACAGAGCAGCTCCCTTGGCTGTAAAAAGATTAGAGAGTTTAGTTCTGCTTTAAACCCCTCTGTAAAATGTATCTGTTTTATTAAAGTATAATTAAAGGCAAAACTTTTTGTTTTTGTTTTGGATAGTGGATGAGGGATTAAAACGCCTGTTGGGTTTTTATTGCTGTTTGTGTTCCTGTTAGGGATTGTGGGGGTTCAGCTCGCAGTGAGGTAATCCAAGCTGTATGTAAGGTTAAAGGGCTTCCTGCCCATATTTATTGGTCAGCGTGTCCAGCAAACAAACAGGATTGGGGTAAGAAACACAGTTCAAAGCAAAAGTCCATCCAAAAATGATTTTAAGTCTCCTGGCTAGTAAATAGACCTCACTAGGTCTTCTCCAGTCCCGCAGCCATGTTCCCTCACGAGGGATTTTGCAGGAATTTCCTCTTATTTCCTGTTTGACTATAGGACAGGAAATTAAGGTAAATGTCCCCAATGGGACACAGATGTAAAAAAAAAAATCCCTTATTCAGTTCAAATTTAAAAAAATACGTTTTGGCTATAGTTCTATTTTAAACCTCAAAAACCAACTATAGATTCTTCTCAGAGAGATGTCACAGAGATGTGCACCTTATGAAAATGTATATCTAGTTGTTTTCTTCTTGTTTTTAGATAACTAAATCCTATTTCATGATGTTGTATATTTGCTTTTACCTTCAGAGCAAGTTTGACTAGCTGGGACATGAACTCCACAGTCATTGAAAATGATTGATACGTTTTCTGTCTCATTGTGATTTTGATGTTTTTAACAGTTGTATTGCATTCTCTGTTGATGATTGCACTATTGACATTTTTACATTTTTTATATTCCTAGACATATTTCAATGACAATATTTTAACATTGATCAGAACATTGGTGACAGGAGGTGCAACACCAGAGCTAGAGGCCCTTATAGCAGAAGAGAATGCATTACGTGGTGGATACAGCACCCCACAAACTCTGGCCAACAGGGATCGCTGTCGAGTAGCCCAGCTGGCATTGTATGATGGTCCATTTGCCGACCTTGGGGTAAGGAAGCGCAAGTCAAATACAGAGCAGTTTAATGGAGCTCTTCTAAATCTTTATTGACACATCGGCTGTCTGATTAAAGGCTTCTCATGAACATGAGATTCTCATCCATTCTAAAAACAGCTTTGTTCAACGGTCATCTCATGTCTTTTAGTAGTGTAATATTAATAACAGGCAGAAGGAAAGCAATTGTGCTTCATCCAGAAAAATATATTTTCATCAATTTTAACCAAAATTTTCTCTCCTCTCCAAAAACTAAACCCTTTCAAATGGGAAGAGGTGCTTTTGCCACAAGACATTTGCATCTTCCAAACCATCAATGATCTACATAAAGCACAAAAAAACATATTTACTTGTGCAAGCATTGACAAAAAACACAGGTTGTCTGTGCATGCTGACAGGTTTCAGTGAAGCGGTATTATTTGTAATATAAGATGAGGAAAAATTACTGCTTTGCCACAAAAAAAAAGAAGCACCTTGCACAGACATGTAACTCTGATTGCCCAAATGATACAAATGAAAAGACACAAGTCCATCTAGTTCTACCAAAAAAAAAACCTCATACAATCCCATATACACAATCCTATACCCACAGTTGATCCAGAGGAAGGTGAAAAATCCCAGCAAAGCATGATCCAATTTGCTTACAGCAGGGGAAAAAAAACCTTCCTGATCCCCTGAGAGGCAATCGGATATTCTCTGGATCAACTCTTCGTTTAAATGTTAGTACCCGGTTATATTATGTACATTTAGGAAAGAATCCAGGCCTTTTTTTAAAGCAATCTACTGAGCTGACCAGAACTCCTTCTGACTCAACACCAAGTATACTGTATGGACCCCTTATATATTTGTACATGTTGATCATATCCCCCCTTAATCTCCTCTTCTCAAGAGAGAATTCATTTATTTCCTCTAATATTATAGCTGAGCTTCTCCATGCCTCTTATCAATTTGGTTGTTCTTCTCTGCACTTTCTCCAGTTCCCCGATATCCTTTTTGAAAACTGGTGCCCAAAACTAAACTGCATATTCCAGATTCCAGAATTTTTACTGGGGCAAAATTATATATATCTTTCTCTCTGGAGTCTATAACTCTCAATACAAGAAAAGAATTTGGAAACCGCAGCTTGGCATTGCATGCCAAATATTAAGCTTATGACCAAAAAAATCCCCAGATCCTTTTCCACCATTGATTCCCACAGTTGTACTCCCCCCTCATGTTTATGATGCATGTATATTCTTAGCTCCCAAGTGCATAACCTTACATTTATCAACTTTTAACCTAATTTGCCACATAGTTGCCAGATTAAACAGTGTATTGAGGTTGTCTTGTAAGTTGGAGACATCCTGTAAAGATGTTATTACACTGTATAGCTTGGTGTCATCTGCAAAGACTGAAATGGTACTTTTATTTCCAGACCCAACACTGAACCCTGGGGTACACCACTAATTACCTTAGACCATTCAGAGTAAGAATCATTAACCACTACTCTGAATTCTGTCTTTTAGCCAGTTTTCTATCAATTTACGTATTGATCCTTCCAAGCCTGTAGACTTTACCTTACACATTAGCTATGTGTGGGGACTGTGCCAAACGCTTTTGCAGAATCCAAGTATACCATGTCCACTGCCACTCCTTTTTCTAAGATTTTACTTACCTCCTCATCAAAAAAAATCTGGTTTGTTTGACAACTCTTGAATCCATGCTGTCTGTTGCTTAAAATATTTTTTCAAGCTCTATGTGGTCTTTTTTCATCTATGTGATCTTTTATTAAACTCGCCAATCAGTATCTTCCCGACTAGAGAAGTTAGACTAACAGGTCTATAGGTATTTGATAAAGACTTTGATCCCTTTTTAAATATAGGCACCACATTGGCCCTACGCCAATCCAGTGGTACTATTCCATTCCTTAACGAGTCCCTAAAATTAGAAACAATGGCTTTGAAATGACAGAATTAAATTATTTTAGGATCCATGGGTGGATGCCATCTGGTCCAGGTGCTTTATCCACCTTTATTATGTCTAAATATTTTTTGACAATATCACTTTTGAGCCATTGTGGATGATTTGGGATTGTGTCAATACCATCCCTATTATCGACTGGAGCTCCCCCGATGCTCCTTTGTATACACACAGCTGAAGAAGGTATTTTTTTTCCCCATTTCTTTGTACCTAGTCACCCACTCCAGATTATTTTGTAATGGGCCTACATGCTTAGACCTGACCTTTTACTATTAACATATTAAAAAAAATGGGGGTTTGTCCTACTATCTTTTGCAATCTGCCATTCGTTTAGAATTTTCACGTCCTTGATTTACTTTTTACATATTCTGGTATATTCTTTGTAACATTTAAACAATGATGGTGTTCCTTAATTGTTATATTTTTTAAAAGCTTTTTTCTTATTATTTATAGTGTTCTCATACAGTCTTGTAGACATCTAATTTCATGTCTTGCCTTTTGCAGGATGGGGGATGTTATGGGGATTTGTATTGCAAAGCTCTGAAAACATACAACATGCTATGCTTCGGTATATATCGACTACGTGATGCACACACAAATACACCAAGTCAATGTACGAAAAGGTAAGTAGACATTAGATAAGGTTACAATGAAGTCATTTTTTTTGTTCTGCTATGTATTGAGTAACTAGTAGTATTGAAGTGTACTTTGCATATTGGATCTGGATAGTTTATTGATCTCAAACTTCATGTCCGTTAGAGAAATCTGCT
This sequence comes from Rana temporaria, assembly GCF_905171775.1. NCBI lineage: Eukaryota > Metazoa > Chordata > Amphibia > Anura > Ranidae > Rana > Rana temporaria. The sequence continues at coordinate 122,394,723 of NC_053496.1, forward strand.
TTTGTCTTCCAGGTATGTTATCACAAATCCTCCTTATGAATTTGAGATGGTGCCCTCTGACCTCATCTTCTGCCTGATGCAATTTGACCACAATGCCAGCCAGTCTCGTGCCAGCCTCTCTCACTCCTCACACTCTTCACACTCCTCAAGCAAAAAGAGCTCGTCTGTTCACTCCATCCCAGCTTCGGCCAACCGCCAGAACCGCGCAAAAGCTCGTGACACTCGTGACAAACAGAAGTACGTGCTCGAAGACAGACTGTGAATGGGGCAATGGTGGGGGAGGGGAGGGTGAGATGATGCATTCATTAGGGTATTACTATGAATGAATGAATCTCATTGACCCCTTTGTAGAGCAACAGTAACAGACCAGCAAAGAGGCCAATGATCTATTCATAACAGACAGTTTTCTATGCATTTGCTCAACATTACACAACTGCACAGGGTAAGAAAAAAAATATATACAAAAACTGAAAAATGCCAGGGGCACAGGATACCTTGTGTTCCAGTTAACAGTTGATTACATTGCCCCAGAGACCTCTACACACACAGCAGTGTGCAGTTTAAAGGGCTAGTATTATAGGCTGCTCTTCTAGACTAAAGAGGGGGTTGTAATGATATAGCCAAAGAAAATAATGTTATATTATCTCCAATAATCCACAGAACTGTTAATGCCATTGTTGAAGCCTTCATCAATATGGCTTAAATTCAGCTGTGATGTGTGACTATGTTTCCCATATGTATGTCCATTCCCTACTGCATTCATGTGAATGTTGCCGCTCTCCTCCCTGCCTCATGTACATTGTTTTTCCTCATGTGTTTCGGTCATGAGTGCATGGCATTCTTTGTTACCTCCTTAATAGCGTGATGTTATGTCTCAAGTCCAAAAGCCAGGTGTAAACACCTTTTCAACTGGCAGTTTCCTAAACTGACTGCCCTTTTCTGACCCTCATTTGGGTTGAGAGAATGTACAGTAATATGGGACTTATGCATCTGTTTGCTTACAAAAGAAGCATTAAAGAATCTAACCTAATTGCAGATATGCTTACAAGTATAACTACATGTGTTGGCAAGAAAAAGGACCTATTGGGAGCTGAAACCAAACAGTATTATAGAAACTTTTAGTTGACAAGGATAAACAAAAGATATATCCGAATGTCATAAAATGTAAATGCTGTAAACAAAGCTAAGACACTTAAGTGCCAGTCTACAGGCAGTTTTTGTGGGACAGATAACTTGTATGTTTAAATTGAGTGAAATACAAATTTGTCTTCTAATGGCTTACATTATATTTATTTGCGTGATCCATCACTTATTGTACAAGTTGCCAAATCATTATAAGCAGCCGTTCTTAACTTTCCCCAGCAACATGAACTTTCTTTTTTAAGGTGTGAGGGCTGCCTTTATTAATATAGTAATTTTCCTGTCTGTTTAACACATTTCATTAACATAACCTAAAATCTGTGTGATAATTCCCAGAATAAAAAAATCAAGCATTTTATAATTTCTGTTTATAATGGTTTCTCCCTGCTGGGGTACCACAGATGGTAGTCAGTGGGTCTGTTGAGCAGCAGTGGTTTGAGGACAGTTGGTTGAGAACCACCAGTCTGAAGAGATAGTACTGATACAATGCATATATGTTATAGGTGCTCACAACTTTTTAGTTATACTAAAGGGCTTATAAAGTTGAAAATATTTATATGTGGTTGCCATAGAAGACGACATTATTGGCAGTGGCATTTTTAACAACTAGACTGACCAGTTTTTGATGCCTCTTGAGGTTTGGTTGAAGGTGGTTAGTTTGAATAAGTAGACATGCAAAGAATGTACGCTACTGCATGTGTCTATGATGTATGTCTGTACAATAGGTAAGAGAGGAAAGAATTGTTGGTTTATGAGAGGCTTGTTGTTCATTATTGTATTAGCTGTGACATCAGCCACTATTCTTATCAGGAAGACATTACAATCTGTTCCACAAGAGAGTTCGTCTTGAGCATGCATAGCACATTCCATAGTAATAGTTGAAGGCAGGGATATGCAATTAGCGGACCTCCAGCTGTTGCAAAACTACAAGTCCCATCATGCCTCTGCCTCTGGGTGTCATGCTTGTGGCTGTCAGAGTCTTGCTATGCCTCATGGGACTTGTAGTTCTGCAACAGCTGGAGGTCCGCTAATTGCATATCCCTGGTTTAAGGTATCATAGCTCATACATGTGAAGGATAACATTTCTAATGGGTGATGGCTCTTTTCCCCTTAACTTGTTTGTTGTTTTTTTTAACTTGTGATTAAAAAAAAAGTTTTACTGGTATGAGTTGCCTGCAGATACCACGAGAGTAGCCTCCAAAACCCTGTCATTATGACTGAATACCTTGCTTTTCCGGCAGACAATGCTTTGGCTTTTTTTCAGGTTGTGAAAAATCATGTCTGCCCCTCCTCCTCCCTATATGTTTCTATTGGCCAGAAGTTAGCCCATCATAGTTTATGATGGGCTACCCAGAAGTGTCTGGGGCCTGCACTTTATATCTACAATTATTTTTTTTATTGACACAATCAGTTACCTACTGAAAACACTAGAACTATGTGTTTTGTTCCAATTTAGTTTATATTATAGTGTTCTAGAAACTGTATGTATTATTTTCATCCAAAGCTCCCCAAAAATGTAACTTTTTAAATTACTTTCAGTAATAGATCTGTCTAGTCTATCATCTAACTACTGTAGCTTTGTCTTGTGACTGATTCCAAAGTTATTTTGGTAGTATCCTATTGGCTGGACTGTTGTCAGCTGGCACACTCTTCCCAGAAAGTTCATATTGCTGATCAAAGCCTAACAATTTTCATACAAAATTTTCGAACATTCAAATATCTAAAAGTATTTCAAGATTTTGTTTGCTTTTAACATTTGATTTTGGGATGAATGGACTTTACCAAACAAAAAACACATATTTTGTTAAAAACTCAAGGACAATTTTTTATCCTGCTCCTTTGAATTGTCTCATCACTGTGGTTGAAATTGGACATCTATTTGACCTCACTAATGGTTAGAAAAATGAATGAACATTCTTACAAGGAAAAATGTTGAATGAAAAATTCTACTAGTTTACACCCAGCTTCACCTAAAGTGGACCTTCACACCCAAGTGAGATTGTACTCCTCTTCCCCACCTCCGGTCCCTACCACTCCCTTTTTTTTTTAAGAGCGGGTCCTTTTTTTGACAAGTACTGCTCACACTTTCGAATTTCTTGCCTAGGTGAGAATTAAGTAAATTATGCCCACCTACAGCCTCCTGGAACACTTCACATTCACATGTACCAGGAGGCTGCAGGACCGGTGTGCCTCACATGTACAATGAAGAGCTGCCTGTGATTCTGTAGAAACTCAAAGCTGACTCCTGAATCCACGACGGTGGTGCTGGGACCCATAAAAGTGAAAGAACCAGCTGCATGAAGAAAGTGCTGGACTACAGAAGTGGCTTTCATTGTTTTGTTTTAAAGGAAGAAGTTCCTTTTTAACCATTTGTGCACAGATTGTCAAATCTAATAACTCCTGTAATCTGTGCAATCACTTCATTGCCACAGGAAAAGAGTGGAAGAGTGCCTCCCAATAGTCTAAAACTCAGGTTCTAGGACCCCAGAAGCATTCACCTCATGACCTCTTCTCCAACACTGCCTGCTTCTGCATCTTTCGCCACCCTCTTCCAACACTGCTCACTTCTGTGTCCTTTGCCACCCTCTCCTACCACTGGACACCTTTGCATTCCCTGCCACCTTAATTCAACACAGCTCACCTCTGTCTACCCTTTGCCACCCTCTACCAGCACTGCTCACTTCTGCATTCCTTGTCACCCTCTTCTAAAATTTTACCCCGCACTCTTCTCTAACATCGCTCACTGCTACAGCATTTGCAGACTGCAGCCTTCTTCCCTTAAGGCTTACACTTTACCTCAGCTGTAAGAAACTTAAAGGGGTTGTAAAGGTTTGTCTTTTATTTTCTAAATATGTTCCTTTAAGCTAGTGCATTGTTGGTTCACTTACCTTTTCCTTAGATTTCCCTTCTAAATGTTTTTTTTTCTTTGTTTGAATTTCTCACTTCCTGTTTCTCCTCAGTAAGCTTTCCACCATCATCCGAGTGGTGGAAAGTCATTTAGAACAGCTTACTGTACACCTTACTGAGGAGGAACAGGAAGTGAGAAATTCAGACAAAGAAAACAAAGAAAAAAAACATTTAGGAAGGAAATGGTAAGTGAACCAACAATGCACTAGCTTAAAGGAACCTATTTCAAAAATAAAAAAACGAACCTTTACAACCCCTTTAAAGTCGGACTCCTGATCTTGCTGCCCAACATGACAGAAGCTGTTGCTTGGTGGTTGAGAACCACTGGTGTAGAACAATATGAATAAACCTAGCAGCAGCCCTCAGTTAAATAGTTTTTCTCTCTTAGTTTTGGACAAAATAGGGAATTATGGTAAGGTTTTTATTGCTGGCTGTGTTCCCTGTGGGGAGCTTCCTCTTTTCTATCTAAAGAAGTATTTTCTGCTGCAGTGTCAGATTTCATGGGCAGACATTCTAGCTTTATTGAGGCCAAAGATAGCAGGGGTCACAGATATACCCCTTTGACCTCCTCTTCTGAATCGATCTTAGATTTTGCCCTTGTGCCAGAGATGTGGCATATGACGGATTGGATCTCTTTCTGAGGGATTGGATTAGGAAAACACACTTGTAAGCAAGATTGCAGCCACACTTAGGAATACCATAACTATACCCAATTATTCTGTATACTCCTGTTTAGCATTGGAACATCCGGAGTCTGCTCACCCCAAGGTATCCAGTATGGGGTCCGTTAAACTACCTAGACTTATACTTAAACCTAGACATTCCCCATCCACTTGCTGGTAGAACATGTTATGTACGGGAACTTTCCTTTATATGGAGAAGATTTGTACTCTCACAACACACTTCACTCAACATTTCCTATTGAGGAACATTTCTCACCTAAGTGGGGAGGTTCCTGTGGTTGATCTTGCCATTTCTGTGGTTGGTTCTAATTGCTGTCTAAATGCATGGCCTGAAAAACCCTATGCATACACTATGTTAGAGCCTTACACTATTGTGTTAATAGCTTGGCAGATATACTTCGTTAAATCTCAAGGATGTATTTTCCACATCCATGTGCACAGGATCCTTTGACTTAAATGCTGATCAGCTTAGCCTGTTTGGTTCCTCCTTGGATAAGTACATCAACGAGATCAGAGGGTAAGGGTTCCCCAGAAGAAGGCTAGCACCTTTACTAGTAGGGCATCCACTCTTGAGGTTTGAAAAGGTTCCTTTTGACACTTGTAGTCTTCTAATGCCAAGGCTAAGACTGGAACATACTTTCATTAAAAAAAAAAAACATGTCCTCCAGAGGTGGTTCTGGCCCAGCTCAGTAAATTGCTTTTAAAAAAAAAAGCCTTTCGGGGGATTAGGAATGATTTTTTCCCCCTGATGTAGCAAATTGGATCATGTTTTGCTGTTTTTTTTGCCTTCCTCTGGATCAACTGTGGGTATAGGATCGTGTATATATGATTGGTTGTTTTTTTTTTATTGGTTGAACTAGATGGACTTTGTTTTCAAGCTGACTAACTATGCCCCTTCGAACCCTACCTCCTCCTTGCTTCATGCTTTCAAACTTATTCCCTTCCCCATCATGGCCTACTTTTTGCTATCCAACAGTATTGTCTCTACCCCTCTACCAACAAAAGCACACTTTCATGGTTTCTACTAAAGACTTTTTTTTATTCCCAAACCAAATGGAGAAGTCTGTCCCATTTTGGATTTGAAGACTCGCATTGTTTCTATGAGTTGAAAAGTGTTGCATGGGAAAATACTAGGTTTACCATTGCAACCCTCCTTGCAGGGTATTTTCTGGCCTCAGTAGATAACCTGAATGCTTACTTATATGCTTTCATCTTTCTATTTTACAAGTCCTACCTGCATTTTGCAGTGGACAGTCATCTTTTGGCTTGTCCATGGTCCCCAGGGTTTTCACCAAGATGCTTTCTGAGCTTTTGCTAAATGCTCAGGGATTCGTGTTGTAGGGTACCTCCTGTTGAAAAATCAGTCCCACCTGTCCCTAGCCAACATCCAATAGACATTACAATATCTGCAGAGATTTGTAAAAATCATAGCTGGGCCGATCTTACAGATTGGAGTAGACACTGCCCTTTCCAGAATCTTCTTGCCTTGGGACAAATTTTAGTTCCTTCAGTCTCTTGCCTAGGCCCTTCAAGCTGGAGGCAGTCCTTAATTTGTGACTGCATGATGGTCTTGGATTTTAAGGTTTATCTTCTTTTGAGACTGTGCCATATGCCTGTGCAACTTAACATTCTGGCTACATAGGACAAATGGACTCAGTTCTTGGACTGTCTCATGCATCTAACCCCCCAAAACCAGACTTTTTCCTGGCTTTAAAGATTTCCAACGCTGAAGTCGGAGAAATCCTTTCTGGCAAGAATGTGGAAAGTCCTTATGATGTATGCCACTCTGTTGGGCTGGGGAGAAGTCTTGGTCAACCTTTCAGTGCAAGGGCCTTGGTAGTTGGAGGAAGCGCATCTTGCCATCAACATTCTGGAGCTCAGAGTGACTCAGTTGTCTTTGCAATGTCTCCAACACCAGATGAGAGTTCAGTCGCACAATGCCATGGCCTATGGCCTGCATCAACCATCAATGAGGGACCCGAAAATTGATTTTCTTAGTTATCGTACGTTGCTTTGCCTGCCCATGCCATTCTGCCGATGTATATCTATGCTAGGCAGTCGGCAAGTGGTTAATGAATTAAGCCTCTGACCTGATGTTACAGGAAATACTCAATGGTTTTTTTTACTTTTAAAATGAAAGTAAATTTCTCAAAAATATAATATTCCTAGGCCTGCATATAACATTTTATTCTTAAACTTGAATGTGCCTTGAACCAGAGGGTGTTCAGTGTGCAGAGACAGCAAGAATCTCTGGTGTACTACTCTGTCGCCAGTAACATGTGCTCCCCTCTGTTGTATAACATGGTCTGAGCATTTCATTGCAGAAAGCAGGGGCATACCAATGGACACAAAATTCTTACAGTCAGTTCTGCTTTTATTTATCTATTTTCAAAATTATATTCTCTACACCAGGGATATGCAATTAGCGGACCTCCAGCTGTTGCAGAACTACAATTCCCATGAGGCATAGCAAGACTCTGACAGCCACAAGTATGACACCCAGAGGCAGAGGCATGATGGGACTTGTAGTTTTGTAACAGCTGGAGGTCCGCTAATTGCATATCCCTGCTCTACACTAATGAAAAAATATTACTCATTGATGTATGTGTATGCCCATCTCTAATTTTATTCCAGGGATGTTTAACATGATAGAACAAGTGCCCCTAATATGATGTAAATTATCAACAAAGAGAGGCATAATGAAAAGTTGGCATTTTCAGGTCTTTATGAATGAATTGTATTCCCAGACAGTGGCCATGGTAACATTGGGAAATGCAGCCAAACTGTTCAGAATGTAGCCAAAATGATTGGGATATTTGATTTTAGTATAAATGTTCATTCTATGAATTTAAAAACATCACATAAGTGTGAAGTTAAAATTTAGTTTTATTTAGCATAACGTGTAAGTGGCGGTTCACACATGGGCGACCTGTCAGGTGACTTAGCCGCCTGACAAGTTGCACTCCATGCATTGCAATGGAACCATTCTAATAGGAGCGACTCAAGTCGCTGACTTAGAAAAAGGTTCCTGTACTACTTTGGGGCGACTTCGGAGCTGCTTGCATTGACCTCTATACAGAAGTTGTTTAGCAAGTCGCGCTGTACGGTGTGGTTTCAGAGTTGGACGACAGTCAGGGGATTTTGAAGCCGCCCCTGTGTGGACCGACATTAATAGATTGCCTGATCAGTGAAAGTGCATCCCCTTTAAAACCGCTTGCTCTTATATATTTTCATGAATATTGCTACAAATTGGTGAAGCAATTCATCCTCCATGTTTTGGCCTTGGCTTGTGTATAAAAGTGACTAGTTCAAAATAAAAGTTACTGATTGTATTAGCAATGCTCATCATTTGAAACTGAGTGGCATATTAGCCCAGTGAATTGTACTGGATAATGAACTATATACAGTACCTAACGTATATTTTCAGTTAAGTAAAGAGCTGCTCATTTTGCTATGGAACAAATAACTGTATATTATTCCTTCACATTGTAATAACAATGACACATTTACAGTAATTTCACTGTCTCATGCCCTCCATATAGCTCTTGCTTTATAAGACATTGACACATGAGCTTAGCATTTTAAAAGAAAATAGGTAAGATTAGCTAGAGGATTTGTACACATGGAATCATATTTATTGTTTACACCCACTTAAAGCTTGTCTGGGGAATAAAAGATATATGTCCTCCCATCACTGCATCAGTGCTATGAATCTGCGGATATTATAACATTCAACTATTGCTTTCCTTCACATATAGCATTGAATAAGTTGATTAATTGTTAAATGTACTCTACAAAATACTCAAAGTGCAGTTATTGAAGGGGAATGTAGAACCAGGTTCTGCAGATCAAATAGCCATGCTTTGCCTTTCTGCATGTGAATTTGGAATGCAGATTTAGCTTCTATATACTATATTCTGTTTTCCCTGCGTACATTTTTGCTTGTTTTGCTTTTTAAGCAGTTTTATGATAAAAGGAGAAATATTGACACATTTGTAGAATGTTGACCAAACCAAGAAGGAGGAAAAAAAAACATTATTTGTTGTCAAATTATGGTGTTAGAAAATTCTGCTGTTTCTCGAACTTGTATTCAGCTTTGCTGGTCATGACAGTACTGATTCATTACATGCATTTTTCTCCTAAATTTGAAATGCTAGGACCTTCATTGAAAAGCATTTTCAGTTTTTGCATAACTACTTTAAAAGGGATGTGTATCTTTTAAGCAGCCCCTCTGGCTTTTGTTGCCTCAGATCCTGGATAAAATGTTGGTTATACTTTAAATGTAACAGGCTAAGAACTGTGCTTTTTAAAAAGCTGTGTGCTTACACTTTTCTCTGACAAATATAGTGACTGATGAGTTTTGAATAGGCATTCTCCAAACCTAGATCATATACAACATACCTTTAAAATATCTAAACTTTGACCACAGTGCCAGTTTTGGCTAGCTCTGCAGATCAGTCTACAGATAGTCCAGTGTCGCACTTAGGCCCCATTCACACTTGTGAATGTGGCCATCATTAGTTACATACAGGAAACCCAGCGGGTGTTACCAGTGATTAGCTGTGACAGCAGCCCAATGGAAAGATGATGGCTCCCACAGCTAATCGGAGCCACATGTAATTGCTAATGGAGATATTCTGCGTCCAGAGCTGATCATTCACAGGCAATAGCTCCATGAGCGAAAACATGCAAGTGGCCACAATTAGCTGAGGGGGTTTTTAGCCTCCCATTACACAAAAATATTCATCAAATTCAGCACTCACCGAAAACATCAGATACGCATTTCTGAAGGTGCTTGTGGTACAGCCTCCCGATCATCAGTTCTACAGGTAATTGCCTTTAGCAACAACAAGGTTATACACAGTCATTAAGAGTTCAAAACAAAACTAAAACTCAGTAACTCAGAGAAACATAATCAAATTTCTCTTCCGTTCATGGATGGACACAGCAGCATTTGACCTTAGGTTTATATCCGCTTCCTTCAGGAGAGTTTAGGCAGAAACAAAGCACTTTAAGTGTTGACAACACTTTCCTCAGTGCAGCTCCTCCCAGGGGGCGTGGTTCCCCAGGTATAACCCACACCCTGCTCTAGCAGCTCCAGTTTCTTTCTGCCTAATGTCAGGAGAGGACAGGCACTCTGGAGTTCCTGTACTCTGGAGATTTTTTAGCAATTTTTTTCGCTTTTTATTATTTTGTTCCTGCATTTTGAATCCTGCGATTCTTCTATCAACAGCCGACTGGGTGACAGGCTGGGTCTTGACTCTTGTAGTCCCCCCATGTTCAGTCATCGAGCGTGTGCCGGCCCTCAGCTCTGGGTCGTCCACGACAGGCCCCATTGCTCCAGGGGCGGCCGGGGAACTACATGTTCCAGGACACACATATGACGGACTCTATGGCCTTGTCACAGTGAGTCTGGCCGACAGCCATGCCGTTAGTGGACGTTGGTTCTGTCCAGGATACCTCCAGCCGGTAGTCACAGGACAGGTAAGTAGTGGCCCCTGGCAAGGTGGTATGACTGGTGTTTTCCCTGGGGAGGTCGACTGAGGGTCCGCCCTGCTTTTTTCTCTCCTTTCCTATCCCTCCTTCCCCAGACTGGGTAGCGGCTGTGAGGGGGGGCCTCCTGGGGCTTCTTTATTACCATCCACGGCCCGTGTGATGTGGGGCACGTTGTATTTACTCTGGGGGGTGCTGCTGTGTAGTGTGAGGTGTTTGGTGCATCACTGGGGAATTTAAACTGCGCCACAGCCGCCATTTTGCCGTGGTCATGGTTTACATAGCTCGGCTGCCATTTTCCTGTAGCCCGCTGGTGATTTTTACCTCATACGGCGGCCATCTTGCAAATGTCTTGGCCTCTTGTGTCAGTTTTAGCGCTGCAAAACGCCACAAATCTTCCCTGAGGTGACAGACGCAGCACAGCCAGCACACCTCAGGTTTTCATCTCTCTCTGCAGCCAGGTGGGGTGGTGAGTCCCTGGGAGGCCTCTGCTTCTATTTTTGCAGCCAGGAAGTGGCCGGTGGGTTGTTCTGCCTTGCAGTACACAGCGGTGGGGCAACATGGAAACTGAACCTGATGTTTCCGCCCCTGCAATGCCTGAGTTATACTTTAATCCCCCTGCCGCATCTGTTGAGGCAATGTCGGCTGTCCTTGAGGCGTTTCTCACCAGGTTTGAAGCAGCTAGTGCCCAGAAGGGGGGTACAAAGCGCCCCCTCCCTGAGCCTGCTTCTGGGGATATCTCTGACATGGACTCATTGCCTGCTTCTGGTTCTGTCAGATGATGCAGGCTTGACCCACACAGACTGTGAGGATGACTCTGCCTCAGGGTCAGTAAATGATAGGGAATTTGTTGGAGCTCTTATTTCTGCAGTGCGTGATACTCATAAAATTGAGGATTTGGCGGGGGCACCAGATGTGCTGGTCCCTTTTGGGTTCCGCAAACCGCCTAGCACCGCAAAAGTATTTCCCTGTATTCCATATTTGGAACAATTGCTATGTAAGGAATGGGACACGCCACAGAAAGTTTTTGCTGTTTCTAAAAACGTTGCGGTCCGTTATCCCTTTGAGGAGGCCTTTTTGAAAAAGTGGGTCTCTCCTCCATCAGTGGACCTCCCGTGTCCAGACTCAGTAAAACCACCACATTGCCTGTGGAAGGGGCTCCCGCTTTTACGGACCCCACTGATAGGAGAGTGGAGGCTGTGGCCCGCTCTATGTTCACAGTTGTGGGTTCGGCTGTCGCAGACACTGACTGAACGGGCAAAGTTGTTGCTGCAGAAGCTGGAGGAGCAGGATGCTTCCAAGACCTGCAAGGACCTGGCTGAACAATTGGTTCAGGGTCTAAAATTTGTCTGTGAGTCGGCCCTGGATACGCTTCCCTTGCTTTCCAGAGCCTCCGCCTATGCGGTGGTACTACGCCGCCTTGTGTGGCTGAAATGCTGGTCTGCAGACCAATCCTCCAAGAAGGCCTTGGTGGATTTGCCCTTTAAGGGTGAGCGGCTTTTTGGGGCATCCCTGGATGACATCATTAAGGATGCCACTGGTGGTAAGAGCACACTGCACCCACAGTCTGGGAAGGGCCAGGAGCCTCGCCGTAGGCAAGGGCCCTCTTTTACTACCCCTAAGCGTTTTTTTTGTGTGCCCAGTGCGGCGGGAAAAAGTGTGCAAGGTGCTAAGGTGCCCACTGCAGGGCAGAAGCGCCTCTGGTTCCGCAAGCATGCGGACAAACCTGCTTCCGCATGAAGGTCTGCCCCCGCCTGTGTCTCGGGTGGGGGGACGGCTTCGCGAATTCACGGCTCGGTGGAGGTCTCTTCTCTCTGACCGTTGGGTCTGCGAAGTAGTTTCCTCGGGGTACAAGATAGTTTCTCTCTTGTCCACCAAACAGATTCTTGCCTTCCAACCTCCAGCTTCCAGGGGCTGTCCAGGATCTACTGGACAGGGGGGTGATTGTACCAGTTCCCTCGTTGGAACGGTTTCAGGGGTTTTACTCCAATCTGTTCGTAGTACCCAAGAAGGAAGGTGTCTGTCCAATCCTGGACCTCAAGGCCCTCAATTGCTTTGTCAAAGTGCAAAAATTCAGGATGGAGTTGGTTCGCTCGGTAATAGCAGCACTCCATCAGGGGGACTTCATGGCGTCTTTGGATATCATGGACGCATACCTACATGTTCCCATATGCACGAAGCACCAGAGTTTTCTGCGCTTTGCGATCAGTAAGGGCCACTTTCAATTTGTGGCCCTCCCGTTCAGCCTGGCCTCGGCACCACGGGTTTTCACCGAGGTGCCCCTCCCCCCGATACTGGCCCTGCTGAGACAGCGAGGGATCACTATCGTGGGATATCTGGACGACCTTCTCCTGAGAGCTTCCTCAGGCTCAGAGTTAGAAGAGGACGTGTCTATCACGTGTCAGAATCTCCAAGAGTTCGGCTGGCTTCTGAATGTCCAGAAGTCAGTGTTGGTTCCGTCTCAGAGACTGGAATACCTGGGACTAGTCCTGGATTCCGCGGAGGCGAGAGTTTTTCTCCCAACAGAAAAACTCCAGACACTTCATTCTGCGGTACAGCAGTTGTTGACCCAGAAGTGGTTGTCTCTTCGATTCTGCATGAGGGTTCTGGGTCTGATGGTGGCCTCTTTCGAGGCTGTTCCTTATGCCCAATTCCACACCAGGGAACTACAGAAGGAGATTCTGTCACGTTGGGACAAGCTCCCGTCTTCCCTGGATTACCAGATTCAGTTGAGTCATCTGGTCAAGTCTTTCCTGGTATGGTGGCTGACGTCTCCGGTGCTTCGGACCGGGAAGTCTTTTCTGCCGTGCCAATGGACAGTGGTCACGAGGGATGCCAGCCTCTCCGGCTGGGGGGGGGGCATTTGGGGCACCCAGTCTGCCCAGGGGCGCTGGACTCAGGAGATGTCCCGCCTTTTGATCAATGTTCTGGAGCTATGAGCAATCAAGCTGTGCCTTGCCAGGTGGTCCCTGGAGCTGCAGGACCGACCGGTCAGGATCCAGTCCGACAACGCCACGGCCGTGGCATATGTCAATCATCAGGGAGGCACACGGAGTACAGCTGCAGCGACGGAGGTCGCGCACATCCTTCGGTGGGCCGAAAAGGTCCGTTCCGGCTCTGTCGGCCGTGTACATTCCGGGAGTACAGAATTGGCAAGCCGATTTCCTTGTACGTCCCCTGGCGTCTACCCCTAAGAGAAGATCTTCTGTCGCAGGGTCCGATCTTCCACCCTGCTTTACAGTCGCTGGCTTTGACGGCATGGCTGTTGAGAGCCAGGTACTGAAGGACCGAGGCCTATCAGGCTCGGTGGTCTCTACCATGCTGCGTGCACGGAAGTCTACCTCACGTAGGATTTACCATCGAATGTGGAAGGCCTACATCTCTATGTGTGAGGAGATGAAGAGTACGGTTAAGAGTCAGATTTCAGCTCTGGCCGTTTACTTTCAGCGACCCTTGGCGGTGCACTCCTTGGTGCGTACGTTTGTGCAGGGGGTCCAGCATGTGGCCCCTCCTGTGCGCCCTCCACTGCCACCATGGGACTTGAATTTAGTCCTTTCAGTGCTTCAGGATGCTCCCTTTGAGGACATCCGAAAGATCCCTTTGTTGACTCTGTCACAGAAGGTGTTTTTTCTGGTAGCAATTACCTCGATCAGACGAGTATCTGAACTGGCGGCCTTGTCTTGCAAGGCTCCCTACTTGGTCATCCTTAGGGATAAGGTGGTACTGCAACCTCAGCTGTCTTTTCTCCCGAAAGTGGTTTCGGCTTTTCACATTAATGAGGACATTGTTCTTCCATCTTTATGTCCTCAGCTGAAAAACCAGAAGGAGGCCACTTTACATTCTCTGGATGTGGTTCGGGCCCTACGAGTGTACTTATCTGCTACGGCTCCGTTCCGGAAGTCGGACTCACTGTTCGTGTCGGTGGCTGGTCCCAAAAAGGGTCTGGCAGTCTCGTCGGCCACTATTTCTAGGTGGATCCGACAGGTGGTGCTTCAGGCCTAAGCCCCGAAGGGGCGGGCGCCTCCCTTTTGGGTTACGGCGCATTCGACCAGGGCAATCGATGCCTCTTGGGCTTTCCGGCATCAAGCCTCTGTGTTACAGGTGTGTAAGGCAGCGACCTGGTCGTCGGTCCACACTTTTTCAAAGTTTTACAAGGTAGATGTGAGTGCATCTTCTGATGCCTCCTTTGGCCGCAAGGTGTTGCAGGCAGCAGTTTAATGTTGGAGTTCTTCCGTTGAGTAACTCCGGTTTTGTTTGGGGTGTAACATGGTTTGCGGTGTTGTTTTCCCACCCCTCTAATTTTTGGACACTGCTTGGGGACGTCCCTAAGGTCAAAGACTGCTGTGTCCGTCCATTAACGGAAGAGAAAATAGGATTTTTGTACTCACCTTAAAATCCATTTCTCTGAGTTCATGGACCGACAGAGCACCCACCCCTCCTTTTGTTTGTACTGCTTGATACGAACTGGAGCTGCTAGAGCAGGGTGTGGGTTATACCCGGGGAACCACGCCCCCTGGGAGGAGCTGCACTGAGTAAAGTGTTGTTAACACTTAAAGTGCTTTGTTTCTGCCTAAACTCTCCTGACGGAAGCAGGTATTACCCCAAAGGTCAAAGGCTGCTGTGTCTGTCCATGAACTCAGAGAAATGGATTTTACGGTGAGTACAAAAATCCTATTACAAACCCCAGCTCTAGCATTCCTGACATGTTTTGTCCATTAACTTCATCAGAGTCATTTTTGTATAAAAACTCCACAACTGTGTGTCAAGGTTCATGCCCGGTATATTTGAGGAGAGGTGGAAAGTCTCAGAAAAACTGTAAAGGTGACACCAGACCCCCCCACCTCCCTGGTCCCCAATGTACTTACCGCCGGTGATCCTCAACTGTTCGTGATCCTGCAGCCACTTCAGCAGTCTGGAGGTTTGAAATCCTAACTGCTGACATTCTTCTCCGTCCTGCACTGCCAGAAGTGCTGCAGTTCATGGGTATTCATGTGTAATTGAAAGCATGGTTGAAGTATTAATATTGTCGACTATGTTCTATGTTGACTAATAAGGTGATAGTCACAATCTACTCAATTATTATATGTCCTAACAAAATCCACATTTATTATAAGCGTTGCCCGGCCAAACACTGTACAGTGATTCCACAACACTAAACAAGTATATGTATAATCAAAACAGTGTAGCGCAACACCTTATCACATTCTTTTTTATGGTTGAACTGGATGGACTTAACGAACTATGTAAAAAAGAGGGGAAAAACGGGTAACAAAAAACACCATGGCCTACTGAGGAAGCCCAATTATGAGGCGCAGTGCGTCTAGGAGGGAATAGCAGAGCCGGTGATGTCATGCTGGAGTCTCGCCAAGTGTGGCGGTGAGCTGGCAATTGACTGTATCTGTAAAGCGCTTTTAAAGTTGTGTTCTTGTAGGTGTATCTTGAATAAATTTGCAAAACTGTTGGAGCATTATGATTACACTGGCAAGTGGATGAGACAGTTGTCCTGTGTAAACCGAGTAGGAGTGAGGTGGCGAACCCTAAGGAGCGGCAATAGTTAGATAATATTGATGAGCATGTTGTGATAACATTGAGGTGAGCAGGTCCTTCACCTGGTGGTGGATGCGCACTGATGCATAAAGAGTGAACACACATGGTGTTTTTTGTTACCTGGTTTTCCCTCTTTTTTTCTTATTTTATGGAAGTTGGACCATATGAATTTTTTAATACAATTTCTGAACACAGAATTTTATATATATTCTTTTTATAGTGCTATACTATTTATTTTAGAATGTGACAAAGTGGTGCACTACACTGTTTTGGTTACAAATATTGTTAACTGGCAACCCCAGAGCAGGTGGATGGAGGAGCAGCGTCTGGATATCAGTATATACAAGCGTGTATTGATATCTGTGAATTGATTTAGTCTCATAATTTTCACGTTTTTAAGGGATATTCCCATGACTTCACATAAACTGCTTCTAAAAGGTTCATGAGAGATCCTTGGAAATAGCAGAGGTTAATGTTCTGTGTTCTTGCTCGGGCATAATCTGTGCTAGGTAGTGTAAAGTAACAGTCCCATCCTTAGTTCATCCTCTTCCTTGACAGGGTGCTTTCCCTCAGTTTCCATTGGTAATGTGAATAACCACTGTAATAGTTTACCAAGTTGCTGAATGTCATCAGTGCTATTTGGATTTTTATGTGGTAGTTAAAACCTGTTCAACACCTGAACAAAAGCCATAATCTTCTAGAAAATGTTTTTGTTAGATATGGAAAATCATACTAATGATCTTATTCTAAGCCACCCAATTTGTTCCAAAATGTTATCTGCTTATTTCAGTTACATTACACAGTGTGATATTTACAAGTATTTATAATGGTCAAACATTCTTCATGTGGAAAACTGATTTCTTCCATCTCTGTTATTAAGTTAGCTTTCATACAGGCCAGCCGATGCAGTGTCATGAAACGGTGGCATTTACACTGAATTTTTTCTCTCTTGAGAAGCGGAAATTAAGGGGTGATATGATCAACATACAGTAGTATGATTTTTGATAACGGCTTACCTGTAAAATTATTTTCTTTGAGTACACTATGAAACACAGAGCCTTAATCATTACATAGTGGGTTGTATGGGTCACCAGAGGTGATTGGACACTGGCACAACCAATGAGAACAAGTTCTCCTCCATATAACCCCTCCCATACAGGAAGTACCTTAATTTTTTGTAGCAAAGCAGTAAGGATCCCATAGATCTGTGTTCCGTGGTGTACTCAAAGAAAAAGATTTTATAGGGAAGCTGTTATCAAAAAATCCTACTTTCTTTATCATATACCATGGGACACACGACGCCCAAAGGCAGAATCCTCATGTTACAGCTAGTTGATAGAATTTGGTAAATGTATGGACTGAAGACCAAGTTGCAGCTTTACAGATCTGAACCATCGAAGCCTGGTGATACACTGCCCATAAAGCACTTATTGCCCTAGTCAAGTGCGCCTTAACAGGAAAAGGAGTAACCATATTTCGTAAACCATAAACTTGAACAATTACTTGTCGAATCCACCTAGCAATATTGGATTTTGATGCCGGCTGGCCCTTCTTGGGACCATCTGGCACAATAAAAAAAACATCTGTTTAACATATCTGAGGTGTTGCCTGCAGATAAACTTTTACTGCTCTCACTACATCTAGAGAGTGCAATAACTGGCGACTGCTGATCTATGCCAGTTTTCTACCCCTGGAATGAAGATTGCAGAAAGACAAGGAACATGTTTTTCTGCCCATGTCAAAATCCAATTCATCGCCTTCTGAGCATCCCGACTCTGGGTGCCTTCTTGATGATTGATATAAGCTACTGCAGTAGCATTGTCAGATTGAATCCGAACCGGGTGGCCCTGTAACCTGTGTATCCAGGTTCTGAGTGCCAAGTATACTGCCCAAATCTGTTGATGGGCAGGCTCTCTTCTGTTTTTGCCCAGGTACCCTGGGCTGAAGCTTCTTCTAATACTGCTCCCCAGCCCAACAGGCTGGCATCCGTAGACACCACCTTCCAGGTGACTGGGAGAAAGGACCTTCCTTTCTGCAAGTTTACGGTCTGTAACCACCAACTGGAGCTTTGGGTCCAGAATGGGTCCGGCGTCTCAATTTGGAACCACAAAGAGGTTTGAATAAGACCCTGCACCTTGCTCTTTTAGGGGGACTTCTTTGATTACCCCCTGAGACAGCAAATGATCCAAACCCCGGAAGAAGAATTCTCTCTTTACTGGATCTTTGGAGACCCTTGAACTTCGGAACTGATAAGGTGGGGTCTCTTGAAATTCCATCTTGTACCCTAGGGATACAGCAGAAACTACCCACTTGTCCTGGATCTCTGGCTGCCAAGCTGCTTAAAACTGCCAAAGACGGCCCCCCACTTCATGAGGAAGATTTGGGGCTTTGCTTGTTAGCTCTTTGACCCCACTTCTTCCTGTTTTTCTGGGCCTGGCCTTGGTCTTTAGCCTTTGAGGCTGTCTGAGAATGCCATCGCAACTGCCTGGAGGCAGATGTTTCGGGAGCTGGAGAGAGAGAGCGCTTAAAACAATAGGGTAGTCTTGCCGCTTGATATCTTTTGGATATGCTTTTCAAAATCATCCCTAAAGAGGCGTTCGCCATGAAAGGGAAAACTGGTCAAAAGCTTTTTAGCCAAATAATTCTGTGCATATGCACCAGCTGGAGCATAAGGTGAGATGCTTGTTGAATAGAATCTCTATTGGCATCCACTGTGAAACATAAGGCCCTAGGAATATTTTCCCAAAATTTGATCTGCTCTGGAGGCAGATCTTTCAGCCCGTTTCACCTGATCCTTTAAGACCTGACACATACCAACTACCCACCACAGCAGGTTGGGTCACTGCGCCCGCCAGGAGAAAGGAAGACTTTAGTAAAGATTCCAACTTTTTCTCAGAAGGATCTTTAAATACCTGGGCATTGTTCACCAGACAGGTTAAGCTTTTATTTACACAAGAAATAGCCGCATCAACTGAAGGCAGACTCCACTTCTTGGTAAACTTCTCCTCCATGGGATAAAGAACTTCAAACTTCCTCGAAGGAGAGAAACACTTATCTGGATGCTTCCAGTCTGCATAATTCAGATTCTCCATTAATGGATGAACCGGAAAGGAGCATGCAAACTGTGGGGATTTTAATGAACCCAGAGAGGAGACACGTGAGTCAGTAAAGAAGGTAACTTGAATGCAGCGCGTACTGTTTCAGTATAATATTGCACCTGCAATTTAAGAACCTGGGAAGCAGAAAAAGGTTCTTCTGAAATCCCAGATCCTTCTGACTCCTCATCCTTATCCTCTGATGGTGCTATGTCCTCCTCATTCTCAGACCTTTCTGAAGGGAGATTTGAAACAACAGAAGCGGCTCTGCTTCGCCTTTTGTCCTTTTGCGAGTAAACTTAGTGGTTATTCCTTCTAAATTGTCCAGGGCTACTGCCAAAGTGTCCTCAGTGACCTATGCAGGCCCAGACACCATAGAAGAGGCTGCTACTCCTGATGGAGACAATGGCTCATCCTTTACAGGTGCATCATATATTACAGAAGAGGAAAGTACCAAGCAGGTCTGGCTAGAGGCTCTCGTCTCAGGTGGCGATGCTTTTTTGTCTTTTTTAGTCCCTAAATTTTTCCTCTGGGAAGACATGGTACTTTGGCTTTTTGCTTAGTAATATCAAATGCATATACTCCTGTGCTAGTTAAGCAATCTACATACAGTATGCAAATAATCACACAGTGTCATGCCAAGTGGGTGTCCTCTTTTGGGGGTGCTCAATAACCAACCACATAGAGACCTTACGTGCCCGTAAGCCGTTGTGTCCCAATCAAGGGAGAGCTGCAGGTTTGAGAGACTTTATGTGCATTTCTGCGTGCCTGAGCGCCATGGATGACATGCACGCTCATGACCCGTCCCTTCTTCCTTGCTGTGCCCCATAAAGACCGCCCTCGACCTAGGGGAGAATGGCGGCATCCTGAGAGGTGGAAAGGTCTTCCTGCATCATTCTAGTGAGGAGGGACATGGTTGCTATCCGTGGCAGAGCTCTGCAGCGGAGAGTGTGCTGTCTGTAAAGACCTGACACTGTACTGGAGCCTGGTGAGTAAACACAACTCTTTACTCCCTCTAGTGGCAGTAATAGAGAAGACACCCACTCAAAGGAAAAAGTCTTTAAGATATATGCTTAGTACTTTTTTCCTGCTTACCTTATCCCCGCCACAGGTTTGCTAAAAATCAGATAAAACCAATCTTCACCCATCACGGCAGGCATGTGTGCCAACCTTTAGGGATATGGGTTCCTACTTAAAAGCCTCTTCCCTGGGCCTTGTAAAAGCCTCTGCCAGGACTTTTATCATTTGTTAAAAGCGAAAGTGCTGGACCCTAGCGCCCAGTCCTCCAAAGAGAGACATCACAGGCGACACCTCGTGCACGAGGCCCGGATACCATCCAGTTTTGGCATAATAACTTGAGCGTCTTGGATGGACCCGAAGTATAGCTCTTTTGCCCCAGGGGCCTTTATGGCAGGGCTTCCTTTAGCACATCCTAATCGCGTCCAACCTCTTAGACACTGGCAAAAAACGAAGGTACTTCCTGTATGGGAGGGGGTTATATGGAGGGGAATTTGGACACTGGCACAACCAATGAGAACAATCACCTCTGGTGACCCATACAACCCACTATGATTAAGGCTCTGTGTCACCTGGTGTACGATAAAGAAATATAAATACATAAGCTATCCATATAGTGAACTTGGTGTAGAGTTATCACATTTAAGCTCATTACAGTGGACAAAATACAGAAAGGCTTCTTCACAGTAAGAACTGTGAAGATCTGGAATAAGCTTCCTCAAGAACTCGTTCTGGTCAGCTCAGATTGTTTTTAAAAAGTGCTGGATGTATTCCTAAATGCAAAAATATAACTGGATATTAACACTTATAGGTAATGACAACAGGGATAGTTGATCTAGGGAATATATAGTTGCTTCCTGGGGGATCAGGAAATAATTTTGTCCCCTGCTGGGCAAATTGGATCATGCTTTATTGGTCTTTTTTGCCATTCTCTTTATCAACAGTGGCCCAGATTCAAAAAGCAATTGCGCCTGCGTAACCATAGTTACGCAGCGCAATTGCTTACTTGCCCCGGCGTAACGACTTCTCCCGATTCAGAGAGCTCGTTACACCGACTGCAGCCTAAGATATGCGTGGCATAAGGCTCTTATGCCCTCATATCTTAGGCTGCATTCTTACGTTGGCCGCTAGGTGGCGTTCCCGTTGTGGTCAGCGTATAGTATGCAAATTGCATACTAACGCCGATTCACAACATTACGCGAGCCCTGCGTACGCAGTTTACGTTGTTTGCGTACGTCGGGTTTCGCGTAAGGCTGCATATGCTAAAAGCAGGGGCAGCCAATGCTCCTGCGTCGCAAGGTTTAAATTTGACGTTGTTTGCGTAAGTGAATCGTGAATGGCGCTGGATGCCATTCACGTTCACTTTGAAGCAAATGAGGTCCTTGCGGCGTCATTTGCCGCAATGCAGTTTCCCGATTGAGCATACGCTCGGCGCGGGAACGCGCCTAATTTAAATGATTCCCGCCCCCTACGGGATCATTTAAATTGCGTGCGCTTACGCCGGGCATTTTGCCAGAGCGCCCACGCAATTTACGGAGCTACTGCTCCATGAATCGAGGGTAGCACAGAAAATTTGCGGGGGCGCAGGGCAAAAACGGTGCCCTGCGCCTACGTAAAAAATGTGCAAATGTTACTGAATCTACCCCACTGGGTATAGGATTGTGTTGTTTTTTTTTTTCCTGTTGGTTGAACGAGATAGACTTGTGTCTTTTTCCAACCTAACTATGTAATATATTCTGGATATGTAGATCATTTATTTTATACAGTATGTGGTCACATTAGCTAACCCATCAAACGGCTGCAGAACTGGGATTCTGGAGAATCAAAACTGTAAAGCTTATCACATAAATGCTGTTTAGGACACCTCCAGTCATCATAGTACCTTAAAAAATGTTAGTTTTTAGGATCAATGTTAATTACTGATCCAGAAATATAGTATAATTATACTGTAGCATAATCAAATGCAATATTTCACCAACAACATTTGTGCCTAAAAGAGTCTACAAAGTCATGCTTGCCATTCTTCCAGAGATGAACATAATTGCAGGGGAGCAGCGCAAAGGTGAGTAACTAGGGCAAATATGGAAAACATAAACTTGGTAAAAGGTATTAAGACATTTGAATTCTGTTCCTTGTATAGACTATTTGAGTTGTAATATATCAACAACAAGCATACATTCTGCAGAACATGTAATAATTTGGCATAAGCTTTAGCTGGAGAGCAGCGGGCACATGCTAATAAAATTCAGATCACAATTATTTTAAGTGGCAATAACCCCAAAAATATAATACATTGCAGCTTAACAATCAATTGTGGGTGCTGCATTCGTTTTTTTTTCCTTCAGTTTTCACCTGGTGATCTTTGCCAGTAACACACCTCCTGTAATAAAGAGTCCCCACTCTGGATGAAACACAGGGGGAACACCTTTGGATAGCAGCATTTTCAGTGTGGGGGGAGGGGAGTTTTGGTGTACTAGCAGATTTAGATAGACTAACAAACTGAAGAAAAACTCCAGCTAATACTTTTAATCAGTTAGAGCAAACTTTTTTTTTTTTTTTCCTTTTGGGATAAAGGTTTTTTCATAAATAACTAAAAGCTGATCATTGAAAGCACCCCTACTATTCTTAAATGGCTTGTCTCGTCTCTGTAACTGATGCATTCTGCTGGAGAAATTATTATTTTGAAAAACAGACTTACTGACAGGATCACCAAATGAAAATAGATGAAAGGAAGCCTAAAAAAGAAAATGAATGCAGCCATCACATGTAAGAATTGGTAAGCTGCAATGTTCTATAGATTTGCTTTTGGGTTTATTACTGCTTTAAAATGAATAATGTATAATTGATGAATTAGCAATTTCTTTTTTTTAGTACCACTGTAGAAAGAAGATTCATAATGACATACAGAATAGACTTGTGAGGGGTAAAGGGAAGTCCACTGGAAATGTAATGAAACAAACAACAATTCCCCCAACTGCACGTATTTTCTATATGGTATCGGGCGAATTTGTATAGTTCTAGGTTTGATTTTGGAGAGCGCAGAAAGCTAAAATGAAGGATCTACATAGACCAAATGGAACAGATAAAATGTAGTATAACTTTACCCGCCTGTCAGCTTAGATAAAGGGAATAAACTTGTGTCAAAGCCTCTGAAATTACTCACATAGATTACTTCTCTCTCTAAATTGCAACAAGGACGAATAGAATGGGCCAAGGTATGGATCCTCCCAGTTCTGCATGCACTAGAAGCTTCTGTGGGCTTCCTCTTCCTTCTATAACTGTCCTTGTGATACCCTGTGTGGAACAATGACAACATACGAGGATATATATAATAAATTAGGTCACTAGTCTAAGCCCCTTTCCCGCTGGAATGCTACAGCAATTTAACATTGTGATTTGTAAATATTTACGTATTGGGCACACATAGCTGTTCCAGCTGCCAAGGGGTTTCCATTGTTTTTTTTTTCCTGTTTCTCTTATTGTGTAGTGTGTAATTTGTTCTTTGATTTCAGCTTTAACCAGGAGTCCTGACTCAAATTGGCTGTTTCTGTCGCTACTGTCTTAATGTGGCTCCTCATTGCCAGCTTGCTTGCTTTTCCGCATGTACCCTTGTGCTTTCTGACTGGTTGTCCCCATTTCAAAAGCTTTTCTTACCCTTTCTCCTTTTTTCACTGTCGTGTTTGTTTTCTGTGTTGGTTTTCTGTGTTGGTTTCTGTGGTTACACTGTGGTGTATAATATACAGGTGGAACAATGTGATAAACAAATAATAAGGCCGAGTTTATTTGAAGCATTTGTGAGCCCTATAAAAGACCTCTGCATGATATCTAGTCAAGGAGGTCATTTTCAAAGTCCCCTCTCATGTAAACTATTGAATTTGGACATTCTTTTAGCAGTGTTCAGTTATTATTTTTAATTTTGTCAAACAGACTATCGGAAAATGTATTTTATACCTTTTGTAGTAGACTTCAGCTTGACATGTTCAGTTCTGTGGGTTGCTAAATCCATTTTCTGTGGCATATCTGTGCAGAATATTGCTTAGGTTCTGAAAAATATATTTAATTTATTTGTTGCTTTCAGCTTTGTTAAACATAAAGCACCAACGTAAGAGCCAGTGTCAAGGCTTTGGACTTGTGTTGATGTCATCAGTTTATGCCCTCTCTGAGATAATTCAGAATTGATTCACAGGTGCAGTTGACCACCCTTTGACTTGCATTCGAACAGTTTCATGCATGTTTTGCATTTCCACAAACTTGTATGAGGATGCAAAACCTACTTGAAATACTGCTATAAGCTTGAGATACTCTGAGCCCCAAGCTTTGCATTGCTTTTAAGCACTTTTCCAGTAGTTTTTAGTTAAAAAAAAAAGTACAGTCATCCTTAAAGTGGTTGTAAAGGCTCAGGTTTTTTTTACCTTCATGCATTATGTGTGCAGCAGCCCCCTAATACTTACCTGAGCCTTATCGCGATCCAGTGATGTGCACTAGAGCAGCGGCTCTTCCTGGGTTGGGGCCAAACCATGCTCCATGTGTGAATGAACACACAGAGCAGTGGCTTATGAACGAGCCTGCTTGGGTACCCCCATAGCAAGCTGCTTGCTATGGGGGCACTTGGCAAGGGGGAGGTGAGGAACGCCAGCCAGGAAAAGGGGAATCCTGCAAAAGAATGTGTACAACTAAATAATACTAGAAAAATTATATTAACAAATCAACATGCAAATAAATCCATAAATATCAAACCATATGTGTACACAGTGTAAGTATATATAAAGTGATTTTCTGTGTCAAATCCACACAAAAAACATTATTGTAAGTGCACAGATGAGAAATCGTCATTAAAATGCAACAATTATATCGGTGACCAATCTTCAATAAAGTGGGAGGGGATAAACTCACCAAATAATATTGACCACTTAAGATAAATAAGAAAATAGGTCTACAGCACCTATGGCTCTTCCCATATAACCCAAAGACCTCTATCTTCTTCTGACTCCCATATTCCCAACTCCAGCGATATACAAAAAATAAATTTTAGTGTATTATTTCCTGAAAATATGGGTTTGATAAATACCGCTGCAAATATCATGCAATATAAATGAAATTTGGTACCAAAACAAACTTTACTGCAACAGAAATCTACAGAAATTATAAATGTTGAGGTAGATAAATGGTAATTTGGCTATTGGTCAAATTGTAGGAAATATCACGCCCGAGCAGGAGCTCTGCATCAGGCATCAAACAAATGCCACCATTTTATTCTAGGTCTTGGCTTTCAGAAAATATATAAATGTTGGGGGTTCAGTTTTCTAGCTTAAAATACTAAATTCTGACACGTGTAAAAAATAATTAAGTTGCCCCGGACGCAAAGTGTTTAATAAACACAGTTAGCACTATATATATATATATATATATATATATATATATATATATATATACACACACACACATACACACACACACATATAACCGATTCATGTATATTGTTGGAGTTGGGAAAATTGGAATAAGAGGAGGACTGGGTTCTATGGAAAGATCCATAAGCACAGTAGACCTACTTAATAATATAAGTAGTCAATATTATTCAGTGAGTTGATCCCTAAAAGGTATTGGAGTGTCCTCAGGTGGAGGTTGCCAGGAGGTGAGAGTTTGGAGACAGAAATGAAATGAAAGATCTTTTGTAACATATTGGAGGTTGAACTTTATTGAAGGTTGGTCATCTGTATACTTGCACAAATGGCTTTTATGTGGATTTAACACGGACAATCACTTATGCACCCAATATAAACTTTCACTGTATACATATATGGTTTGATATTTATTAAATGTATTACATATTGAATGTTATTATAATTTTTTGGATTATACATGCCATTTTGCACTTTATTAGTAAGGGTAGGTTATATATTGTGATTTTTTTTTCAATTTAGAATAAGGTTGGGAAAGGGAGACCTATGTTTTGACCATTATAAATATATTTTATACATATTTGTGTGTGAACAATTATTAATAAGCAACTAAACTAACTCTTTTATAAAGTGTAAGCAAGGATGCAAGTAATAAAGATGTAAATCAGTAAAAATTTTAAATAAATATAATCAACGTACGCAATAAAATTGTGCATAACAAAACTCGCAATGTGATGAATTCATTCACTTAATGTAAAATTAAAAAATGTAATCCATGTGTTCCTGCTGAATAACGACAACTCAACTAGTACATGTCAACCTGAAAGCACCTCACTAGCTGGACAATTAGATAAAAGATCAAATGCCTTAGAAAAAATCCAAAGCGATTTCTCCCCCACTTAATCGTACATCACCTGATCATCCCATTAGACTCGTAAATAAACCCCCAAAACATGCATGTAGTTAACCAAAAAAAAAAAAGTAACAAAAGACTTCCCTAATGCAACACTGTTTATTCTAAGTAATCAAATCTGGCATTAAATTTACCAAAGTTAATAAAATGTCACGATTTGCTTTTTGAAGGGGAAGAAGGATAAATTGCTTAAAGTTTGTTAGACCTTTTATCTAGAAAGTCATCTATTGGGGTTGAGTTTTTAATCTATTTGTTACAGTGGAGGAGCACCGGTACTATTGAGTATGGACAAATGAATATGCCTTTTTAAACTTGGTGAATGAGTTGATCATATTGTGGAACACCATTTGGGCTATTTTATTCTTATACTGGGTATTCTTAAATTTTTCCAGCACTGCACCATTTTCATATATTACTTTAATAATTCAGGTGCGTGGTAGTTTAGAGGATGCATAGACATGCCATATTTTGAAAAACCCGGTGAAGAAATGTGCCAAGATATAGCCAGAAAGCCTAGGAGAAAAGTAAACAGTGGGAATATGTGAGGAACGTCTGCACAGGATCTTTCTATATAGTAACATTAAAGTATTTCCTAAACATGCAGATTTTATGCAACTGAACTTGCCAGTTGTAGAACCCCGTTGAAGGGTTATCTGCTGGGCAGATCAGATGCAATTCTAATGAATTCTGGTACTGAAGCAAAACTTCAAAATATAGGGGTTTGCAATAAAAATTATGGTAATTTTTATGGTTGGGTGACAGTGTGATAAGCACTTCTAACAAATGCAGGATGGGAGTCTTGTTTTTGTTTGAGTGGAGTGTGTTGGAAATCAGGGTTGGGGGTCTCCAGATTGATTTAAGCCCCTAATACCTGTATTCCCCCCCACCCCCCAGTTTGGGTTAAATAAGTGGACCAGTGTGTATGTGTCTCATTGTACAGGCACAGGGTCCCTTCCTGCTCTGTAAACCATAAGCCTGGGGAAACATTTTTTAGAAAAGGGAAAAAGTGCTTAGATAAACCCAGTTAGGAGGATGAGTTCCTTTTATAAAAGGTAAAGCGGAGGTACATTTGCCAAATAAAATGATAAGAAGAATGCAAATTTAGTTTTAGTGGATTCTACTGAAAGTTTAATTTGTTGGCAATACATTTATTTTTTTTAACCTCGCCCACTGTATGGAACCTGAGAGAGACATAAAAAGAAAAAAAATGCTAAAAAGAAACAAAATCCTAAATGACAATCAGAAGTGACAGCACAAGCAAAGGTGTGGGTGGATGAGTGAATGTAGATAAAAACTGTATTAAAAAATAATAATCCTAAACATTATATATGAAATGTGTTCATCTGATCAGAGATAGGCTTTTAACATGCTATCACTGAAAGGTTGCTTTGAGGCACAACTGGCTGTTCCCGAATGAAATATGTCCCACTATGTGTCACATACCGACTAAATGGCTTTTTAAATGGAGCTGAAATTATTTTGATGTGTACACATCTCGGGGTTTTAATACAACCCACTGTTAAAACGACGCATACAGATCCGTCTCTTTAAAACCTCATTCATAATTCAGAGCCTGTGATGTGTTCTAAGAGATCTGGGAGCTTTAAAAGAACAGGAATTACACTGAAATATTCCAGTTTTATTAGAGAGACAGTTAACCCTTGATCTTCCAAAGAGAACACGCTCACAATACACAAAAATAGCTAATTAGCTGCTGTTTTACGACTAGACCATCTTATTTAGACTTGCATAAATATAAATATTGTAAATAAAAAAAAAGGCAAATCATATTGCCAAATGAAACACTTAGCACAGAGACACCATAGTGTATAACCATTGAGCCGCACCCTCTAGCAAGAGATAAAACTGCTGCTCACTATAGCTGAGAGGATTGAGATGGTGAATTACAGACTGGTGTAAACAGGAACATATTGTCATAAACAGAAGCCAGCCGTCCAAGACTGATGGCTTAATATGAAATAATTAGTCCAGCCGTACATCAAATAAGTAGCTCAGGAACAATTACGATGTTGGTGAAATTGCCGTAGAAGCGGTTTTATGCACTGGTTTCCCATCACTGCTGTTCTTTCTTTCTCACGTTATTTTTTATTTTTTCATTCATTTTAATGATTGTTTGGGATTATTTGGCTTCCAGCACTAACTATGCCTATTTCCTTTCTCCCATTTTGTCTTTCCCTCAAACCTACTTCCATTCCTTTTCTGCTTACACCCCCTGCTGCTACTAATCCTTCTTGCGTCTATCCCCATCTTGCCCAAAATTCTTTATATTTTACCATCCCTTTTTTTTATTTTTTTTTATTATGCTTTCTTATTTTGTCACATCTTTTCTGCATGTTATCTGCTCCTATCCTGCTCCCCCGTTCCTATCTTCAACCTTTGCTCCACAGCAGAAAAGAAATGGTATACAGATGAAATGGAAAATGCTTATCCCAGAAACATTCAGATTAAGCCAATGAGCACACATATGGCTAATCAGATTAATCAATACAAATCGACGAGCAGCTTGATACCGCCAATCCGAGAGGTCGAAGATGAATGTTAATCCTAAACTGAACTTTTTAGGGGAAAACTACAAAGACCTATCACAGAACTTGAAGACATATCCAGACTTGCAAAACAAACTAATAACTGCAAGCATAAAAGTGGTGTCATTCAATAGGCCTGTGAGAAGCAAGACGTTGTTTTGTATTTCCAACTGGCATACAATGACTGGAAAAAGCAAGTGTACATTATTTAATTTATAAATGAACAGCATCTATATAGTCATGTATAGCCTCTAGTGTTTTAAATTATTTTTATTCATTAGAAAGAAGAAAAAATATATATAAATATATTTTTTGTCAAGTCTTTGCCCAAAAACTAAGGATTAATAACAGCCATTTATATGGGAAGGTGATGAAAGGACTTGTGTCAAACATACAGTACTTTAAGTACAGCTAAATACTTTCCCTGCTACAAGACCAAGTGAGCTGCTTCCTAGGACATCATCACACATTCAAAGCAGGTTACGTTTGCCTTGGAAGATCAGATAAAGGATGTCATTGCTGAACTAGTCCATGCTTCTGCCACAGAGTTGTATGGGATCTGAATAATTTTGATTGAAATTACTTTGCTACTTTTTTTGTCTCACAGTCAACTAGCATTATTAATGATGGATTTCAATGGTTCCTGTAAACCTTCCTAAGAACACAATCCCAACAAATGCAACAACTCAGGCTAGAGTTTTGTTTTGTTTACTTTTCTGTTTGATTTTTTTTTATTATATTTAATATGTCATATTAATGAGTTATAAACAACCGCCGATAATTTATTTTATTACTTGATTACAGTTGTAAATGAATTGCAACTTCATCCTTAATTGGTTAAAATATACATTTTCCATTTTGATAAAGTAAATGTCACTGAGCAATTATCATATAAATGAGTGATGTACAAGAGATGCATTTAAAGGGCCATGTATGTGTCAGGGCAGGTGCAATGTATTCTGACACGTGGGTCCACTTTTGCTACCTGTTTAGATGTGATCCAGAATGATATGCTGTCTTTAAAAAAAAAAAAGGTAATGCAGCTCTCACTGGCAATTTCTAATGCCCTTTAGAAATAAAAAAAAAGTCCTTTGAAAACAGTACTTATTAAAGCATTATTAGAGTAAAGTGAACCCCACTTTAAAAACAAACCAGAAATGTTGTCACGTTTATCCATATTATTTTAGGTTTGGGTAAAAAGCGAATGATTCAACTGTTAATCGACGTATTACCTTTGTAAAGTCATCACTTTGCAGGTTTTATGCTATCTACTTTCCACTATTTGTGCAGAAAGGGAATAACAACATTTAACACTGTAGTGGGAGATATTCTACTATCTTGCATAGCAGCAATATTCTGAACTTCCCTGACTATGGGGTGGGCTTCAGTGGTTCACTTAAAACAGATATATACCAACTC
Organism: Rana temporaria; assembly: GCF_905171775.1. NCBI lineage: Eukaryota > Metazoa > Chordata > Amphibia > Anura > Ranidae > Rana > Rana temporaria. The sequence goes on from NC_053496.1 coordinate 122,424,885, forward strand.
ACACAAAGTAGTAGAAATGGAAAACCCAGTGCTTGCAGGAATTAGGAACATGCAGTGCTTTTATTGCATTTTAAAGTAAACCATTACTTTCAGTAACACAACCATGCTGCATTAGAGCTTTTTCATTTTATATATAGTTATTCTAGGGACATACATTTTATTCTGGTGCAGTTTTAACAATTTAGACTGTAAGTTGTTAAAAAATCAGGAATATTGCAAAAAAAAAAAAAAAAAAAGGACCAACATTAATGTATTGCTCATTGAATATTCATTCCTAGGGCTTCTTTGAGGACTGGGTCCGCTACATCACAGCCAGCAGTAACTGCTTGAAAAAAAAAAAACACTTTCCTACATTTTCAGGTTAAACCCACTGTTGTGCTCACATGTGAAAACTGTGGTCTGATGCTTGTGAAGATAGGCTGGATTCAATGTTACACAAATATAGGATGCATTAATGCTTTTTTTTCAGTTGCAACAACTTGAAGTCAATGTGTCCACAAGCCCAGGATGGGTCTACAATGTTTTCATTAAATTGACTACTTTTACAATAGATTAACATTTATTTCAAAAATAAAAACATTTCATCTGGGAAGCTGGAGCTATGATTCACTGCTCAGATTTTAAAGCATTTACTTCATATTATAGTATTTGCTGGGTACAAAACACATTGGTTTAATTCCTGTATTATGAAAATAATTATCCAAATTTGCCTCCATACAGCGTCTAATCTAAATGTTGTTGTGATTCACTGACTAATGAGGGTAAGGTATTGCCTTCTGTATGTTAAACCTGTAGTGCCAAAGAGACCTTTATCACCGACCCAACAGTCTGTGGTTGTTCCTTTGTGCAACTGGATATATTCCAATTGTTCTAATTTTACCACTAAATTTCAATAGGATATCAATATTATGAATGCCCTCCATTTCAGCAGTACTTTAGTTAGCCATTAAATCATAAAGATGATTGATGGTATCTTGAATGATTTATTGCTGATCGCCGGCGTTTAACAAAGTTTTGATAATTTGTTTGGACCAAGCTGTCACTAAAGCCTCATATACACGATCGGACTTCCATCGGACTTTTCCGTGGATTTTGCTCTGAATGGGCGGTGGGCGTGAACTTGTTCTGCATACACACGGCAGGACTTTTTCAGCCAGCTTTCACCAAATCACGTGTTTTTTCAGCTCTTTACCGCCACCCTTTGGGCAACTTCTTCTATTGTTGTCTGATCTTTAGCATTGGTTCTGAGCATGTGTGTTTATTTAGTTTGATGGCCTTGTTTACACACGATCGGATTATGCTCAATCGGATATTTGTTGAAAAGTTTGAGAGCATTTACAGCAAACATTTGTCAACTGAAAAACCAAAAACATTTGTCCGATGGAGCATACACACAGTCGGCTTGTCCGATCAAACACGTCCATCGGACAATTGTTGTCAAAAAGTCCTATTGTGTTTATTATGGGCCTTTAGACATACAGTGGTTGTCAGTGCTGTATGTACCCTCAGCTATATACAGTGCTGCAGTTAGATGGGAACTTCCCTTCACACTCCCAGAACAAAATTGAGTCAGGCTGAGCACTGTTCAGACATTCATAGAAGGATTTGTAATCTCTGAATACAAAGCTTTCTCTGATTGGCAGAGGTTGTGATGTTTTCTGCCTACCTCTCCACCTCAGCCAATCAGAGGAAGGTTGACAACACTTAATTGTGTTCTGTGAGCTGAAAAGAAAGTTTGCATCCTGCTGCTGGAACACAGCGTTATGCACTGTATGTAGCTGAGGCTAAATACAGTTCATACAGCACTGAGCGCCGCTGCATGTCTTGGCAAACCAAATTTTTGTTTGGTCCAAATTAACTTTTAAATTTCAATAAAAGTTGGAAATCAGATTTAAATTAGAACTATCATTTTATATAGCATTTAATGCTCCAATCCCCTATGGTATAACGTCTGTGTGTCTGTGTGTGTGTGTGTGTATATATATATATATATATATATATATATATCACTGTGTTCCATCTTTTTAGAAGCTGTAGTATGTGAGATCCAGTGCCCCAAGCTCCACCCACCCATTTCCAACTACAAGTGTCAGAATGAGGCCCTTCCAATTGTACACAGCCCTCAGCACAAAGTTTTCATAACAAATGGTATCATTCATGAAAGCCTCAATTTGACACTATAAGCTGGGAGCAGCAGCAAACAGACATGGCTTGTGTGGGTGCATTTGTTGTTCAATGGTAAATGGACACACCCTCTTTTAAGATAAAACATAGGTGGACCTTGCAAAATTACCTTACGTACTGTGATTATAGTACCATATATACTTTATATCCTAGGGGACTGGAACATCAAACAATATACATGATGGTTCTTTTTTAAGCTCTTAAACATTTAATTTATTGAGACAGGTGTTCACTAAAGGGAACGTGCTTGCCCATAATTTCCTAAATATGTTTCACTGGGAACAAATCACAGAATGGTCATATGTATCCAGTGCTCTCTTAGTGATGCCTGCACTATAGGATTGGGCAATAACTTGTCAAAAATATAAATTTCCAGCTGGGGGTCACTAATTTCTTTACTGCCAACACATCATCTGGCCAATACATACCTTTGACTATATCTTCTCATACTTGATGGCCCTCAAAGTATCACAGGTATAGTATTCTCTTATTAAGAAACTGCTCTTATTCAGATTTTTTTTTTTTAATGTGTTAAAGAGAACTGGGACTACAATGGTAAGTGGACTGAAATCCTACTTTAAAGCACTTTTTATTTAAAAGTAGAACTCTAGGCAAAACATTTTTCATGTTGGATAGTGTGAGGGAGGGTTGTAACCCGTCACATAGATATATATATATAACCATCTGTGTCCCATTGTATAGATTTCCCTTTACTTCCTGTCCCATAACCAAACAGGAAGTGAGAGGATATCCCTGCAAATTAGGAACATCCAGTGGACCCCCCAGATCACCATAACTAGTGTCCTCATTGGAGGATATCCCCTTTATTACTTTTCTGGGGACAACCCAAAATGTGGGATTGCCATTTATATTCAATGATAATGGTAACAGGACAGAAGAGAGGGGTGAATTTCCCTATCGGGCACAGACGAATAAAAAAAAAAAATGACAGGGTTCTAATCCCTCTCCACTAAACAAAAAAAAAGTTTTGCCTTTAGTTATACTGTGATTAAACTTTTAATAAAAAGACAGATGTGATCTTGGCTATCGTATCCCTAAAGTGACACTAGCCTCTGGTGTTAAAAAAAAAATACCTTTCTATTGCTCTCTGCCTCCTCCATTTGTTTTGATGCTGTAATCTAACTTTCTGTTAAAGAGAGGCTACATTTATTCTCTATGGTCCCACTAAATGTAGGAATGTGGCCACCCTCTTTTGCTTGCTGCGGCTATAGACTAGGGACTAAAAGATATGTAATGAGCATAGAACAGTGCACTTGACCAGCAGTAGCATTCACATTTAATTTCAAATGCATGTGAGGAAAAGGAGAGGTTTGGGAACTCTGAGGCAACTGTCACTAGGAGGTAGAAAACAATTTAATGAAAACATAGATTACAGGGCTATGAAATAGTAGATGCAGGTGGATTATTTTTGAAGAATAAGAGCCGGTTTACACTGGGGCGACTTGTCAGGCGACTCAGCCACCTGACAAGTCGCGTCCCGTTCTATTCAATAGAACCATTCTAATAGGAGCGACGCAAGTCGCTCCGACTTAGAAAAGGGTTCTTGTACGACTTTGGGGGCGACTTGCATTGACTTCTATACAAAAGTAATTTTGCATGTCGCCTCTGAAGTTGTCTTCAGGTCGCCTTGCCGAGTCGCCCCCAAAGTCGTGCCGCCCAAGTGTGAACCGGGTCTTAGGACATTGCTATAAAATTACTTGGGGGAAAAAAAAAAAACTATAATGTTTGGGGGTCATTGAAATACTTTCTGTCACATCGTATTTGCACAACGGTCTTAAAAAAAATAAGACAACAGTAAAGTTAGTGCAACTTTTTTTTTTTAATGTTACGCCGAGTAAATTGATGCCCAACACGTCAGGCTTAAAAATTGCATCCGCTCATAGCAACAAACTTTTACCCTTAAAAATCTCCATAGACGACATTTATACATTTCTACAGGGTTACCAGTTTTGCGTTCGAGCAAGAGCAATAATGCCAGACTCCTAACGATCGCGGCAACACCTCACATGTGTGGTTTGAAAACCGTTTTCATATGCGGGTGCTACACACATATGCGTTTGCTTCTGTGTGCAAGCTCATTGGGACGGGGCGATTTAAATTATTATTTTTTCCTTATTTTAATTATTATTTTGACACTGTCTTTTAAAAAGAAAAACACGTGACAGGACCACTTACATATGAGATCTGGGGTCAAAAAAACCTCACATCTCATATTTACACAAAAATGCAATAAAAAAAAATTCTCCTTTAAGAGCATTGGGCGGAAGTGAAGTTTGACATTGCTTCCACCCTCCAATGCTATGGTGTAGAACGGGGGCCATCTTACCCTCACTCGGCATCTAGGCAGTGAGGGGGTGGACACGATCGTCTCCGCCGCTACCACTCCAGTAAGTGGCGGGAGGGGGTGGGCACTTTCCTGCCACCGATAAAAGTGATTTTGCATTGAATCTGCTGCAGAGACCACTTTACCTTAAAGAGAAACGCGCCGTTCCCAAAAATACCAGGGTTTTGGTAGCTAGCTGCTGCCATAAATATGGTATTTAGCATCAAAGTACCGATATGATGATTTGGGTGAAGTGGTTAAAGCCCATTTCTGGGAAATTTTAAAACTCTCCCACATTTGTTTAGGGGGAGAGCAAGATCACTTTTACCTAATCCTCTGGCAGTGCCTTGACGTCATCCCGTTCAAAGCAGGGCTATGACCCCTATATCAATCTTGATGATACCAGCAAATTAGACCACTGGAGCACATTGGAGATGAAGCTGCAGGGACTGATTTAGCAGCACAGTGGATCAGGTAAGTAATTCTTCTTTTCTAGGCAGACCTAAATGAGCAATTAGGACAGCCTGTCAATGTGAATTTGAAAGTTTCTGGCTTTAAAACAAGTCTAGGTCTGGCCATAGAAGGGACAGGTCCCTCTCAGGAAATAATAGTCAGGCAGATTTCTGCCTGCCCCTGCACAAAGTATCACCTATATGTCTATCTTTATAGGTTCACTTTAAAAACAAATATATAAACATTCAATTGGGCTGTTAGGAAAAGGTTTGCTTGTACCTACAATGTATGACACAGTTCTTCAAATAGGATAAAGTCTCCTACCAAGGCCCCAGCTTTTCTTCAGCTACTGGCCCATAATCCGAAAAATTGTGTACAGAAGGGAAGTGTTGCAATGTTTAGAATACGCCCCTTTATTGAACAGTTTTAATGTTCCTCACATTAGTCAAAAAAAGACAATGCATTTGTTGATAATATGTTTTGACTGTTTAACAATATCCTCCCTTACAGGTGTGAGCCTTATAAAAATTCCATTTGGAGATGCAGTGTAAAATCACAAATTACATAATCATGTATTGTTGTGAGAATAAATGACAGAATCACATTTTGAAGAAATCTGAAGATTTGTTTTAAAAACTGGTACCCAACAAGTGTAATGGCTTTGAGGATTACAGCAGCAAACATATTATAGTGTGTCTAAAGCAGGGATCCTCAAACTACGGCCCTCCAGCTGTTGTAGAACTACACATCCCATGAGGCATTGTAAAATTCTGACATTCACAGACATGACTGGGCATGATGGGAATTGTAGTTCCTGAACAACTGGAGGGCCGTAGTTTGAAGACCCATGGTCTAAAGCAATTGTATACATTTTTGGTTTTTCATATAGAGGTGAGGAGTTAGAATTCCTGACATAAATTTACAGTCTATATCGCTATTATGGAGAGTCACCATCCTGAATGGGTACCCCATTAGCAGTGTCAGGCCAGATATATTTATTTGGTTAAATAAAAATTAAACTTTTTATTAACCGCTTGCCGCCCCCAGATATACGTCTGCAGCATGACACGGGCAGGCAGAAGGATATATATATATATAGACGTCCCCTTTAAGAAGCGGTTGTTGTGGGCGTGCACGCCCGCCGCGATCTCCGTGAGTGTGCCCATGGACTCGATCGCCGCGGGATCATGGAGACATAGAATGGGGAGATGTTAGTGTAAACACAACATCTCCCGATTCTGCCTAGCTGACACGGTCACTGATCATGTTCCCTGTCATTGGGAACACGATCAGTGATGTGTCACAGCAAGCCACGCCCCCCTACAGTTAGAATCACACCTTAGGGAACACTTAACCCCTACAGCGCCACCTAGTGGTTAACCCCTTCACTGCCAGTGTCATTTTCACAGTAACCAGTGCATTTTTATAGTACGGATCGCTGTGAAAATGACAATGGTCCCAAAAATGTGTCAAAAGTGTCCGATGTGTCCGCCATAATGTCGCAGTCATGGTTAAAATCGCAGATCACCGCCATTACTGTTAAAAAAAAACATATTAATAAAAATGCTATAAAACAATCCCCTATTTTGTATACGCTATAAATTTCGCACAAACCGATCAAACGCTTATTGTGATTTTTTTTTTACCAAAAATATGTAGAATAATACGTATCGGCCTAAACTGAGGAAACATTTTTTTTTTTATATTTTTGGGGGATATTTATTATAGCAAACAGTAAAAAATATTGAATTTTTTTCAAAATTGTCACTCTATTTTTGTTTATAGCGCAAAAAAAAAAAAACGCAGAGGTGATCAAATACCACCAAAAGAAATCTCTATTTGTGGGAAAAAGGACACCAATTTTGTTTGGGAGCCACGTCGCACGACTGCACAATTTTCAGTTAAATCAACGCAGTGCCGAATCGTAAAAAGTGGCCTGGTCCTTAGCTACAAAATGGTCCGGGGCTTAAGTAGTTAAATATGTAACGTGTTTAGAAAGGTGAACTTATCCTTTAACAATACAGTAGGCCATTCTAATGTAATAAGTCCATGAAGGGCAAAGATTGCACCACAGTCTAACAATTTCAGCAATAATGTAAAAGGAGTTTCAAAACTTTAAGATCTTTATAAAATAAAATCTAGCTAACAAAATACTAATGTTGTAAGTAATGCTAAGCACTCTGATTATACGAAACCAGATTTTGTGTCTGAAATGTATTTGTCACCATTAGTGGTTTTATCCAGCTGTTATACATAAACATTATTTAGTATAACCATTTACATGCATAGTGGTTTATCAGTCACTGCAGTGTGACTGCTGAAACATCTCACAAGTATTTATGTACCACCAGTCATGAATTTCTAGGGCCTGGATTTGGAAGTTACATGATTCCCGAAAGATCAAACAGATCTTTATAGATGCCATCAGTAGAATAAAAAGTGATGACTCAGCAATGTTTTCTGATACACAATCCTTTCTAATATGTATACAGTTTGTGCAACTGCCTGACAAATGATGTCCAGATTCTCCTGATAATGGTGACAGAGAGCTGCAGAATTTACCTAGTTCCAATATGTAAGAAGAGTAACTACATGAATGTTTTGTCTCCTAATCCCACTTGTATGCCAAACAATTTCACATTCCGCACTAAGTAACCAAATTCATCTGCAAAACATGGTAACACAATATATATATAAAAAAAAAAAAAAAAGTGTTCTTAATGCCACGTCATGGTATTTGTATCACACCTTTCAAACAAGAAATCAAAAAAGTGGCAGTCACCTAAATCAATTTATAACCAGCTGAAAAAAAAAAAGGTTTCATTAGGGTCATTCATAGTAAATGAAGAATACAAGTGCTCATTTGCATTGCTCATTTACAAAAATCAAACATACTCTTAAACCATCTATGTGACTTCAGGTTGTGCTATGATCCTGGCCAGAATTGGGAACTCGTCTTGCTTGCAGCAGTCCAAAACTGTTACCTATACATCATCACTTTCTACCAACCCAAAAACATATGAGCACATCCACTAACTAAACTGCATCAGGAAATAGGAACAGTGCATACAAGTTGTGCTTCACTCAAAGTCATAGAGGTACATTGGAACAGGCTAGCTTTAACCACTTGCATACTGGGAAAATATATCCCCTTCCTTCCCAGGCGAAATTTCAGCTTTCAGCACTGTCACGCTTTGAATGAAAATTGCGCGGTCATGCGACATGGCTCTTAAAATAAATTGACGTCCTTCCCCCCCCCCCCCCCCCACAAATAGAGTTTTCTTTTGGTGGTATTTGATCACCTCTGCGGTTTTTATTTTTTGCGCTATAAACAAAAAATATAGAGCTCCTAGAGAGGCCAATAACACAAGAAGAAATAAATAACGCCCAGGCCCGGATGGCTTTACGATAAAATATTATAAAAGATTTCAGGAGCAATTAGTACCAGTTCTATGTTCTTACTTTAATAAAATAGGAGAAAATTAGGAAATTAGAAAAAAATTCACAATTATTACAATCATACCAAAAGTAGGGAAAGACAAATCTATCTGCTCTAGTTATCGTCCTATTGCGCTACTAAATGCAGATTTAAAACTATATGCAAAAATACTGGCGGCAAGATTAAAAAACTGGTTTTGTCCCAGGCAGGGAGGGTAGGGACAATAGCATAAGAACAATGCTACTAATGCGTAGGGACAAAAAGAAAAAAGACCCAGTCTTGCTCATGTCAATTGATGCTGAGAAAGCATTTGACAGAGTAGACTGGGGGTTTATGATGGATACACTACGAAGTATAGGGTTGGGCCCAAGATTTATGGGATGGATTGACAACTTATATAAACATCCCACGGCAAGGGTTAAAGTGAATAGAAGCATGTCACCCACCTTTGAGATGTTTAATGGAACAAGACAAGGCTGTCCGCTGTCATCACTCCTATATGTAATTGCATTGGAGCCACTGTTGGAAAAAATAAGGAAAAATGTGGATATAGGAGTTGGAGAAGAAGAGCATAAGGTTGCTGCTTTTGTGGACGACATACTTCTATACATAACTAAGCCAAGGTTATCACTACCAAACATAATAAAAGAATTGAAGGACTATGGTGAGCTTAGGAATTTTAAGATAAACCCCACAAAAACAACAATATTAAATCTAGGAATAGAAAATAAATAGGAAATAGCTCTACAACAGGAATTCCCGTTTTCCTGTTGTCAGAAGCACTAACATATCTGGGAATTAAATTAACACCAACTATAGAAAAAATATATTATGCTAATTATATTCCACTATTGAATGAAGTAAAAGTAGATATAAAAAGCCTATCTAGGAGACCTATCTTGTGGATGGAAAGAATAAACCTGTTAAAAATGGTGATCTTACCAAAACTCATACAAATTCCAAATGCTCCCGATAGAGATACCTCAATGTTTTTTCAAAACTATAAAAACAATCATTTTGAAATATATTTGGCAGAATAAAAAACCCAGAGTAAGTAGTGGGCTCCTATCCAGGAAAAAAGAAAGAAAGAGGAGTTGCCGGTCCCCGACATTAAAAGATACTACACGGCAGTAATAATTGCAAGGCTAGTAGAATGGGCAAATATAAACACAAAGAAGAGATGGGTAAAACTGGAAAATATGTTACACAAGGCACAGTTAGAGAAAAATATTTGGATACCACCTAAAAATAGAACACTTAATTCTGATGCACATGAGTTAACTAAAATTGTTTTCAAAGTATGGGATGAATTACATCGACCGGAAAATTGGGAATACAATTCCCCATTAATCCCATTGACGGGAACAAGTTTTTTTATCCCAGGTAATGGGACACGGATGGCAAGATACATGGGAAATGCACAATTAAAAGATATAGTGGCACAAGGGAAAATAAGGACAAAATTTGATAGTAATGCATGAGTGGCAGCAGGTAAGTGAGTGGGAGTACCTGCAACTTAAGCACTTCGTAAGCACAATCCCTCAACCAATCAGAGAGGAGAAAACCCTGAACCCAATTGAAAAACTTTGCAATACCAAGACACCTTTGAAACATGGAATTGCACAAATGTATGATATATTAACAGAATTAGAAGGAAGGGGGCCTTTACCGTATATAGGGAAATGGGAACAAGATCTAGCAATAAAGTTAGACGAAAAGCAAATGATGGAAGCAGTTTATCTATGCAACAGATATCACTACTATAGAAGCTAACTATAAGTGCTTGGTAAGATGGCATTTTCCCCCGGAAAGAATAAACACATTTCAGCCAAGTGTTGGAGGGAGTGTAAATAAAGGGGAACAACAATGCATATCTGGGGGGAGTGCCCAAAATAAAAGACTTTTGGCATAGTATATTAGAGTACATCGAGGAGATAACTGGGGAAAAGATCCCTCAAAATGCTTGGAATGTGTTATTCCATGGGAACAACAAAACCAAAAAGCAATATAATGAAACTTTGGTCCCTCCCCTGCTCAATGCTGCAAAGGCTCTGATTCCAAAAAAGTGGCTTCAAGTGGAGAAACCATCTATAAAAGAATGGATACAGAGGGTAGATTATATATTTGAGATGGAGTACCTTTGCGGCAGAGAATGGAGGAAAGACATTGACTAACTTGGAAGAAATGGCGTGATTTTAAGCAAACAGAAAAATATGCAGTAGCCATGATAGATGTGACTGAAATAAGTTAAAATAGCGAAAATACCGGATCTTCTGGGGGGGGGGGGGGGGGGTATTGGTAAATAGGATGTTTTGTTAGAATCTTCTTTTTAAAGTATTTGTATATTATGTGAAAATATTCTTAAAATAAAGTGTTAAAAATAAACAAAAAAAGCGTAAATTTTGAAAAAAAACACAATATTTTTTACTTTTTGCTATAATAAATAAAAAAATTCTCAGTTTAGGCTGATGCGTATTATTCTACATGTTTTTGGTTAACCACTTAACCCCCGGACCATATTGCTGCCCAAAGACCAGAAGACTTTTTGCGATTCGGGACTGCGCCGCTTTAACTGACAATTGCGCGGTCGTGCGACGTGGCTCCCAAACAAAATTGGCGTCCTTTTTTTCCCACAAATAGAGCTTTCTTTTGGTGGTATTTGATCACCTCTGCGGTTTTTATTTTTTGCGCTATAAACAAAAATAGAGCGACAATTTTGAAAAAAATGAATATTTTTTACTTTTTGCTATAATAAATATCCCCCAAAAATATATAAAAAAACGTTTTTTTTCCTCAGTTTAGGCCGATACGTATTCGTCTACATATTTTTCGTAAAAAAAAATCGCAATAAGCGTTTATTGACTGGTTTGCGCAAAAGTTATAGCGTTTACAAAATAGGGGGTATTTTTATGGCATTTTTATTAATATATTTTTTTTACTAGTAATGGCGGCGATCAGCGATTTTTTTTTCGGTACTGCGACATTATGGCGGACACTTCGGACACTTTTGACACATTTTTGGGACCATTGGCATTTTTATAGCGATCAGTGCTATAAAAATGCATTGGATTACTATAAAAATGCCACTGGCAGTGAAGGGGTTAACACTAGGGGGCGGGGAAGGGGTTAAGTATGCCTGGGTGTGTTCTTACTGTGGGGGGGGGGGGTGGCCTCACTAGGGGAAACACTGATCATCTGTTCATACATTGTATGAACAGAAGATCAGCGTTTCCCCCGCTGACAGGACCGAGAGCTGTGTGTTTACACACGCAGCTCCCGGTCCCCGCTCTGTAACGAGCGATCGCGTGTGCCCGGCGGCGATCGCGCCCGCCGGGCACACGCACGGGAGTCGGGGGCGAGCGGGGGCGCGCGCGCGCGCCTCTGGCGGCGCGCACGCGCCCCCTAGTGGCGGCTCAAAGAGCCGCCGTATAGCTACGGGCTCTCGCCCAGGAGAGCCGACCTGCCGCCGTATAATGACGGTGCGCGGTCGGCTAGTGGTTAAACAAAAAAAAACGCAATAAACGTATAGTGAATAAGTTATAAAAAAAATCACAATGAGCATATAGGGTCAAAAGTTATAGCGGCTACAAAATAGGGGATAGAATTATGATTTTCTTTTTTTTACTAGTAAAGATCTGCGATTTTTACTAGTACTGAGATAATGTCAGGACTGAGATATTATGGCTGACACATCAGACACATTTTTGGGACCATTGAGATTTATACAGCGAACAGTGCTATAAATATGCGCTGATTACTGTATAAATGTGACTGGCAGGGAAGGGGCTAACACTAGGGGGCTAGAAAGGAGTTAAATGTTTTCCCTGGGAGTGATTCTGTGTGTGGAGGGGGACTGACTGGGGGAGGGGACTGATCTGTGTCCCTATGTACAAGGGACACAGCATCGGTCTCCTCTCCCTGACAGGACATGGATCTCTGTGTTTACACACAGAGATCCACGTCCTTGGCTGTGTAAGGCCGATCACAGGTACCTGGCGGACATCGTGGCCACCAGACATGCGCATCGGCATCTCAGTGACGCGCCTGGCCCAGTGGCCAGAGGAGCCGAGGCCGTAAAAAGACAGCCTCCCGGACCTGTAGAGCCACCTTGTGGCTGTCATTTGACAATGGCCCGGACTCCAAGAAGTTAAATAGGAATACTTCCAAGGTTACCACATAATTATATCAGCACCCCTGTTATCCAGGCCCAATAAATACTCTATGCCAATAGTTTCACAGAGCTGGAAATTTATGACAGGGCTGTCACTATACAAAAATGTAGAAAGGGGATATAATATGATTAATTTTTCACTTTGTTTTCTACACACAAACAAGTTTAGATTTGGAGAAGTTATGTTTAACCCCAAATGTCTACAGAAAATGATTAAATATGGTTAGGGATTCATAATGGTATAAGCATCCATCTCCTAGGAGTGGTTAGTTCAATTGTTTTGCATGATTGTTTAATGGCCAAGCAATATGAGTCCATTTTACAGGATAGGTGTGCTTTATCATGTAAATATTGTTCCTATATTCCAAGATAACTATTTTTCTATGCACACACACTGCTAAAATTGAAGAACACATTAAAAAACATCACAATAAAGTATCTAGAAGGAAAATGTTTTCTGTTGAAAACAAAATGAGCTTAAATACAAAATTATGTTTGGAGTTGCCAAACTCCAAACAACAGAAAAATTATTTAAAGTATATTTACTCAGAGCATAGGGTGACATTACAACTTTTGCATATAATACTCTTAGCTGGATTCATAATGTAACCAATAGTGTCTCCAATTCACATATGCAGATTACATGAAATCATCTGAATAAAATATTAAAACATGTAAATGCACATTAAAAACACACAGACACATTTGTGTGCATATAATAACCACGCATTAATATTTGGTAACTGTATTTTCTTTCACGATGAAATATGTAAAGAACTCTATGAAAGATCTATTATGAAATCATCCACAGCTCCTTCCAATACATATATTGTACATATATAAGTAGAACAAGGGGAGAGTGGGGATAAGGGAGTAGTGGCTGAGGTTACCCCTATATGGTCCCCACTCAAAAGGGTTATCATGGACTATCTCGGTACTATTGCTCGCACAATATTCATGTATTTATTTGTTTATTGTTCGCCGTACTTTTATTTTATTTTTCTTCATTAGCTTTTATATATGCTTTTATTGTATTATTTGTTCTATAGATTGGCTCTCCTGAGGAAGTGGGTAACCGCGAAACTAGTCGAGATTCCGACCAATCTATCAATCGACAACTACAGATGTCTCTTGGGCAATCCTTGAGCATTTGTTATTTGTTTTCTCGATTTTAACAATGTCATTTGTATATCTGTTTTTTTATAATAAATCAATTTTTTGTATGTCATATTGTATATTGTTATTACTAGTACCGAGATAGTCCAGGAAAACCCTTTTATGTGGGGACCATATAGGGGTAACCTCAGCCACTACTCCCTTATCCCCACTCTCCCCTTGTTCTACTGAAGTAATTTGGATGATGGTACGTTATTTTTTTTATCATGTCCTTTAAATGAAGCCATACTCCCAATCCTTGCATTGTACATATATACTTACAGTCACCAAGTCAATGTTGGGCCAATCTGTCAGAAAGATGAAAATATTTCACGTGCTGCTCCAGGTGAGATCAGGTTCGCCCTCCACAATCACAGCAATCAATTGTACCAGCAACATAAATGCCGCACACTGAGATGCAAAAAATATTCTTTCCTTATTAAAAGAACAGGAATAAGATCTTTCATAACATGTTTTGCATTAGGCACATAATTTTTCCAAAAAGAAGAAGTTCAACTGGAAATGGATCTTTCAGCACAATAATGAGTGAAGCACTCTAGAAAATCCACCAAAGAATTAATCAAAAAGTAGAAATAGATGGTTAGGCCTCATTCACACAGACATGACATTCTATGCATTTATTGGACATGTCTAAAGGGAAGTAAATGCATGTAATGATATTAAATTATATAATGTATACAGTGTATTTATTTTCATTCAAGTGCATTCAGTTTAGCTGTGTTAAAATAAGCAAACCTGTACATCCAGGGGGCAGATTGGAGACTCTGAACCCATCTAACCACACACAAACACGTGTACATTTAAAACACAGGAGAAATTAATCTGAAAAGTAATAACATTTGTATAGACTTCCTAGATCCATTTCTCTGGTGTTTAATTAGGAAAATGGCACATGAATAATGGCTTATAGACTGGTCTAGCCAAAGCCTTGATTCCCACTGAAATGTGGGTTAATTTGAAGCGGGCCATTGGAAGGGCAACTACAAACATCCTGTGACAAAATACATTTTTCCGAGTTGATGTCAGAGACTGATGGACAATTATGTAAAACGCATAAAATAATTAATATCTGCTAAAATGAGCAATGCCAGCTTGTGAGGCCAAATGTTTACGTACATTTTCCACAGTACACCATTACATCTATTGCTATTTTTGTTGAATAAATTATAAAAAAAATTAACTTTCTTTGTGTTTTTGCTCAAGTACATTATATATATCACTTATTCTGTAAGTGCTGTTTGAATGAAGACCTAATGGTTGCTTGTTCAAATGCATTAAAAAAATGCACTTTCTTGGGGCGCTACTTACATTTTACACATGACTGTATGTAAATAGCACCCTTGAGATATAAAATACAAAACAGCACTTCATGTAAAATAGTCCCAGCATGTCTCCTTAAGCCACAGTTTCATCTAATGACAGTTACTGTATACAGGTTTAAATTGCTGTATTAAAAATCTTCTATGGACGGTTTTCTAGTTCAAAGTCACAGTCGTAGCGCACATTATCAGCCCATTCATACATATCTATTTAGTGTCCATTGTGAGGCATATAGCTGGCAAAAGATTTTCCATATGATTATCCATAATACCCAATATGTTAACTACCATAGAGCCTGTAATTACAAATTCAACAATCCCAATGCAGTTTTGTTAGATTCTTGCTGCATTCAATGCATGACTGTAACGTGACTACAGACATTCCCCACTTTTAAGTACACAATGGGGTTTATTTACTAAAGCTGTAAAGTGCAAAGTAAGGCTCACCTCTGCATATAAACCAATGAGCTTCTAACCCCAGCTTGTTCAATTAAGCTTTGGTAATAAAACCTGGAAGCTCATTGGTTTTTATGCAGAAGTGAGCCTGATTTTGCACTTTCCAGCTTTAGTAAATAAACCCCATTTGTGTATTTAAAAGTGGGGTATGCCTGTATATCATTTACAAAACAGAGTGGATTCCATGAAGGTCTCTCACAACCTCTTGTGTATATTAGGTAACAGGATACAAATTCCAAAAAAAGATCCTGTAATGGACGTGGACACTATATGATAGGTGCTAAAATACACTACATGTTTTATGCATATTCTATATGATATAAAATCATTGAACTTCAAATAGTTTGTGAAATCGGTGCATTTAAATTATGCAATGCCTGTGACAAATATAAATCATATAGTAACATGCCACATACTGTAAGTCAGCAGCTCACTGTTTACCTCAGATGCCCCGATAAAAAAAAAAGATAGTGATTAATTACAAGTTTTACAATAAGAGCACTTTCACACGGGCTGTCCAATCAGCTCCACCTGACAGTTCTTTAGGTGGACTTGATTGGACCCCCTGGTCTCCCCTATGGAACAGTGAATGTCAGTGGACACATGCCAGCTGACATCCGCCGCTATCTGATTCACTCATGCCCCACAAAATCCAGATGGATTGTGGCCCTATTTTCCATCTCTCTGGGAGATCAGATGAAAATGGCGGTCCATGTGCATCTAATTTCCCCATAGAGGAAAGCGGAACTGTGTCTGTCCCCGCTCTGCACAGTGGAGCTGACAGGACCTATCATCTGCCTGCTCGGAAGGGCTCAGTGGAGCGACCCCCCGTAAAGCAAGTGGAATCCATTCCACAGAGGCGTCCATATGAAAGGGGCCTAAGGTTTTACTACATAATATACACTTTGTCCTAGCTGGTATCAAAAGTTCACATTAAGTGCATAGAGACTTGCTGTGTACCATAATCCTGGCCAGAGTACAGGCTGACATCCAGATCCACATTTAGCATCACATAATTCTAATTTCTAAAAAAAAAAATATTAAAAGGTTGGAGGAAATAGAAATTAATTAGTAAATCAGCAGACAATGTTAAAGTCTACCATCCTGAAGGCAACTAGATGATATGTCAGGCAAATAAGTAAGGGTAAATGGAAGAAGAAACCAATATGGTTCACTGAAGGGGTAAGTATGATAGCAAAGAGGAAAAAAATCAGCATATAAGAGATTCAAGGAAGCACAAAATGTAGCCGATAGAGAAGTGTATAAAAATAAACAAAAGAAGGCCAAATACAGTTGTATTCAAAATTATTCAACCCCCAATGAAATTGATTGTTTTGGCCAGTTTGACATTGATTTTGATCATCCTGTCATCCTGCTTACAATTAAATCAAAGAGGCACGTGTAGGTCAGACAAATATAACATAACATTTATAATGAAATAACCACAAATGTCTTTTCTGTGCTCACATCATTATCAGTTTTATTCAACCCCCAAGTGACATTAAATCTTAGTACTTAGTACAACATCCTTTTACAGGTATAACAGCTTTTAAATGTGAAGCATAGCTTGACACAAGTGTCTTGCAGCGATCTACGGGTATCTTCGCCCATTCGTCATGGGCAAAAACCTCCAGTTCAGTCACATTCTTAGACTTGCGCACTGCAACTGCTTTCTTTAAGTCCCACCAGAGGTTCTCAATCGGATTTAAGTCTGGTGACTGCGATGGCCACTCCAAAATGTTCCAGCCTTTAATCTGCAACCATGCTCTAGTGGACTTGGAGGTATGCTTGGGATCATTGTCCTGTTGAAAGGTCCAACGTCTCCCAAGCCTCAGGTTTGTGATGGACTGCATCACATTGTCATCCAATATCTCCTGGTACTGAAGAGAATTCATGGTACCTTGCACACGCTGAAGCTTTCCTGTACCTGCAGAAGCAAAATAGCCCCAAAGCATGATTGACCACCCGCCATGCTTCACAGTAGGCAAGGTGTTCTTTTCATCATAGGCCTTGTTCTTCCTCCTCCAAACATAGCGTTGATCCATGGGCCCAAACAGTTTCATCAGTCCACAGAACACAATCCCAAAACTTGTGTGGTTTGCCCACATGACTTTTGGCATACTGCAGTCGACTCTTCTTATTCTTTGGAGACAGCAAGGGGATGCGCCTGGGAGTTCTGGCATGGAGGCCTTCATTACGCATTGTGCGCCATATTGTCTGAGCAGAAACTTCAGTACCCACATCTGACAAATCTTTTCTCAGTTCCTCAGCAGTCACACAGGGACTTTTCTCCACTCTACGCTTCAGGTAGCGCTCAGCAGTCGAAGTCAGCATCTTCTTTCTGCCACAACCAGGTAGCGTTTCAACAGTGCCCTTTGCCTTGAATTTGCGAATGATGCTTCCTATGGTGTCTCTTGGTATGTTTAACATCTTTGCAATCTTCTTATAGCCATTGCCCTTCCTGTGAAGAGTAATCACCTCTTCTCTTGTCTTCCCGGACCATTCTCTTGACTTCACCATGTTTGTAACCACACCAGTAAATGTCTCGAAAGGAGCTGAGTATCACAGTCATTTTAAAGCTGCCTAATTGGTGCTTATTAGGCTTTATTGCTGCTCCCTGACATGCACAGGTGTTTTCAATACCTGATTGAATACACTTCAATGAACCTCTGTTCTTCAGAGTGGTAGTCTTTAAGGGGTTGAATAATTGTGTAAATGAAGAATTCACAAAAGAAACATTTACTACTTTATTACAAAACCAATTGATGTCATTTTAGTTGCATATGGTTCTTTAAGAAGTCCTTGTAGGATTTCATTCTGAATACAATTTCAAATGTACACTAAATTCCCTAAAACCCTTTACAGCATTGGGGGGTTGAATAATTTTGAACACAACTGTACATCATCAGTGCTGCCAAAGCACAGGAAGAGGAGGAAATCCTGGGGGATCATATTGATTCTTGTAATGACAGTTCTTTTTCAGGATTTCTAAAGACAGAGGTAGCAGGGGGGCTTGGTCAAAGCCTAATAAAGCAAAGGACCCTGATCATATTCATCCCAGAAAACGTTGAGATATAGTTGTTGGACCAATAACGGATCTTTCTTTTAGTACATCACTGGACATGGAGCACCAGTAATTACTACATGGGTTATAGGCCACCTTCAGGTGATGGACACTGGCATAATCAAGACAGGTAATCCCCCTCTATATAACCCCTCCCACATGGGGAGTGTCTTCATTTTTCGCCAGTGTCTAAGTCACGGTTAACATTATGCTCCTCAGAAGGGCCCTAGCCAGGGAGCTATACAATCAGTCTAATAAATATTTACAATCGCACACATTCCTGGGGAAACGACTCAAAAATACAAAAATGGGTGCTGAAGCGATCACCAGCTGGGTACTGGAACAATCAACCACATGAACATATTCGCCAGCACACCACGGATCGTATATAACGTCCAAAAGTTTTAATGCACAGAAAACCTCACAAGAAGTGCAACATTTCAAGGCCACGCAGGACCTCTTCGTCAGGCAAGTGATAAAAAAGTCAGTGCAACACCATTAAATATATAGAAACAGCCACCAATAAGAACATGTGAAACAAATTGCATCATCCCTCCCCCTCCTTCCACCCCCATACCTCCCCCTCCTCCCCTCTCTCCTCGTAACGTTATACAGCGTCAGCAGATAAATGAGATGATAAATGAGTAAATCACAAAACATAGGAAAACACGCACCTAGGGGAAATCAGCATGTCCACAGTGACAGAATGTGTCATCGCCTGTCCGTGTGGACACCGTGCGGGTGCAGTGGCTAAAAACCGTTATGTTATGGTGTGCTGGCGAATATGTTCATGTAGTTATACAATCAGATCCATTCAAAAAGCCAAAAACAAAGGCAAAAGTGATGGTACCTGAGCCTCGATACTGAAGAACGAGGTTTTGCCTGTAAGGTTTCTCTTTGGAGAGCTGGGCCCTGGGATCCAGCGCCTTGGTCACATTGCTATACCACAGGTTGCTCTGGCAGGGAGCTGTACAGGTCCAAGGCAGTGGACCCCAATAAGTTAAAGGGGACCCCATCCTTGAAGGTCTGGCATGACTCCAAGCCCGCTGTGATGGGTGAAGATTGGGTCACTGTGCTAATTCCAGTAGTACCCTGTGGCGGGAATGGTAAGTTAAGATCTCTTGTGGACTTCTTTTTTTATGAATAGTTGATGTCTTGCCTGTATTTTTCGACCACTAGAGAGTGTGCATTAGCATACCTGGTGTCAGCATCCCATGCCTGCCTGGTTTAAAGGTCTGTTAGCAGCGCTTGTGGAGGAGTTCTGCCTTTCCTCTCAGTTTATCAGCCACCTTAGGAGGGGGGAGAGTTCTCCCCCCTCCGGAGGGAGACTTCTCCCTCCGAGAGGATCGCTGCTTGCGCGCATGCGAAGCTAACCCTCTTATGAAAAAGGGACGCCACAGAGGTGGGGAGCGCGTTGCCCTACGGCACAAGCACGAACCGGCAATTGTTATAAATTGAAGCTGTGTGAATACAGGTGCACGACGAATACAGGAGAGACAAAGACACTTTTTCACAGGGCATGTAAGCGCTGGGGACAGGCATTGTTTAAGATTCATCTGTGGAGCATCTGAGCTGTGGCATTTGATAGTGGCATGTTAAGATTGCTAAGACTGAGCTCAGCAATAGATATATTAATTAGTACCCCTGTTTTGTGCCTAGAACTATGTATCCCTGAAGGAGAGGGGCAAAAACAGGGAGAAGCAGTGCAAAAGCGCAGCAGTCAGGTCCTGGGAACCCTAGTAGCGCCTCCACAGCACCAGCTTCCCCTGTAAGACCTGAAACGGTTGCTACCTACAACACTCCAGCCTCTGCATATGTCACTAAAGATGACTTGGCTACGGCTCTGGCTGGTTTGGAGGGTAAGTTGACTAGTTTGTTTGCATCCACCCACCCAGTCTGGGGAAAAACTTCACATCAGGAGTGGGGGAGCCTTCGCAACCTCAGTCTTAAAGGTTGTTAAATTCAATCACTCACTGAGACAGTGCGTATTGGTTATAAGTTGCCCCTTACAGAGTCAGCTGAGGTCCCCTTTTCCTCTAAGGGTTCTCTGAGGCCTCCTCAAGGGGCTCATGCTTTTCCTATGCACCCATTACTGGAACAGCTTATTTATGCTGACTGGGAATACCCAGACAGGTATTTTATTCCTCCTAAGAGATTCTCTCAAATTATCCTATGAAGGAGACATTCACTAAGAAATGGAGTGTGCCAGCGGTAGACGCTGCTGTTTCTTTCCTGAATAAAAGTCTTACTTTCAAGTCGACAATGTTCAGGTGTTTAAGATCCAGTGGATAAAAGACTGAAGTCTTTGCTTAAAGCCTCATTCGCTACGGCCGGTGCAGTTGCACAGCCTGCAATAGCAGCTATTGGTGTCTGTCAATTCCTTAAGGATAAAGTGAAACAGGACGTCAGAAGGGAAGAAGTCCCGGTCCTTCAAGAACTTCCTAAGGCCCTTTGTGTTTCAGTTTGACGCCATTAATAATTCCATCCATCAGATGTCACGTCTCGCTCTTCTGCTGGTATACATGCGAAGAGTGCTATGGCTTAAGCATTGGTCAGCAGAGTTACCTTGCAAAAAACTGTTGACTGGGTTTCCTTTATGGAGAGCATTTATTTGGGGAGGACTTGGATAAGTACATCCAGAAGATCTCGGGTGGAAATAGTACCCTTCTTCCTGTGAAGAGAAGAAGTAAGCATCCTTCATTTAAACGTTCTACCTCTCTGTCGCCTGGAGCATCAGCCTCCAGGCAGTCGCAACAGCCTCCACCGTCAGCACCTAGAGGAAAGCCCCAAAGCCAGGCTCCTGGCAGGAGGAGATTCAGGACAGATGGGTCATCTCCATAGTTTCTCTAGGCTACGAGCTAGAGTTTCGGGATTCCTTCGCCTCATTTTCTAAAATTGGGCGTTCCCAAGGACCAGGTAAAGAGAGCATCTCTTTTTCAGGCACTTGCTGCCTCAAGGGGTGATCATAGAGACCCCCTTAGGAGAACAGAGAATGGGATTTTACTTAAACCCCTTTACAGTGCCCAAACCAAACAGAGATGTCAGACCCATTTTTAGATCTCAAGGGTCTGAACCAATTTCTAGACATGCGCTCCTTTCGCATGGAATCAATTTGGTCAGTGGTATCCTTCCTTTGGGGAGAATTCCTAGGGTCAAGAATATTCCTAGGAGTAAGATTATACTGTTATTCAAGGGACTGTGCTTTGGTCTCCACTCCCTGTAGAGTGGCAGCAGCATCCTGATAGGATTTAGAAATAGGGGATTTGTAACAACACCTTATATAAGCCTTTAATGCATTCCAAACAATTTCAGGGGAAGCAGAACCTTCATTTAAGGGCCAACATTCCTGCACCTGCTGGAGCAATTCACATTCATCCTCACCATCAGAGATCCAAAAACGCGAAAGCCGTCATATTTTCTCTGAGGGAGGGGTCATAGTTTGTAGACTAAACATCATAGGTGCTTGATTAAATCTACCTCTCAGGAGCATAGATATCTATTGGATCTTGGGAAGCAAACTAACATAGATCAGATCCGAGACATATAAGGTCAAACATATGGGTATTTTCACCTTAAAATATCAACTAGCCCATAGAGCATTCTAGTGACATCACTGCCCTGTGCCATGCTATTTGCTGTTCATCCATCTTTGTGGTCACCGAACAGGAATTTTTAGGCTGCAGCGCTGCCTTCCACAGGCTCTGATGACTCACCACCCCTATCCTCCCTAGGATCTGATGTGTTCCACCTTGCCAGCTAGAAGCAGACTCTCTGTGACCTGTAGTCCAACCTGCTCAGCCCAGAGATGCACCCAACTTTACTTTCTTCCATGTGACTGGATATTGTTTTTAAAATAAAGTGTTTATGATAGATACGCAGAGGCGCACCTCTCCTTGTTTTTCTCCTAGCTTCACTGGAATTTTCTTCTGGTCTCCTTGGTGGCTGTCCTGACAGACTCGCCTATTTCCCCTCCGACACCTGCCTTTGGACTATTATGGACACTGACATATTGAGGTATCTGAGCATAGTGCCTTTTATAGCCCATAGAGAGATGCCCACCTAGAAAAAGCAGATTACGCAGTAACATTAGGCGTCAACTTGTCCAAAGAGGGGTTCGGGAGTATATTGAAATCCCCTTCTATAACCATATTATCAGTAGGATATCCAGAAAGGAGGGAAATTAAATTATGTAAGTAAGAAGCTATAGCTGGGGGTGAGGGATATATAGAGGCGCAAGACAACCATATCAACAGTATCGATAATTGTATGTAATAGGACATACTTTTCCTCTGGGTACAATTTAAGGTCCAACAGATAAAAAGTAAGAGACTTGTGAATCAACACACTGACTCCTCAAGCAAAGGCTGAATAAGTTGTATGGTAATCGTGACCCCCCAGGGCTAATTTGGACTCAGGACCTTACTACTCACCCAATGGGTTTCTTGAGGTATACAAATATGGCGTTTGTATTTCTTAAGATAGTAAATGTATAGCAAAAGTGTTTTGTGCTAAACAAAAATATAAATATACATATAAATGCAAAACAATGAGTCCATGTGTCTTCCAACTGACATCAGTGTAATGCCTTCAAGGATGTACCTTTACCAGAGGGTATTGACCACCTATTATGGGGGGCCAAAAAAGGCTTGTGTATCTTATATGTTCCATCCACGCTTGTTGTTCTACATCAAAGAACAAGAGGAACCGTCTAGCAGTCACCTCTGAGCGGTACTCCTCTGTTCCCGAAGCAAGATGTCCAGTTGGATGTGTCAATATAAAGATAACCGACAATAGGGTAAAATCCCTAAAAAAATTTGCTTTAAGTAATACATAGATGCCAATCTAAATGCGATGACAGGAGATAAAACTTTTACCCGTCCGGTTTCCTTACAATAGAACTTTTTCCGGGGCATAGGTGTCTCTTCCTGTCATCGCTATAAAATACATCAGGTCATTGTCATTTTTGGTTCTGGGCACCTCCACCTGTGGCTAAGGCCCAATTTTTCTGCCCCTGTTTAACAGGGGGGTGTAATTACAATTTTTGATGCAATACTTTGCAGCAGGGCTTATTACTGCTCTCCAAATAGAGTATCCTCACAGTTACTCTTGGTGGGTGCAGGAATGGGCCCTGCTGTGAAATATTAGATCAAGAATTGTAATTACACGTCCCTGTTAAACAGGGGCGGAAAAATTAGGCCTTAGGCACTGGTGTTGATGCCACAACACTGAAACACCACACAGATACTCTAGTTGGAGCGCAGTAATAAGCCCTGCTGCAAAGTATTGCATCAAAAATTGTAATTACACGCCCCTGTTAAATAGGGGCAGAAAAATTGGGCCTTAGCCACTGATGGCGGTGCCCAGAACCAAAAATGTTCTTACAAGCTATCAGCATGATCATTGAGGAGGAAAAGGATAGTCACGCAGCATAACAGGATAGTCAATCAGCATCAGCATAAGCAGTCTTGAAGGGATCTGACATTTAAAAAAAAAATGATTCCGTTACATCAGCATCAGGTGCTTGGTAGCTGGTGGTGATCCAAGCCTGATTCATTTTTATGAAGGTCAGTCGATTGACCGAGTCGGTGGAGAGGCGCACCCTGTGATCGGTTACAAAGCCTCCAGCAGCACTGAATGTGCGTTCCGAAAGAACACTGGATGCAGGACAGGCCAGTAGCTCAATTGCATACTGTGCAAGCTCTGGCCAGTGATCCATCCTCAAGACCCAGTAAGCCAGAGGATTTTCGGTGGGAAAGGTGTCCAAGTCTGATCTTGCCCCTAAGTATTCCAGCACCATGTAAAACAGACGCTGGCGATGGTTGCTGGAACCGGTCATATCTTGGGACTGCGGACTAAAAAATTGTCTGAACGCATCAGTCAGACGGCCACTTTCTCCACCGCTCCTTCTGTGACTGACCAAAGCCTCAGCAACACGTTGTCCAGGACCAGGATTTTGTAACCTCTGGGAACGCATTGCACAGACCTTTCTGCAAGGCCTCCTGAAGATGTTTCATCTTCTGCTCCTTCTGCACCGGCAAGATAAAGTCTGCAACCTTACTCTTGTACTGTGGATCAAGGAGGGTTGCCAGCCAGTAATGATCCCTCTCCTTGATAGCACGAATACGAGGATCCTTCTGCAGGCTTTGCAGGATCAGGGAGGCCATACAGCGTAGGTTTGCTGAGGCATTCGGTGTGGAGTCCTCTGGGTCACTGAGGATACCAGGATCCACAGCCACCTCGTCCCAGCCAGGTACAAGTCCATGGGTTTCTTGGGACTGTAATTGATCCCTTGAAGACTGTTGCTGATGCTGAGTGCTAGGCTCCACCTCCATGCTGACACAATCCTCCTCCTCCTCCTGTGTGATAGGCGGGCAAGCAGGAACACTGTCTGGATAAAGGGGGCCTTGAGAGGTAAGGAAGTCCTCCTCTTCCTCCCTCTGTTCTGCCTCAAGTGCCATGTCCATTATTCCATGCAGCGTGTGCTCCAACAGGTGGATAAGAGGGACAGTGTCACTGATGCATACACTGTCACTGCTCGCCATCCTAGTGGCCTCCTCAAATGGTGACAGGACAGTGCATGCATCCCTGATCATGGCCCACTGGTGTGGGGAAAAAAAACGCCAACTCCCCTGACCCTATTCTGGTGCCATATTGGCACAGATACTAATTTATGGCCCTCTGCTGCATGTTCAGCCTCTGCAGCATGGCCAATGTAAAGTTCCACCTGGTGGGCATGTCACAGATTAGGCAGTTCTTGGGCAGGTTGTATTCCTTTTGGAGGTCAGCCAGCCAAGCACTGGCATTATATGACCGTCGGAAATGCACAGTTTCCTGGCCTGCTTCAGGACATCCTGTAAGCCTGGGTACCTGCCCAAGAACCACTGCACCACCAAGTTAAGAACATGAGCAAAACAGGGCACATGGGTCAGTTGTCCCTGTCGGAGGGCGGAGAGGAGGTTGGTGCCATTGTCGCAAACCACCATTCCTGGCTTAATCTGGTGTGTGTCAACCACCTCTGGGCCTGCCCCTGCATAGCTGACAGAACCTCTTTCCCAGTGTGGCTCCTGTCCCCCAATCATACCAGCTCAAGCACCGCATGGCATCTTTTTGCCTGCGTACCTGCGTAGCCCCTTGAACACCTACGGAGCACCGCTGGTTCCGAGGACAAATCAGCACAGGAAGAGGCCACAGAGGAAGAAGAAGAAGAGGCGGGTGTGGAGGAGAGAGGTGTGTCACAATCACCAGTAGTAGCATTTTGGAGGCGTGGTGGCGGAACAACCTCCAACACTACTGTACCTTGTCCTGCATCCTTCCCAGCTGCCAGCAGAGTCACCCAATGTGCCGTGAAAGATAGGTAATGTCCCTGTCCATGCCTGCTGGACCATGAGTCAGCGGTAATATACACCTTACCACTGACCACCCTGTCCAGCGAGGCATGAACATTGCCTACCAAATGCCGGTAGAGAGCCGTAATCGCCTTCCGTTAGAAAAAGTAGTGTTTGGGAACCTGCCACTGAGGTACTGCACATTCCACAAACTCACGGAAGGGGGCAGAGTCTACCAACTGAAAAGGCAGCAGTTGAAATGCTAGCAATTTAGCTAAGCTAGCATTCAGCCGCTGGGCATGTGGATGGCTGGGAGAGAACTTATTTTGGTGCTGCAGCAGCTGGGGCAGGGAAATTTGCCTGGTACAATCTGACTTCGGTGTACCGATAGTGGATTGCCCGCAAGTACATCAACATATCCTCTCCCGTTGCCAATGGAAACGGCGCTCTCCCAACTGCACGTTGCTGGCTCTCTCCGTGAGGCGGCGTTGCTTTAAAGTTGCCACGACCCTCTGTAGGCAATATCCTTGTCTTGCGGTCCACTGACCTGACATCATAGGCATTGCTATGGGCAACTGCACCCATCTGTTCACTCTTTACACTCAGCGCAGGCTTCTCATACCTTTGCTTTGCTGAAGCCTGGGACAAAGGGCATTTGGAAACTTCATGCCCCCAGTCACTGCAAACAGCGCACCTGGCTCTCAACACTTTTCACATTGATAGCTGGCCCGCTTACACCAGCGTTGCCAGGGGCAACAGCATGCACTTTGACTTGAATTTGGTTCAGCACAGCCAGTTGCATCTTGTACCAGTCTGGGGCTTGTTCTGTCGGTAACAACCACTTTTGAGTTCTGTCTCTCATTTCTGCAATCATTGCTTTCTGTTTGCGTTTTGACCTCCCCATCACTGCAAACAGGGCAATGGTTTTTAACACAGTTCCTTTTTAACACAGGAAAATGTTGGTGTACTGTCTCCGAAACTTGGAAACAGCACACTTTCACACAGTGGCGGTTCGTCCATAGAGGGCGCTGGAGCGCCGCCCCCTCTGGCTCTCACTGCCACTGATTCTAATAACATAGATTCACGCATTGCACAAATCTATGTTATTATCGCCGCTGCCGCTGTTCTATTCAGATGGTCGGCGCTCATGTCCGACCATCTGAATAACGGCAGCTGGTTGGCTGTACGGAAGTGCCTATCAGAGCCAACGGCTCTGATAGGCTTTTCCGAGTACAGCCCTCGGGTCCCGGAAGCTTATACAAGGAACGCACTAGGGATGCGCTCCTTGTATAAGACTGACAGGCGTCTCAGCCAATCAGGTTCACCGGTTCTGGTAACCTGATTGGCTGAAGTGTCATCAAGGGCGGAAGAAGACATCGAGGGACGTGGAAGGAGGATGACTGACCCGCCGAGAAAGGTAAGTGCTGGGAGGGGCATTTCTGTAAAATAATGTGTCATGGCTTTGTACATTTGAAATTTTGAACATTAATCATTTTATCCACTTTTTGAGCAACAGGTGGAGCTTTAGCCTTACTTCTACGATTTTGAATTTCTCCCTACCACCAATTGCAAGAAACTTGTTGATAACAGAGCTCAGTAGATCAGTATTAAATTGACATACACAAAAACAAATCAGAGAAATTACGTTTCCCCTCTCTCTAAATGGTTTTGGCTGAGGTTCAAATAGGAGACAGCCTGTCTGGAAGGAGATAACCACTGCTGTTCTATCACTTTAGCTATTAAATGATTTTTATATAAGAAAGATTGTATGCATATGACAAAAAAATAAAAAAGTATCTAAAATGTAAATATATATATATATATATATATATATATATATATATATATATATATATATATATATATATATATATAAAAAGATATTAACATATATATTGACCCAAAACAATTAGAGCAAATTTGCGCTTGTCTATTTATGTGTGTTGGGGTGCCAATGTACCGAACAGATACAGACGCGCAACATTTTCTCCTGATGCAATGCATCACAACACATGCTAGTGTGTTACTTTGTATTGTTGCTGACGGCAAAGCATGAGTATCAGAGCTGCATTCCCATTGTGTGTGGTCATTCAAAATAAAGTGCACTGCAATGCCCCAATGTGCACTTTAATGTGCATTGTAGGAATACACATCATCAAAAATACACCACAGCACAAAAGGACACTTGAATAATTCCTTAATGGCAACCAACATATTTGCATAGGTGTGCACAGGGGGTGTGCAGTGCCAATCCCCCTTACTGTCCACTGGTGACAATTGATGGCACAGTGGCTGCGTTTGATGGCATGGCACAGTGGTTGCGTTTGATGGCATGGCACAGTGGCTGCGTTTGATGGTATGGCACAGTGGCTGCGTTTGATGGCATGGCACAGTGGTGACAATTGATGGCACAGTGGCTGCATTTGATGGGCACAGTGAGGCTGCAATTTTTTATTTTTATTTTCGTTTGTGCCCCCCCAAAAATTTGGAGCACCAGCCGCCACTGCTTTCACATGCAGACTTCACTCTTTGCGGTTCCGCTTGAACCATCCACTCACTGGGCCTTCCCAAGTGGATACATCTTCTCAGGCCACGCTGAGCTCACTTCCACAGGTACACCACCTGTATGCAACACAGTCCATCAATTGAACTCCTGTGCAATGCAGTTCGCCTGGCTGCCACACACAGCTAACAGCAGTTCACAGCAGTTCACAGCAGAAAACTTTAACTTTCAGTTCACATTGGCTGCTCACCACAGTATTGCTGCAAAACACACAGTTCCTTTCTACTCACTGTTTTGTTGGTATGCGAGGATCTGGAACTCTTCCAAAACTGCCCGAAAGCAATACCTCCACCATATGTAAGATTGGGGTTATGAGACTCCAGCGATAGATAGTGTTTTCCAGTTTTCCAGTGAGTACACCAATCCAGAACTGAGTTTTTAAGGGCCTGGTAGCCCACTTTTATTCAAAAGCATAAAAGTTCACAAATACAATAGCAGCCCTCACAGGGGGTTCCACCATTCCTGTATCTTGCCAAATCAACAGTGTAGCCTCCTGGCTGTCATACTTGCTACCCGGCTGTTTCAGGCCTTTAGCCTAGGCCCCAGTTCTGTTCCTCAGAACAAACAGTTTCCCAGAGTTAAGCACAAACCTAGCTTACTCCCATTAAGGACATCTGCCTCCTGCAGACATCCACACAGCCTCCGACTTCTCTCAGAGAGATTGGGAATTCACCTGATTCCCAGGACAGACTTCCTGTCTGTGGGTGGGGCCATGAGCTATAGTCAGGTCACAACTAAATAGCCCAACACACAGCTGTGCAATCAGCGTGCCTTTCTCTCTAAAATATGGCGTAAACCAGCAATCTTTCCCATAGCAGTCCCACCCTCACAAGACGTATAGGCTTTCCCTACGGTGAATATACCATGAGGAAGTGAAACACCACCTATCATCGCCTCTGTTAACACCATATGTAAACATCATTAAATCTTTATAGGGAGATCTGAACTGCAGGCCAGATTTTTTACCAATTTCAGTAGTGAATGTACAGGAGGCTCTTTTAAATTTTGATTGTGTGTTGTGATACTCACAACACACAACTTACATGGCAGGAGTAAGAGGGGCTGAAGCTTTTCTGAAGGCTATGGATGTCCCTTTTCTTCCTCAGGTTCTAGATAATAAATATTATATATGTTTTCATTATTCTGACCACAGCTGTACATGTCACATGCCCTGTAGTAGTGCTACATAATGATTGTGCCTACTTTTATTTCAGCGCATTCTTATAGAAAGCACAATTTTTAGAGAGATTTACCCTCGCATTATGTTCTACTAACAGGGTGTCACAAGGAAAGTGAGTAATGGGATATCTCCCTGATAGAATAGGACAGAGACAGCAACCAAAGCACACACGATAATTTTTCGGCATGAAAAAAAACCTAGTTTTTCAAAAACGTCATTTAAAATGATTGTGTGTGGGCTTCACATCTTTTTTCAGGTTCTGAAAAATTACAAAAAAAAAATTCGAACATTTTTTAACGTAGTTTTAAACGATGTCGTTTTTCGGGTTGTAAAAAATGATCGTGTGTGGGCTAAAAAGATGAAAAAAAACCTGCGCATGCTCAGAAGCAAGTTATGAGACGTGAGCGCTGGTTCTGGTAAAACTACCATTCATAATGAAGTAAGCACATTCATCACGCTGTACCAGACAAAAAAGCGCAAATCGTCTTTTACTAACAAGGAATCAGCTAAAGCAGCCCAAAGGCGAATGGAACTTCCCCTTTATAGTGCCGTTGTATGTGTTGTACGTCACCGCACTTTGCTAGATCATTTTTCTTAAACGATGGTGTGTAGGCAACATCGTATTAATGATGAAGTTGGGAAAACATTGTTTTTTCGACATGCTGAAAAACGACGTTTTTTTTTTCATGTTGAAAAATGATTGTGTGTACGCGGCATAAGAAACTAAATAAAAAAGTCACTTGGAGGCCTGAGGCACCAAGGAAGACATGTGGAGTATGGCCTGGGCACCCAGCACTAATGAATCCCATGTTTCTAATAACTTTTTGCATTGTTTTGGTAAAATAAATAGGTTACATGCCCATTTTTAAACATGAATAAACTAGTGTGTGTATGATGGGTAAGCCAGCGATGGTACAATGTCCGAATACTGCAGTAAAAGGAGCTAATCCTTCTTAGGTGAGTTTCTTTACAGGGATACATTCTTTTATGTGCAGTGCAACTTTGCCATGACTGCATCAAACTGTCAAAGTGATGATGGCTATAAAAAGCAAATTAAAAATGATAGAAGGTCTGCAGCAGGTAACGGCTCTGTGAGCTGTAAAACTTTGAAATCTTATCTCTTCATTGCATTGTTCAGCTGCACCTTCTCGCCTGTTCACTCCATCATCTCTAGTGTCTATTCCATCACTGGCAGAATAGCATGCCTTGATGGACAGTTATATGAAGCGTGCCCCACGCCTCCCTCTCTTTCTTTTGTCCATTACAGTTTTCCCTCAACATTTATGGCCTATAGATTTGTACACATGACACAATGCTCAACTTGTAAAATGTAACTGTTTTGAACTTGCTGATTTTCAAAAGGTGCAAACGTTAGAACTTAATACTCCTGCACATTTTTACTCACATTACAAACACTCTTCTTGACACCATGATATATACACCAAAAAGTGTGCCAAGAGCTATTACCTGTTAGTTAGGTAGTGCAGAGGTCACATAATGCAGTTTACAGTTCTAGAGAGAGGCAGCTGGCAACAGAAAGACAGGGCAATGAACTCACTAACTTTTCTGTCTTTTCATTTGTTACAAAAGAGAACATGAAAAAAAGAGATAACACATTGGTCCTGTTTAACAATTCAATTATTAGCTGGTAATTTAGCTGCTTTAAAGTCTATCTACGGTCAAAATATAAAATCATATTCATTCCCACATTGTATTTCAATCATTTCTAGCCGACTTATCAAGCTGAACATTGTTTAAGTTTGTGAACGTATTTTATGACGATACCACACATTTACTTCTTTGAATTCTATGACACATTCACTATGCCCTGTAAGTAGGTACTACTGGGTCATACCATAATTTACAGAGATGTCAGTACAGGAATCACTGCGTGCAGGAAGCAAGATACAATGGGACATGTAGTCCTTATAAATTGAAAGTAAACAGCAAAGGAGAAGCTGCAAAGTTTGGAAGGAATCCAGGAAGTTGTGGAAAAAGATGGCCAGCAGACAGACAAAACTCACAACATGAAAGGAAATTTTTACAAGTAAGTTTATATTGGATTGTCAAAAATAACTATTTTTTGTATTGCTATTACAATGCTTATATTATAATATACATAAAAAAGTGCAGCGCTTATATATATAGTCTCAAAATGTAAAAACCAAATATAAAATAACAACACAGCGACTAAGTGAATTAAATATAAAGGTGAAAAAAATATATTTAATAAATAAAGGCCACCAAAGTGAAAAAAAAGGAGGAGAGTTGAATCAAACAGTCATGATATAATATAGGTTATTAAGCCTCACTGAGGCGTCACTGGGAACGAGAAGCTTCGGTTGAAAAGTAAATAAAGAAACTTGCAAGGAGAACCACCACGACTTGTGTGAAGGCTTACCGGAAGCAGGAGACTTAAAGGGGCATATACCTCTCATGTCATGCAGGCTTATGGTGACATTCATTGTTTAAAGTAAGGATCCAGGTTGCTCCACTAACAGATTTAAAATGGATACAGCAATGGACGTCAGCAAGTTCACAGTGAAACATATGGTGGATTCGCAAAGAAGGAGAAATAAAGCACATCCAGATACTCATACGATGCAACCAAAAATTAAAGAAAGGTTCGACATAGTGTGATATTGTTTTAAAATGGATTTAATATGAAAATGTGTAATAAGGAACACTCACATTTTATAGGGAAATACAAGCAGTTGCAGAGGTTTTGCTGCTGGGAATCCTAGTACACGAAAGGCCTGCTGGAGGTTCTCTTGCTCTCCTCACAAAGTGAACAGCAAAAAGGGGGAAAGGTGATCCTCACCTGATAATGGTTTAGATCTCCACAAGGGACTATGGGCCAGGTGCTCGTTTTTTCCCTTGGTTGTCCCTTTCAGGGAATGGTGAATAATGAAGATAGTGGAGGCTGTGGAAAATAAAAAAGGCTGTGGAGAATAGGAAAAATCACTGTTGTTAGGGTTACAAGTACCTCCAAGCTGAAACAAACATTCAACGACCTCACCTATTTGGACAATTGTTATCTTCTGCCATAAATGAATTACCCTGGATTAACTACTGATTCAATATAGTAAACACGTTTTTTGCAAGGTCTTGCCTCCATGTGAATATTTAGGAAAGAGTTGCCTAATTACAGCAAATGTCTGGAAGGTACAGTGGGAGAAGTCTTTCATAGGGCCAACCTAGGGGTTAAGTCCTGGAAGCTGGCGCTTAGGCTGTGTAAGTACTACCAAGAGATAGGTGGTTAACCATACAGGGCCAGGAGGATGGGAAGTGTAGGCATCTGGCCATACTATTCTTTCAGGGCACAATATGTGGTGGGCTGTACAATTGGTACAATATGTTAATGTGCATTTTCAGAGTGACGCTGCATGTGATAGCCAAGTGTAAGCGAGCCACCTCCACCAACATGCTGTGATCATAGAACTCCTTTAAGTATAACCCTGTACTGATTCAAAGCAAACCAAGAACTAACTCAGTATAAGATCTGCAGACTTGCTTGAACACAATCTAAAAACTAAAAGCAGAGTCAGCAGAAGCAAAGAAGCCACAGCAGCCCATGACCTAGAACAAAAGTCCCATAGGCTTTCATGCAAACAAAGGTCCAGGAAGACCTTACTTACAATTAGGGATGTTACTGATTAACATTTTTGTGTTCAATTAATCAAATTTGTTTTTAATCGATTAATCGAATAAATTTTGATTGATTATAACGCACATAAATTTTTTGGATCACCACCCCACTGTAATATCCACAGACATCTCCCCCAATGTAATATCCACAGGCATCTCCCCACTGTAATAAGGTCCACATCTCCCCCACTGTATAGGAAGATTAGTGCTTGCTTAGTCTTACCAGAGAAGCCGGTCGAACACGAGCAGTTGAGGCCGGGTGATGACGTCAGCGTGCCGCTCTGATGACCAAGATGGCTGCCGCTTCGGGAGCTAGGCCGAAGCCGCAGCCTTTCCTATGGCCGAGGCAGCAGCGGAGCTCCGCAGATCACGTGGTGTGCCAATCCGCATATGGTGACCCGTTCGGATCACGGATCATTTAAGATCCGTTGCGCCACTATTACCGATCAAAAGAATTTTGATCGATCAAAAAAATTAACGATTAATCGAGGAATTCATCTTTAATTTCCACAGCCCTACTTACAATACATGTAAACATGCCCATTTACTAGTGAGATGCGCTTCAACTCACAGGCAGCTTCCTTTTTGTCATAGCCTGCCTGCTTCTTCTCCAAGTGCTGAGCTCTTCTACCTATTTAAATAAGTTACATTTAAAGAGAAGTACACTTCCAAACACACACTCCTGGCACTCACAAATATTCTTCACCAAAACGTTGGTAAGACTATTGCAGCAATGTCCATGCCAAACTGACATTTAGCCCAGGTTCACACTGACAGCGGGATTGAAATCGTGTGAGTTCAGCTGAACTCGCACACTTTTGTACCCGCATGTCAGTGTGACTTCAGGGGCGTTTTCAGAGACATCTGTGTGGGTTGCTGCACAGATGTCTATACAAATTGCACTCCAAACTCGAAAAAAAGTAGTACAGAAACTACTTTTGGGAATTCGCACGGTGCTGCAAATTTGTGTCAAGTGAGGCCCGGTACACACGAGCAAACATGTATGGTGAAACCGGTCCGTCGGACCGTTTTCACCGTACATGCCTGCCAGAGGGCTTCTGTACGATGGTTGTACTAACCATCGTACAGAAGTCCGCGCGTAAACAATACGCGGGGCGTGTCCGCGTCGATGACGCGGAGACGTGGGCGGGCCTGCCATTTAAAGGCTTCCACGCATGCGTCGAAGTCATTCGACGCATGCGAGGGACGGCGGGCGCCTGGACATGTACGGTAGGTCTGTACTGACGACCGTACATGTCCGAGCGGGCAGGATTCCAGCGGACGGTTTTAAAACACGTCCAGGAATATTTGCCCGCTGGGAAAAGGCCCGGCGGGCAAATGTTTGCTGGAATTCGGCCCGCTCGCGCCTACACACGACCGAACATGTATGCTGAAACTGGCCCGCGGACCAGTTTCAGCATACATGTTTGGTTGTGTGTACGGGGCCTTACATGCCAAATCGCATCAATGTGAACCTAGGCTTAGTGTGCCTTTGAATATGCTACTAGCACCCAAAAGTTGTGTACATTTAAAGGGGACCAGGCACCTCTTTACAACCATGATAAATGTGATAATTTAAACAAAGACCACATTTTGATTTTCTCGGTCACACATTTTTGCAATCTTACATAAAAGATAAAATCTACAGAACAAATAAACATCACTAAGCCTAGGTTCACATTGAAGCGATTTGTCATGCGATTTGAGAGATCAAATCGCATGACAAGTCGCAGCCTGTTGGCGGCAATGGCACTGTTCCAATCAGTGCGACACCAATTTTGCGGCGCCGCACCGATTTGCAAAAGTAGTTTCTGCACTACTTTTGCCGATTTCAGGTGCGATTTCTATAGACATCTGTGTATGAAGCCACACAAATGTCTATCAAGTAGCACCTGAAATCGCGCTGACCTTGCTACTTTGAAATCGCGCTACTTCAAGTGAAGTAGCACGATTTCAAAGTAGCATCAGTGTGAACCAGGGCTGAAAGTAACCACAGAAAGCACTGAATCCATACAGAAGACCAAAAGATCATTAGATTTATTTGTATTTTTACAGTATACTGTATAGGTTTCTCTGAATCCCCTGAACATTGACAAGAGCTCCCACACCTTTTCTGGATAGGATGGAATCCTCGTAAAATGAATGTGCTGTGCTAGCGAGATTAAAAACTCTCTACATGCAATGCTTTCAACAGACTTTCATGGGGGAGTGGGGAGCGGAGGTATAAACTATTTTTATTTCAGAAGAATTTATGTTTTCTAAACTTCGACTCTAAAGAAACATGGATGTCTGGGGTTGGAAATAGATGGCTAATAGTTACTTATTTCCAGAATACCAGGGTTTTGGCAGGCAAAAGACTGGTGTGGTCTACCCAGCATTGTCAGAGTGAGAAATTAAATCAGGGAAGGTTTTGCTCCTGATATTTCTATGCCATCTTTCAAATGTATTATTTGCGTGTATCAATATACAAAAGGTCAATCATTTTGGATATTGGTACCTTGTTTTTTTTACATTTCTAGAATATATACGCAATAACCCATTTTTGTTTATCTATTGTTTTAAATTCAGTAACGTTAAGCCATTAAAGAGCTTCTGCTGGCATTGTAATGTGTTCTTTACTGGCCATAACCGGATCTTTGTTCATCCCTGTAGATTGCAGATACACATGCTAACAGATACATAATTATTTTATGTTCTTAGAGATTGCCAATGTGAAGAACTGCACTGACGTCCTGGAAATGTTGGCGTAGCCTCCATTCACCCTGTTAATGAACGAAGGTGAACTGACAGCTAAAAAATGCCAATGTATCTTGATTGCTAATGCAGTTATGTTCATTGAAGGGCATGCTAAAGATGAGGTCTACCTTTTCCATATTATGCCCAGAAGCGATTCAGTTCGCATGCGCCGCGCTTTATAAGTTTTTCATTCATTCATTCATTCATGAACATTAGGCAGGCTTTTCACATTTCACAAGTGTAACTATAAGCAAAATAAAGAAAAAAAAATTTTTACACAGTCTTTCACTAGTATTAACACAGCTGTTTCAGTTCACCCTGTAACATTATCTATTGATCCTGGCTGTAGATCTGTTATTTTGATACGTACTTTAATAGTTTGACAACCCTGGTGATTCTATAGTAAAATCACACAAGCAGTTTTATCACCTTATGGGACAAAGACGACTTAGATGGACATAAATGGACTTACAGCGATATTAAATCCAAAAACAAACAGATCACATATTGTAGTTTAATAATCTTTAACTGTGGGGGCTGCTTTAGTTTACATTTTTAGGCTTTTTACTTTTTCCTTTACTTGGTTATCTGGCCAGTAACACACTTCCTGTCTAAAGCCTCGTACACACGATCAGATTTTCTTACAACAATTGTGTGTTGGCAGGGTTTTTGTTAACCGTTTGTACGCTCCATTGGACAATTGTTGTCGGAATTTCAAACATGTGATAGCATGCTCTCAAGTTTTTCAACAAATGTGTGCCGTCTAATTATCCGATCGTGTCTACACAAGTCCGTCCCAAAGTACAAACACACATGCTCCGAACCAATGTACCATAAGACAACATTAGCAGAAGTTGCCCAAAGGG
Organism: Rana temporaria; assembly: GCF_905171775.1. Taxonomy (NCBI): domain Eukaryota; kingdom Metazoa; phylum Chordata; class Amphibia; order Anura; family Ranidae; genus Rana; species Rana temporaria. Next base: position 122,461,809 of record NC_053496.1, read on the forward strand.
TGGCTCTAAAGAGCAGAAAAAACACATAGTTTTGTGTACGTTGGCTGAAAAAGTTCTGCCGTCTATATGCAGAACAAGTTCATGGCCAACGCCCTTCGCACAAAATTCCACGGATTTGTCCGAAGGAAATCTGATTGTGTGTATGAGGCTTTAGAGTGACCATCTCTGGATGATGAAGCAACCAAGACAACCTTGAGCAGCAGCATTGTCAATCTGGCTAAATGCAATAGCATATTTCAAAGGACTTGACTAACAATTTTAAGCAACAGTTTTTTTCTATTTGGGATAAAGGTTTTACATAAATTAATAAACTCTGACCATTGTAAGTAAGCCTGTTAGATCTAAGACTTCTACATTAAAAGCCTGGTTTAGACTCAACCTCCATTTATGTCTCAATTACTGTATCAGCGTATAACAAGCACTTTTTCCCCCTGAAAATCGAGTGTGCGTGTTATATGCCTATTGTTCAGTTCTTGATCAAGAAACTCATGGACATTGCTGGACAGAGATGGGGCTCTCATAAGTATTAGGGGGGCTGCTGAACCCAGAAGGCGTTTTATCTTGATGTATAGAATGTATTAAGATAAAAAACCTTGTGCTTTTACAACAACTTTAAGCTTAATTTTTCTATAACCCTTGACTGCCAGTTAGTGGGTCATTGACCATATTGCCCTTATGTCAGCATAATTGTCTGTTTACTGATTTATACTGTGTTGCCATAATATATTCAATTGATTTACCACCAATGTGTTTCTGGCCTTATTCCTGTGTATCCTAAAAGAGTGGTAGACTGCTAGCCCTAGTGTTTGTAACCCTAACACTTACATTCACTTCCAGCCCTTCACTTGTATGCAGCCATAATGTACTGTATACATTTTTGTTAACCACTTCGAAACCGGGAATTTTCACCCCCTTCCTGCCCATACCAATTTTTAGTTTTCAGCGCTGTTGCAATTTGAATGACAATTGTGCAGTCATGCAAAACTGTACCCAAATGAATTTTTGTTTTTTCCCCCCACAAATAGAGCTTTCTTTTGGTGGTATTTGATAATCTCTGCGTTTTTTCTTTTTTGCGCTATAAACAAAAGAAAAACGTAAATTTTGAAAAAAACACAATATTTTTTACTATAATAAATATCACAAAAAGAAAAAAAAATCCTCAGTTTAGGCAGATTTTTGGTAAAAAAAAAAAAAAAAAAAAATCACAATAAGTGTATATTGATTGGTTTGAGCAAAAGTTATAGCTTCTACAAAATAGGAGATAGATTTATGGAATTTTTTTTTATTTTTAGCTTTTTACTAGTAATGGCGGTGATCTGCGATTTTTATTGTGACTGCGACATTGCAACGGATATATTGGGCACTTTTGACACATTTTTGGGACCATTCACATTTATACAGCGATCAGTGCTATAAAAATGCATTGATGACTGTGTAAATGACTAGCAGGGAAGGGGTTAACAGTAGGGGCGATCAAGGGGTTAAAGGTGTGTCATAGAGAGTAATTCTAACCATGGGGGGAGGGGACTGACTGGGGGAGGTGACCGATCAGTGTCCCTATATACAAAGGACACACCATCGATGATCTCTCCCTGACAGGACGTGGATCTGTGTGTTTACACACACAGATCCACGTCCTTGGCTCTGTAACTGCCAATCTAGGTTGACTGGCGGACATCGCGGCTGCCAGGCACGCGCATTAGCACCCGAGTGGGAGGCCCAAGGGTGTCATATGACAGCTGCCCAGGATGGCAGAGCCACATTGCGGCCGTCATTTTAGAGTCAAATATATTTTTATTGCATTTAACAGAATAAAATAATACAGATAACTTTCAAATGTCCACAACTTAGGGTAATACAATGCAAGTCACACTGTCCGCTTATCGCAGGAAATATTTCCAACATAAACAGCGTCCGTCATTTTACAATATGCCGGTAATGAAGTGGTTAAAAACGAAGGGGCAGATCCACATACCTTTCCGCCGGGTGCAGCGTATCTAAGATACACTACGCCGCCGTAACTTGTTTATTTTTTTCGAATCCTGAAAGATATTGCGCCGTAAGTTACGGCGGCGTAGTGCATCTCTAACGGCGTAAGGGCGCAGAACTTAAATGGATGTAATGGGGGCGTGTTTTATGTAAATACGTTGTGACCCGACGTAAACAACGTTTTTTTTAACTGCGCATGCGCTGTCCCTGGGGTATCCCAGTGCGCATGCTCAAAATTAAACCGGAACCAGCCAATGCTTACGACGGTGACGTCATTCTACGCAAATTCCTATTCGCGAACGACTTATGCAAACAACGTAAAAAATTCAAAATTGTACGCGGGAACGACGGCCATACTTAACATTAAGTACGCCTCAGAACAGCAGCTTTAACTATACACCGGAAAAAGCCGAACGCAAACGACGGAAATAAATGCGCCGGGCCGACGTACGTTCGTGGATCGCCGTAACTAGCTAATTTGCATACTCAACGCGGATTTCGACGGGAACGCCACCTAGCGGCCGCCGAAAAATTGCAGCTTAGATCTGACGGCGTACTAAGACGTACGCCTGTCGGATCTAGCCGTATCTTGTTTTGTGGATACCAAAACAAAGATACGACGCGCAAAATTTGAAATTACGCAACGTATCAAGAGATACACCGGCGTAATTTCTTTGAGGATCTGCCCCTAGGCCTCTAAATAATTTTTTGCATGCATCTTCTGGCCGGTCATTTGATTCCCAGCCGCTCTACACCTTCAATCCAGGGCTACAGCGGGAAGGGCCGAGATCTCCATCTAACGTCAGCCAGGGAGATCACATGACTGCTCAGCCCCTCCCGCTGTAGCCCTGGATCGGAGATAACTCTGCTTTGGTCCATGTAGGACTAGACCCAGATACTGCAAGCAATATGTGGGTATTGTGTTCACTCCAAAACTGTTAGCAAACAAAGGGCAGCGTTGTTGTTTTAAAATCCACGGGCAAGCAGTGACAGTTTTTAGAAAAAGTACACAGAAAAGACTGATACCACAAAGCCAGATGATGACTCTCTCCCAAAATATATAAATTAAGGAATGCATGACCACAGCCATGAACAAGACTCAAGGGGCTAAAAAATGTATGTTATCAGCTAACTCTAGAGCACTATTAAGCAACATATTTCTTAAAAAGCTCAAATGGATTAAACATGTTTTGGTCTAGAATCTGCAAAGCCTCACAGAACAATATTTGGCCATCTTAAACTGCTGATGGCTATCATAAGCAGAACCCTGATAACCTGAAACCCTGTCAAGGAGCACAATTGTGTAGCAGCCTGCTCCTGTTGGGCTGGCGCTGCTTTAAATTTAGGGGGAAGTCTGACAGTTAATTGACTCAGACATATGTGATTTTGAGCAAATTGGGCTTCTGTTCCGGTCATGGCTGTGCTGTGAGTGACCACTATTGTTTGCTTGGGGTGTAGTTGTTACTCCAGGCCAAGGGTGGCAGCAGCTAGGTCAAGGTGATTTGAGTATTTCCCCTCGGCAGCCAATCAGTGGGGGTTGATCGTCCCGCTGTGCATGCTGGGGAGGGGTACTTAAGGGACAGATGTCATTGGACAAGGGTCGTTGATCCTGGTCTGTTGTCCCACCACCCCGTGTGTGGCCCTCCTGTTCCTGTAATCCTGGCTTTGGATCACGTTGGTCCGGGGTTGTGATCTTCTAAATAGGCCCGGTAAGCAGATTGGGTCTACACTTTTAAGGGTGATAATGTGCTGTCCGTCCTGGAGGGAGGAAGCCGCTTGATGAAGGACCTATCTTGGAGAGGACTAAGCACGAGGCTGGTGTCTCAAGAGAGGTCTTGAACTTCATCAAAGGATGCATCGTTTACTGAAAGGCTTGATGGTGATCGCCTGTCAGTTTCAAGTTCTGCAAGAAGTTAATCTGGAGAGATCCGGGTGCTGAATCCTGTGCTACGAGGATTCCGGACCAAAAGAATCTATCTGTGGGAAGGTCTGTGGCAGAGACTGTACCATGTTCCGTGCGACATTCTGGCTGCTAGATTAGTAAGAGAAACCTATCTGGGTGCGCAATACCCACTCTGGCTAGAGTGGCGACGAAAACTGTGTTGCTGGAAGAAGGAGTGCTTCCCGACTGAATTAATACACCTGAACCTATTTACCTGTTACCCTTCCACCTCTTCAACCACTACTTTTATTCTTTTACCAAGTTCAGCAAATAAATCTTTAAAAAGGAAGTGTACAATGTGGACATTGAACTTTCTCTACTCTCATCCATTACCCTGGACAACGAGAAAATAGAGGTAATATGCTGCCCGAAAATATCCAGAAGCTCCTTCGGGGGTAGTGCTACAATTGTATAACAAATTAGGGGCCGAAAAACAATGTCCCTGAATCCAGGCTTTGAGTTACAAAAGGGAATACGAGGGCACAGGCTCATGGTGCTATAACGTCTTTTATTGGATATAAAATAATAAAATCAATACGCTCACAAGTGAAGTTGAATAAACAGTGTCAAACAGTTCCTCCAATAGAGAGCCTTAGCGAGGGACACATCCGTGCTTCAGAGTGAATGAGAAGATGGCTGGATATGCTGGCTCCACAGACCCAGGCTCATCAAGCATCTCCCAACTGAGCCACTTACTGACTGAAGAAACAGGAACAGTTAAACTTTATATAATTTTCATAACTCAAGCTATAACTGAGATCTTTTTTAAAACATGTACACTGTATATACTACTGTGTGAGGAAGCAACAATCATTCTAAGGCCCCATACACACTATTAGATTTACTGCAAACTTTTGTCTTCAGATTTACCAAAATCATGTAGTGTGTATGGGGTCCAAGACCAAAAACTCCTACAGAATATTATGATGTTCAAGAGGCGAGTTGAGCACATTCTATCTCCTAGGTGACAGCGGCAGAGACGATTGCTTGGATGCCTGGATGTCGACTGAGCGGAAAATGGCCACTTCCTCCCATAGGTCTTAAAGGAGACTTTTTTTTTCCAAATTACTTTTTTTTAATTATTATTTTAGTGTAAATATGAGATATGAGGTCTCTTTGACCCCAGATCTCATATTTAAGAGGTGCTGTCATGCCCTTTTTCTAATACAAGGGATGTTTACATTCCTTGTAATAGGAATAAAAGTGACCCACATTTTTTTGTTTTTAAAAAGACAGTGTCAAAATAAAAAGTAAAATAAAAATATATATTTTTTTAATGCGCCCCGTCCCAACGAGCTCACGTGCAGAAGCGAACACATATGTGAGTAGCACCCGCATATGAAAACGATGTTCAAACCACACATGTAAGGTATTGCCGTGATCATTAGAGTGAGAGCAATAATTCTAGCCCTAGACCTCCTCTGTAACTTAAAACTGGTAACCTCTAGAAATTCTTAAACATCGCCTATGGAGATTTTTAAGGGTAAAAGTTTGTCGCCATGTCACAAGTAGGTGCAATTTTGAAGCGTGACATGAATATCAATTTACTCAGTGTGACATTATCTTTCACAATATAAAAAAAGAATTGGGCTAACTTTACTGTTGACTTATTTTTTTATTAAAAAAAGTGTATTTTTTTCCTAAAAATTGCGCTTGTAAGACCACTGCGCAAATACGGTGTGACAGAAAGTATTGCAACGAACGCCATTTTATTTTCTAGGGTGTTAGAAAAAAAATGACATATATATATATATATATACATATATATACACACATATACAATGTTTGGGGTTCTAAGTAATTCTAGCAAAAACAAAATGATTTTAACTTGTAAACATCAAGTGTCAAAAATATTAATACATAATATTAAATATTAATACATATTAATACATATACTGAAAGATATTACTGTGCCAGCAGACAAAATCATAACTTGCCTTTATTTCATGATATATAATACATAAGGTCTTATATTCATACACTTTTAGATATATGCAGAGATGGTGTGGTTCCTAGCAAAATATCATAAATATATAAACAAACATTCCACAGTTCCCTTTTGGCATATAATGGACCATGGAGGTAATCCAAGTGTTTACTAGCTTTGTCTGTTTACCAACGTATGTTAGAAATGTGCAGTTTGATAAGGGGAAGAAGGAAAAAGAAAAATAGAAATAACACACAGGCTACACAGTTGATAATACAAATAAGGTTTTATGGAAATGTTATTAAATGTCTTTTTAAATTAATATTTTTGTATATAATTGAAAACACAGAGGGCCTGATTTACCAAGCCTTTACTCCATGACTCATGGAGTAAAAGCAGGAGTAGCAGCCGTTTGGCCATTTACTAAAGAAATACGCTGCTAGTGCAGTGTATTTCCCTAGTTACTAATGTGCTCCGTGCGCCCAGGAGAGGGTGCATTGTGCACCAGTACAGACCTGGCGCACGGCACATTAAACTATAAATTGCGGGGGTTTGGGCGGGAGTTTATTAAGGGGGGAGGTGGGGGGATGCAGGGGAAGTGAAGTGACATGTGTTTTGAAGTGTTTGGCGGGCCGAATTGAAAGGGAAAGTGTTTTTTGAAAACAGATCCCCGTACGCTTGCACAGTGCGCCTGAACCTCGGGAGGTTCATTTGCATACTGGGCATGCGCAGAGAGAAAAGTCAGGGATTCCCGTGCGCCCTGTCAGTACGCCGTGAAAATCTTGGTAAATACCAAGCGGCGTACCCGTGAATGCGCTGCGTGACGCGGCGCACGGGAATCTCCGAGCTGTTTTCAGCCCTGAAGGGGAACTCGGCGCCAAATTTCAAACTTGAAATCGGCGCGGGTCCCCCTTCAGGGCTACATTAGGCTCTTAGGCTTGGTCCGGAACGTGAGGGGTTAAACCCACGCCGATTCGGCGCGGGGGTCCCCCCCAGATCCAAACCAAGCCCTCATCCCAAGCATGCAGTCTGGCCCGGACAGGAATGGGGGAGGGGACGAGCGAGCGGCCCCCCCCCCCTCCTGAGCCGTACCAGACCGCATGCCCTCAACATGGGGGAGTGTGTGCTGTGGGGGAGGGGGGCACTGCCCCCCCACCCCAAAGCACTCTTGCCCCATGTCGATAGGGACAAGAGCCTCTTCCCGACAACCCTTGCCGTTGGTTGTCGGGGTATGCGGGCGGGGCTAATCGGAATCTGCGAGCTCCCTTTAATAAGGGGGCCCCCAGATGCCGGACCCCCACCCTATGTGAATGAGTATGGGGTACATCGTACCTCTACCCATTCACATGGGGGAAATGTAAAGTAAAAAAAAAACACCACACAGAATAAAATATTTTATTAATCTGCTCCGGAGCCCCCCCTTTCTTCTTTAGCTCTCTTAGAAGGGGGGGTTTCTTCTCTCCCGATCTTCCGCCGGGACCCTGGGCTTCGGTGATTTCTGCCGGGGGAGGGCGCCATCCCTCGGTCCTCTCCGGAGCCTTCCGCCGGATGCCCCCACCCCATTAAAGCTCTTTTTCATTAGGGAGGGGCATCCGGACTTCGGGGTCTTCTGCCGGGGGATGGCGCCTATCCCCCGGTCTTTCCGGTGCCTTCCGCCAGGGTTCCGGTCTTCCTGGTCTTCTGCCGGGGGTGCGCCAACTCCCCGGTCTTTTCTCTTCTGTCTTCTCTGCTCCCTCTTCTGCCTGGCTCCCCCGCGGAGCCAGGGCTTTCTTCCGTCTTCTTTCTTCTCTCTTCCTTCTTCTGCCTGTCTCCTCCGGGAGCCCAGGGCTTGTCTCCGCTGTCTTCTCCCTTCTCTTCCATTGGATGTTGACACGACGAGGTCCGGCGCTGGAATGCCGTCTGAGCAGTGGGCATGGACTTATATAGGGCAATGCCACCATGTGACCTCAACCCATGTGACATCACATTCCCATCATGCCCAGGGAATGTGATGTCACATGGGTTGAGGTCACATGGTGGCATTACCCTATATAAGTCCATGCCCGCCGCTGACACGGCATGTCAGCGCGGAACCTCGTTGTGTCAACATCGAATGGAAGAGAAGGAAGAAGACAGCGCAGACAAGCCCTGTGCTCCCGGAGGAGACAGGCAGAAGAAGGAAGAGAGAAGAAAGAAGACGGAAGAAAGCCCTGGCTCCGCGGGGGAGCCAGGCAGAAGAGGGAGCAGAGAAAAGACCTGGGAGTTGGCGCACCCCCGGCAGAAGACCAGGAAGACCGGAACCCTGGCGGAAGGCACCGGAAAGACCGGGGGATAGGCGCCATCCCCCGGCAGAAGACCCCGAAGTCCGGATGCCCCTCCCTAATGAAAAAGAGCTTAAATGGGGTGGGGGCATCCGGCGGAAGGCTCCGGAGAGGACCGAGGGATGGCGCCCTCCCCCGGCAGAAATCACCGAAGCCCAGGGTCCCGGCGGAAGATCGGGAGAGAAGAAACACCCCCTTCTAAGAGAGCTAAAGAAGAAAGGGGGGGCTCCGGAGCAGATTAATAAAATATTTTATTCTGTGTGGTGTTTTTTTTTTACTTTACATTTCCCCCATGTGAATGGGTAGAGGTACGATGTACCCCATACTCATTCACATAGGGTGGGGGGCCGGAATCTGGGGACCCCTTTATTAAAGGGGTCTCTCAGATTCTGATAAGCTCTCCGCCCGCATACCCCGACAACCAACGGCCAGGGTTGTCGGGAAGAGGCTCTTGTCCCTATCGACATGGGGGCAAGAGTGCTTTGGGGTGGGGGGGCAGTGCCCCCCTCCCCCACAGCACACACTCCCCCATGTTGAGGGCATGTGGTCTGGTATGGCTCAGGAGGGAGGGGGGCGCTCGCTCGTCCCCACCCCCATTCCTGTCTGACCAGACTGCGTGCCTGGGATAAGGGCTTGGTTTGGATCTTGGGGGGGGGGCACGCTATTTTTTTGGGCCCCGGTTTAACCCCTTATGTTCCAGACCAAGCCTAAGAGCCTGGTATGCACCTGGAGGGAACCCACCTTATTTTTTTTGGGGGGGTCTGGAGTTCCCCTTCATGAACAGCGATCTGTCATTTACACATGTCAGTCCCATCCCCCCCCCCTACAGTTAGAACACACCCAGGGAACATATTTAACCCCTCCCTCGCACCTAGTGTTAACCCCTTCCCTGCCAGTGGCATTTTTTGAGTAAGCAATGCATTTTTTACAGCACTGATCGCTGAAAAATGCCAATGGTTCCAAAAAAGTGTTCGATGTGTCCGCCATAATGTCGCAGTACCGATAAAAATCGCTGATCGCCCCAATAACTAGTTAAAACAACAAAAAAAAAAAAATTTGTAGACGCTATACCTTTTGCAAAAACCAAACACTAAACGCTATTTGCGATTTTTTGGAACCAAAAAGATGTAGAATACGTATCGGCCTAAACTGAGGGGTTTTTTAGTTTTTTGAATATATATTTTTGGGGATATTTATTATAGCAAAAAGTAAAAAGAATTTTTACATATGTGGGCGGGACTTACGCAAGTCCCGCCCACATATATAAACATCGTTCAAACCACACATGTGAGGTATTGACGCGTGCGTTAGAGCGAGAGCAATACTTTTACCACTAGACTTTCTTTGTAACTATAAACTGGTAACCTGGAAAAAAAAATAAAAGGTCGCCTATGGGGATATTCACGGAATTCATTTTGGCCCCATTGCAGGAGTGTTTCCAATAGTAAAGCGTGACATGTAAGGTATCTATTTACTCAGTGTAACATCATCTTTCACATTATCCCCAAAAATTGGGCTCACTTTTGTGTTTTGTTAATTTTTAACCACTTGAGCCCGGACCATATTTCTGGTCAATGACCGGGCAAGTTTTTGTCATTCGGCGCGGCGTCGCTTTAACTGACAATTGCGCAGTCGTGCGACGTGGCTCCCAAACTAAATTGGCAACCTTTTTTTTCACACAAATAGATTATTAAATGTGCGTGTTTACTTCTGTCTTTAACACCTCCCCTTCAGGCTGGAAAGCATCAGATCAGGGGAAACAAAAAAAAAAAGCTCTCATTCCATTGCAGCTTGGTTCCTACATGTGTGATGAACTGAGCATGCTCAAACACTTAGAAAAAAAATATCCTTTCTTTTTAAAAGGTGAAAAACACTCATTGGATGCTCATAGAGCGTGGTTTGGGTTAATTGCAGGTGTGCCCAATTACAAGCTCACCCAAACTAGAGACTGCAATTTGGTCATGTGATTTCAATTGCTTCATTACTAGCACTGTTATAAAAAGCTTGGATCGATCATTCCTCAGCTGCCCTCAGAAGGGGCAGGCTGGCAGAAATGCTGTTGCTAAACACAAATGTGGTTTGTTGCATGGGTTTTGTTTTATTTTGCCAATGGTTTTGGTTTATTTTTAAATAATGTTCACTTTGATGTATTTGTCTATGTGGCCTTATTTTATGAAAAATGTGTAAAGCTATGGTTAATTAGAATTTTGAAATGTATTTTTGTTTGTTTGTCTTTTTTTGCTTTCCTTGTTTTGTTGACCAATAAAAATTACTTTAAAATTGTTAAGTTTGTCTTTTGTTACTTTTTCATGCTACATATGTTGACAGCTGCAGCTGAACTAGGTTTGGGCCTAACAAATTATGTGTGATTTTTGTCTAAGCTTCTTTCCTGGTGTGTAATCATGAAATGTTTGCCATGTTTATTCTCCCTGACTTTAAAGACAAAAACTGGTAAGTATTTTATTTATTCTGCAGTGGTCCTCAGCCCTCAAGTACCCCCGACAGGACATGTTTTGGGGATTTCTCTTATCAAGAATTGCTGTCCAGACTATTTTAAAGCACATGTGCAAGATGAAGGAAAACCTGCAAACATGGCCTGTGGGGGGGGGGGGTTTGCTATTGGTGGACAGGCTTGACGTGCTGATTTACAGCACTGTGCTTAAATCTAGCGCAAGGCAATCCTATTCAAATTGTGGGTGTTTGAGGGAAGCCAAGTGAGTGTTAGAACCCCTGCTTTGTGTTTTTTTATTTTTGTGTTGAGCTTTGTGTCCCTTTTCTTAAAATTGGCTTCACTTCCTGTCACACAGCTGAACAGGAAGTGAGGTTAAAACCCTACCAGTGTCATTTCTTGGGGACACCGGTCAATCTAACTAGTGTCCCCATTAAGCAAATTGCACTCCAGCACTGCTGTGTACACCCCAAATCATGGGTCTTCAAACTACGGCCCTCCAGTTGTTCAGGAACTACAATTCCCATCATGCCTAGTCATGTCTGTGAATGTCAGTGCATTACAAGGCCTCATGGGATGTGTAGTTCTACAACAGCTGGAGGGCCGTAGTTTGAGGATCCCTGCCCCAAATGATTATTTAGTTTGGGGTTTAGTAAAGGCAAAGCCACTCTGCAGTACAAGCATAGTTGCTGAAAATCTGAGAGGAAGCACTGATGGTTTTAACATCCAATCCTGTAGAAGCAAAGTTGTTTTGTTTTCTTCCTTGCTTTGCACTTGTAGGAGTGGATTTGCCTTTAGTAAATGGACCCCAAAGTCCAAGATCCCTAATAATTTGGGGTGTACACAGCAAAATGCTAGAGTGCAATTTACATAATGGGAAACTATTTAGATTGATCTGTGTCCACAAGAAAATATATTAGTAAGGTTTTACCCTCACTTCCTGTTTGGCTATGTGACAGGAAGTGAATGAATTAGAAAGGGTGAAGACACCTCACAAATGTTGTCACTATCAGGGGTGCAGACATCCCCAAAAAAATGAGCAGATAATACTTATTTGCAAATTAATAATTTTTTAGTTAACATTGGGTGGGGTGCTCTAACACACATTCCTACATATTAGCAACGCTCTATCCTGGCCTATTGGCATGGTTATATTTTCTTAGGGCTCTCAATAAAACTCTATGAAATTTGTGCTTAAACTAGAACCAGGGGTGGACTGACAACTCATGGGGCCCCTGGGCAATAGAAGATTATGGGGCCCCTGGGCTTACAGATGACCACCACGCCAGGAGGTAGTGCAGAGGCGGGCAGCTAAAATCTTGGGATATTCACATTAAAAGCATGTCATTTTCGGACATATCAGGGACAGATCTAAAAAAAACACAGATTTTTACATACTGTCCCTGGTTTTACTGAGCCTGGCAACCCGGATGGGGCCCCCTAGTGGCATGGGGCCCTCGGGCAGTGCCCGAGTGACTCAATGGTCAGTCCGCCCCTGACAAGAACTATAATCAACAAGTTTTATTTTCTTTCATTTTGGATAGAGTGAGGGAGGGTTATAGGCCCTGTCAGTTTATTTTGGATTATCTGTGTCCAATTGGGGAGATTTGCCTTCACTTCCTGCCCCATAGCCAAACAGGAAGTGAGAGAAAAACTATGCAAATTAACCACTTCCCGCCCAGCCTATGGCCGATTTACGTCCGGGAAGTGGTTACACAATCCTGACAGGACGTCCTGCAGGATTTCATGCCGCACGCGCCTGTGGGGGCACGCAGCGCGGCGATCGGTGATGCGGGGTGTCAGTCTGACACCCTGCATCTCCGATCTCGGTAAAGAGTCTCTCACGGAGACGGAGACTCTTTACCACGTGATCAGCCGTGTCCAATCACGGCTGATCACGATGTAAACAGGAAGAGCCATCGATGGCTCTTCCTCACTCGCGTCTTACAGACGCGAGTATAGGAGAGCCGATCGGCGGCTCTCCTGACAGGGGGCGTTCGCGCTGATTGTTTATCAGCGCAGCCCCCCCTCGGATCACCACACTGGACCACCAGGGATGCCCACCCTGGACCACCAGGGTGTGCAAAAAAAAAAAAATTATAGAACAAAAAAACAAAAAGCATTAAAAAATAAGAAAAAAGATGCCAATCAGTGCCCACAAATGGGCACTGACTGGGAAAATCAGTGCCACCCCACAGTGCCCATCCATGCACAGTGCCCACCTATCAGTGCCCACCTGTGCCACCCATAAGTATCCATCAGTGCCACCCATAAGTGCCGCCCATAAGTATCCATCAGTGCCACCCATAAGTGCCGCCCATCTGTGCCGCCCATCAGTGCCGCCTATGAGTGCCCATCAGTGCCGCATAGCAGCGCCGCCAATCAATGCCACCTCATCTGTGCCGTCAGTACTACCTCATCGATGTCCATCAGTGCCATCTCATCGGGGCCCATCAGTGCCGCCATATCAGTGCCCGTAATTGAAAGAGAAAAACTTATTTACAAAAAAATTAACCTAAAAAAAGAAAAAGGTTTTTTTGTTTCAAAATTTGCAGTCTTTTTTTAGTTGTTGCGCAAAAAAAAAACACAGAGGTGATCAAATAACAACAAAAGAAAGCTCTATTTGTGGGGAAAAAAGGACGCCAATTTTGTTTGGGTACAGTGTTGTATGACCGCGCAATTGCCATTCAAAGTGCGACAGTGTTGAAAGCTGAAAATTGGCTTGGGCGGGAAGGTGCGTAAGTGCCTGGTATGGAAGTGGTTAAGGGAATCCAGTGCCCCCCCAGAACTAGTGTGTGGGTCCCCTGAAAATTACTGGGCGGGGTTATACAAAAACAGGGTGTGACCTTGACAGGAAGGGGTGGGTCATTTTTCTATTAGGAGGTGCAGATATGTAGTCAGGCCTAGGGCAGAACCAAACCTTAATATACTACTGCATATTAGGGCTTATTTAGACCGGAACCGATTTACAGCGTGTTTTTATATTGTGGGAGGAAACCCACGCAGGCACAGGGAGAACATGCAAACTCCATGCAGATGCTGTCACGGGCGGGATTCGAACCAACGACTCTTTTGCTGCTAGGTCAAAGTGCTATACACTACACCACTGTGGTGAACGAACATGATTGCAGCTGAAAGCATGAGATCTATTTTTTTTTTTTTCAATACCATGCTTTCCAGCCTTATTGACCCCGCCTCTCTCCATAAAGAGGACCTGTCACACACTAGTCCTATTACAAGGGATGTTTACATTCCTTGTAATAGGAAGAAAACTGATCATTTTTTTTTTATTTTTTTATTTCAGTGTAAAACATTATAAAACTAAATAAAAATAAATAAGAAAACCCCAAAAAAAAATTTTAAAGCGCCCCGTCGCGACGAGCTCGCGCACAGAAGCAAACGCATACGCGAGTAGCGCCCGCATATGAAAACAGTATTCAAACCACACAAGTGAGGTATCGCCGCGATCGTTAGAGCAATAATTCTAGCCCTAGACCTACTCTGCAACTCAAAAAATGCAACCTGTAGAATTTTTTAAACGTCGCCTATCGAGTTTTTTAAAGGGTAAAAGTTTGACGCCATGCCACGAGCGGGCGCAATTTTTAAGCGTGACATGTTGGGTATCATTTTACTCGGCGTAACATTATCTTTCACAATATAGAAAAAAATTGGGCAAAATGTATTGTTGTCTTATTTTTTAATTCAAAAAAGTGATTTTTATCCAAAAAAAGTGCGCTTGTAAGACCGCTGCGCAAATACGGTGTGACAAAAAGTATTGCAATGACTGCCATTTTATTCCCTAGGATGTCTGCTAAAAAAAAATATATAATGTTTGGGGGTTCTGATTAATTTTCTAGCCAAAAAATTGTGATTTTCACATGAAGGAGAGAAGTGCCAGAATTAACCCGGTGGGCAAGTGGTTAAAGTACTCATGGCTATAAAGAATAGAGTCATTGCTCATTAAAACAAAAAAAAAAAAGGGGGTCCCTCCAAATTAAATTACCAGGCCCTTCAGGTCTGGAATGGATATTAAGGGGAACCCCGCCGTAAAAACCCCAAAAAAAAAAAGACGTGCGGTTCCCGGCAAATATCCATTCCAGACCCTTCAGGTCTGGTGTGGATTTTAAGGGGAACTCCACCCCAAATTGAAAAAAAAATGGCGTGGAGTCCCCCTAAAAATCCACACCAGACCCTTATCCGAGCACGTTGACCTGGCCGGCCGCAGAAAAGAGGGGGGGACAGAGTGCGGCCCCCCCCCCTCTCCTGAACCGCACCAGGCCACATGCCCTCAACATGGGGAGGATGTCCCCATGTTGATGGGGACAAGGGTCTCATCCCCACAACCCTTGCCCGGTGGTTGTGGGGGTATGCGGGCGGGAGGTTTATCAGAATCTGGAAGACCCCTTTAACAAAGGGGACCCCCAGATCCTGACCCCCCCCCCTGTGTGAAATGGTAATGGGGTACATTGTACCTCTACCATTTCACCCCAAAAAAAATGTCAAAGTGATAAAAATGACAGTAGCCGGTTTTTGACAAATCTTTTAATAAAGTCTTCTTTTCTTCTTTCCTTCGGGGTTCTTCCGCTGCTTCTTCTCGTCCACATCTTGCCCGACGTCTTCTTCTATCTTCTCAGTCCGTCCTTCCGCCTTCTGGTCCCGCATCTTGCCCGTTGTCTTCTCCGTCCGCCTCCTCGTCCGCATCTTGGGTCTTCTGCGGTCTTCTTCTCGGTCCGCCGCCTTCTCGCCCCCTGCGTTTGAATTGTAATTGGCCGCCGTTTCCCCGCTCCTGGGACCCGCCCCCCTCTGACGCCACAAGTAAACTCCTTAGAAGGTCATGTGCGTCAGAGGGGGGCGGGGTCGCAGAGCGTCACACAGCGGGGGAATTCAATTTCAATCGCGCCGCCCGGAGAAGAAGTTCCCGCCGTGTCACACTCATGTGACCCCGCCCCCCTCTGACGCACATGACCTTCTAAGGAGTTTACTTGTGGCGTCAGAGGGGGGCGGGTCCCAGGAGCGGGAAAACGGCGGCCAATTACAATTCAAACGCAGGGGACGAGAAGGCGGCGGACCGAGAAGCAGACCGCAGAAGACCCAAGATGCGGACGAGGAGGCGGACGGAGAAGACAACGGGCAAGATGCGGGACCAGAAGGCGGAAGGACGGACTGAGAAGATAGAAGAAGACGTCGGGCAAGATGTGGACGAGAAGAAGCAGCGGAAGAACCCCGAAGGAAAGAAGAAAAGAAGACTTTATTAAAAGATTTGTCAAAAACCGGCTACTGTCATTTTTATCACTTTGACATTTTTTTTGGGGTGAAATGGTAGAGGTACAATGTACCCCATTACCATTTCACACAGGGGGGGGTCAGGATCTGGGGGTCCCCTTTGTTAAAGGGGTCTTCCAGATTCTGATAAACCTCCCGCCCGCATACCCCCACAACCACCGGGCAAGGGTTGTGGGGATGAGACCCTTGTCCCCATCAACATGGGGACATCCTCCCCATGTTGAGGGCATGTGGCCTGGTGCGGTTCAGGAGAGGGGGGGGGGCCGCACTCTGTCCCCCCCTCTTTTCTGCGGCCGGCCAGGTCAACGTGCTCGGATAAGGGTCTGGTGTGGATTTTTAGGGGGACTCCACGCCATTTTTTTTTTCAATTTGGGGTGGAGTTCCCCTTAAAATCCACACCAGACCTGAAGGGTCTGGAATGGATATTTGCCGGGAACCGCACGTCTTTTTTTTTTTTGGTTTTTACGGCGGGGTTCCCCTTAATATCCATTCCAGACCTGAAGGGCCTGGTAATTTAATTTGGGGGAACCCCTACACATTTTTTTGTTTGTTTTATGAATGAATCCCTTTAGAATTGTCAGAGCCGACAATTCATTATAGCCGCGTGTGAATTTTTAAATGACTTTTTTCCTTCAGAATGTCACTTTGTGCAGGGGGAGTTCTAAGTGCGGGAAAAATGCGCTATTTCACATGCTGACATTACACCCCCCCTAGGTACGAAATTTAAAGGAATATTTCACTTTTATTGTTTCACTTTAAGAATTATTAATTTCACTGCTCCCGAAAAAACGGCCGTTTTAAAAAATAAAAAAAGCATTGATACATGTTCCCTGGGGCAGGACTGAGGTCCCCAAACACTTTTTAGGACAAAACTTGCAGATTAGCCTTTAAAATGAACACTTTTGATTTCTCCCATAGACTTCTATAGGGAGTTCGGCGCGGCTTTACATATTAGTTTCAATGCGCCGGCTGCTACGCTGGTTCATGCGCCTGATTAAGCCTCCACCCGGAGTACTAATTAATGCATGAACCAGCGCAGCGCACATAGCTTAGTAAATCAGGCCCAGAGTGTACCACAAGAGTAAAATTTCTAAATAAAAAAGGAATTTATTTTAAAAAAAAAGTGGTAACAGGTAACTTTGCTCAAATGGCACAGCAGCACTTACAGAAAGTTTGCAGAAGATATCCGAAAACAACTTATGATACCAACAACATCTGACAAAGGAAGGTCTAACAACAGGGAACCTGAATGCGGAAAAGGTCCTGACTGCGGCACAGGCGAGCAGTCCCTACCCTGTCTGTGCTCCCCAGGAACCTTTACCTGCTCTACCTACCACACTTTCACTAACCATTGGGTTCCTGTCTCTGACCTAGTCACTTTACATATACACGCCAACCGAAGGGGGGCATTGCTATTTATTAGTACTGTCCACATTAAAGATGGCAGCTGAGGTTATTCAACTTTTAGAAAACAGCTTTCCATTTAAATACTTTGCCATCATAGACATTCTTGAACTACTGTGGCACAAGTAGGCCCTGGATATTTTTGACAGAAAGCACAGTCTTGTTGGCAATAGTCTTTTTTTTTTATATTAAATACTCAGAAATACTCCAAGTAACAGATAATACTTCTCACACTATCATTCCCAAAACCAAATCTGCACAAAGGGTGAAATAAAAAAAAAAGGACATCTTTAAAACAACACTATACACCCTAATGCCGCATAAACACGATCAGGCTTTTGCCCGGCCAAATCACATCGGCATTCCATCGGAAAAAAATAGAACGCGTTCTATATTTAAACTCCGATTGGAATTCATCGGAATTTCTAATGAAAAAACTCAGATGGGGCTACACACGATCGGAAAATCCGACGAAAAAAGTCCATCAGACTTTTTCCGTCGGAAATTCTGATCTTGTGTACGGGGCATTATGTAGGGTAAGTGGGGAATAAAAATAGTTCAGTCAAATTGTGGATACTCATAATTCACTTAACAAACTAATCAGACCATAAATAACTATTTCATACCAAAAGCATTTTCTTTGTATGACTACTTTCGCCTGGTTTACCAAAAATGGACCAAAACATAATGTCCCAGAGGTGTTCTTTTGGATTTAGGTCAGGTGAGCGTGGGGGCCATTCAATGGAATCAATTTCTTCATCCTCCAGGAACTGGCTGCATGCTCTCGAAACATGAGGCCGGGGATTGTCGTGCACCAGGAGGAAGCCAGGACCCACTGCACCAGCGTAGGGTCTGACAATGGGTCCAAGGATTTCATCCTGATACCTAATGGCAGTCAGGGTGCCATTGTGTAGCCTGTAGAGGTCTGTGCGTCCCTCCATGGACATGCCTTTCAGACCATCGCTGACCCACCACCAAACCGGTCATGCTGAACGATGTTACAGGCAGCATAAAGTTCTCCGCGGCTTCTCCAGACCCTTTCTCCAGACCCTTTCACGTCTGTCACCTCATGCTAAGGGTGAACCTGCTCTCATCTGTGAAAAGCATGGGCCACCAGTGGCAGACCTGCCAATTCTGGTGTTCAATGGAAAATGCCAATCGAGCTCCACAGTGTCCAGCAGTGAGCACAGAACACACTAGAGGACATCGGGTCCTCAGGCCACCCCCATGAAGTCTGTTTCTGATTGTTTGGTCAGAGACATTAACACCAGTGGCCTGCTGGAGGTCATTTTGTAGGGCTCGGGCAGTGCTCATCCTGTTCCTCTTTGCACAAAGGAGCAGATATCGGTCCTGCTGATGGGTTAAGGACCTTCTACGGCTCTGTCCAGCTCTCCTAGAGTAACTGCCTGTCTCCTAGAATCTCCTTCATGCTCTTGAGACTGTGCTGGGAGACACGGCAAACCTTCTGACAATGACACGTATTGATGTGCCATCCTGGAGGAGTTGGACTGCCTGTGCAACCTTTATAGGGTCCAAGTATCGCCTCGTGCTACCAGTAGTGACACTGACCCTAGCCAAATGAAAAACTTGTGAAAAACATTGAGAAAAGATGAGTAGGAAAAAAAAAGTCAGACACCTCCACCTGAAAAAACATTCCTGTTTTGGAGGTTGTCTCATTGTTGCCCATCTAGTGCAACTGTTGTTAATTTCAATTAACAGAAAAGCAGCTGAAACTGATTAACAACCCACTCTGTATACACCCTTCCCCTCTGCTACTTAACTGACCAGATCAATATCCCAGGAGTTCTGATTTAAAAGTGTTCCTTAAATTTTTTGGAGCAGTGTATATATTTTACAAGCAGTGTGAGGGCCTACATTTTGTATCAGCCTTTTGAAGTCCACTGTACAGTTTTCACTGTGACGGAGGCAGGGATCAGATCTCTGCCTTCCTCACTCGTGGCAAAGGACTGGCAAATCTCACACTGCGCTGCCACTTACGTAACAATGCCACTCTCAGCTGCACCAGACCCAAAGATTTTCCAGCTTGCAGGACCCAACCTAGGTGCCAGCAGCCTGGGAGCGATTGTCACTGGGCTAATTAAGCAATTAACCCTTTAACTGTCACCACTAATTTTTACTGAAGAGTCAGAACTTCCAGAAATTTTGCATTACAATAATGTTTTTTAAATGAACCTCTGTACACACTGTCACCACAGACAGGTATATTCAGAGATTTTTACTGCAGTAGCAATCATCTAGAGACAGATTATTTTCTCACTTGCTCACCCTCTGGCCCGCCAAGCCCCCGTCAGCCCTGCACTTACCCCATGCAGGTCATGGGTGCGGTAACAGCTTCCCCCCTCCATCTCCCCTTTGTCCCGGCCATAGCTTTTTCTTCTGGCCAATCGGGTCTTCAAACTCATGGCCAATGGGGTCTCAGGACACGCTTCCTGACTGGCCGGGAGGAGAAACAGGAACACATTAGCAAATATTAATTTACTAATGTCGCATATGTGACAGGGTGGGTGTTGTAATCAGCTCAGAGGTGGAGAATCAGGGAGATAAGAGGGAATCTGGGGGGATCCCAGGGGAAAGGAGGAAGATTTTTAACTTCCCTCTAGTGTGGTCTCTGCGCCCTGAGCCCACTGTTGTAATTGGGCCTTCTAATGAATTCACCATGTACTGTAAGATAAGATCTGGGATTGTCTCTGCTGTAATGTGGTAGGCATGATCAGCCACTTCAGTATACAAAATAGCTTAGATCTGCAACTATTAACTGCTTGGAAAGATGCTGGCATAGGCACCATATATATAAATAGTGAATTGTGGGTTGATGTGTCTGGGACAGGATGAGTCATTGCCAGATGGCCTGTTGACTTGTGTTAACTCATGATGTAGGGATGATGAGGGAGGGTCACCAATTTGTCTAAATATATTCATGATAATAATGTTATTACTGTATCCCTTTATTAACCACCCCCCTCCCATATTGTAATCAATTCTGATTGGTTAATATAAAACATATATAACTGTATGCACGCCCAAATAAAGCAGCCATTTTTTTTTAACTTACTTCTGTGTATCTCCTGTTCTAAGAATTGTCTCATGGTTGACCGAGGGTCCTGATAAGTTGCACTATTAGCCCAAGGGGTGGTTTGTCAGGTACTTGAAGTACCATTTGTATTCCCCATAAAATGGAGGCACTGCCTGAGTTTTTGAATTTAGGATTTGATGAGATAAGATATTCACCTGTGGTAAGGTATTTTTGTTTTCTTGGAGGGGGAGACGGCCCACATGCCTGTTAAGAAGTGGCTTTTGGGAAGCCTGGCTTTAGATAAGCCTGTAAGAAGTTTGAAATGTAGTGCTACACCACCTCCTTGCGAAAAAAAAAGGGAAAAGAAAAGTGTTGATAAAGTTAATATACAATCGATAGAGTTAATAGGGCAATTACTACCGGGACCCACAAACTTTTGCTAATCTTGCTTTCTCTTTTCTGTCGCATTTGCGTAGGAATATAAGCCAATTTGTTGTGTGGGATACAGGACTATACGGGATAAGGCAGTCCTGTTTTCACTGTGTTATATGATATCTCAAGAGGGACAAATTAAATTAGAGTGAAGTAAATTTCACTTGTTATATTCAGGTATCGTGGAAGTAGTAATTACTATTATATGCATGTTAATATAAGTTTGCTAAGGTTTTTTTTTTAAGAGACAATGGTATAGTAGTATAGTATATGAATAATATGACTTCTCCCCTTTGCTAGTATTTTGAATATAGAGCTTTAGAATTATAAGTGCTTGATTCTGCTTTAAAAATGTATAATTTGTTCATTTATGTGTAACATGTTTTAATAACTCTTGGAATGTTATCAGAGTGGTATTTTGAAGTTTGAAAAAGGGATGTGTTAAACAGGCTGGGGGTTATATAAAAGGGGAATGGTCGGATATTTTGTGATAAGGTATAATAAATGAGTGTAAAGGTGTTTTTAATGAACACATCCTACTTGTAGAGGATTTAAACTGGTTAATTTAGAAGGTAAAGGCAGAGAGAAATTATTTATTAATGAAGGTTTTCATTATACAGTCGTTTCAATGCATTTTCTTTGTAAAACGGACACGAGTCGTTTTAAAACTGACACGCAGAGGAAAAAAGTTGGTTTTAAAAAATGGGAAATAACAGTCGGAGCGGTTTAAAATTTTAAGGGGGCGTTGAATGTGGGGACCAGTTTACCGGCATGGCATAGCTTAAAGGTTTAACAAAAAGAGTTTTGTTTAAAATAAGGAAGTTAAAAGTGTCACAGCTAGTTTAATTAAGTGGATTATCAGTTAAAAGGGGTTGTTAAAATAAGGATTTTTGTGTAAACTTACCCTGTTTATTTGGTGGTTTATTGTTGTTTGTTAAAGTTATAATGGGTCGGTACAGGTAGGTCGGAACAATGTGCAGATCAATACAGATCACTGTTCAGCAACAAACACAGATACAGAAGGTGGTAGAAACTGATTCCCAAGTAGCATTGGGACATGGTGCCTCTACTACACTAGACATATCTGATGCAACAAAAAAATAAAACTGAGACCGAGGCTTCGGGGGAGGCACCCACACCTGCTTATACAGGAAAAAAAGTTCAAGAATAAAAAGAGAGAGAGCTGGTGAGGAGGCTAGAACCCTTGTTAAAAGCACCCCACCTTGTGCAAGGAGCGGCCCCTGATGCTGAGCTCTTGTAAAACCTTGCGAGATTACGGTGCCAAAAATTCACAGAAACGCCAAGATGTCAGTTTATTCCCTCTACCTCATTCAGACCCCCCAAAACAGTAACCATGTTTCTCTGTCAGTGTACCAAGCAGGGGCAATGTTATCACTGCCCAATATACAAGTTATGAGAAAAAATTACAATCTGAACATTGCTTATGATAAATAAAATCATGAAAATCTTTTGTGCTTATGTGCAGACAAGCATCGGGTGAGGTCATATAAGCTACATAATCAAAAATCCAGTTAAAAAAATCCAGTAGTCAAATGCCTTATCTATGACAGTTACCCTTCACTAAAGATAGACAGGGCCTCTCATACCCTTGGAAAATGTTAACCTGACATTGTGAAGGAGCCCGCATGCATCTACATCAATTTGTCACTTCATGTTAGTGACCTAGTCAATCAATCAAGTTGCTGGGCCTCTAAACTTGTGGCCAGGCTTCCTACACTGTTCAAACAATGTTAGGAAACGATAACAGTGGCAATAAAGACTTTAATTTATATAACACCTCAAAGCTAAATCTGCATTTTAAGGCCTGGTTCACACCTATGCAGGTTGCAGTTTGGATATTTCAGGTGCATTTAGCATTTTTCAATACACGTTTTTGATCCATTGAAGTCTGTGGAACCAAAAACCAGAAAAAAAGTCCCTGTCCCTTTCCATAAAATGCATAGATGTGAACTACATCCATAGGAAACCATGTTAAATGGACTGTAGCGTGTTTCTGCAAAACTGAAAACACACTTAAAAAATGCATAGGTGTGAACTGAACCAGGCCTAAAAGGAAGGCTGTTTTCAGAGAAATGGCTGTTCGTTTACCTCTTCCTAGTCATCCATCTGTTTCTGGCTTAAGTCATTTATGAATAAAATAGTGAAAGTGATTCTGCGCAACGTATCTCACATTGCTGTGACACATAAATATAAACACAAATAAAAAATGTGAAATAACAATGAATTAGATAAATAAAAATATATATTACACTGAATAGTCCGTGTATACAAGTGGTATAAGAGAGCTAGTCCTGCTCAAATAGTGTAACAGAATAAAGGTGCAAACCAAAATCCTAATAAAGAACCAAACAAATGGTAAATAAAAGTGATGTGGAAAAGAACCAGAACGAGTCCTTCAGTGAAAAAAATCAAATACAAATCAAAATTGTATAAAAGCTGCCAGATGATCCGATCAATATGCTGAATCAGGTGTAGAATAAGTGACTAGCAGATGAAGATCGAATCCTTCACTAGGCTCACAAGCCTCTTACCTCTAGGTAGATATAGATGAGCATCGAATCTCTCACACCGTGGCAATCCTTTAAGGGTAATCCCTGTCCTTTCTCCCCTTGAGCTGGCACCACGTCTTTACGATAAATCCGTATAATACTCCGCCCAAATAAATAAAATGGAGAGAGGGAACAGAAAAGGAACCTCCGATAGTGAAGCACAGTAAACCAGGTTGTAATTTATTCAATGAAAAAACCTGTGCTTACATTTAAAAAGTTACAAATGTGCAGCAATTTTAAAATGAGCGGCGTTCACAGCGCCGGCTTACGTCACTCCAGGTGTACGCCAATCCCTACGCGTTACGACACAACGTCACGTGTCTTCACCTGGGGCATCTGATTGGCGGACATTCTATTGTTTATGTAAAAAAAAATAAAAACATTTTTTTTTAACAATCTATAGGTCTGTTTTTAAATATGATTGCTATCACCATTTTTGGTGAATTTGTATATTTACAGTGTATTCTGTTCCCCACAGTAGAATTGGTTGAGAGGATTTATTCCCATATTTATACCTCTGTGATGGGAATGATTATTCCCTTTTTCCTCCTCAGGCTGCGGAAATATACATTTTTAATATGGATTTTTAACCTGTAACTATATATGCATATTTGTCCGACATGCAGCGGTAAATATGACTTAATGTTGCAGCCTAGCGAGTCTATAACATCTAGTTGCCATGGAGATATGTATCGTTTAATGATCTTCAGGCGGAGTTATGCCATTCCAATGCAGTGTGTATACATATCATTTGGACTTCAATAAAATGGCGGCGATACTATTTCCGTTTTCCCGGATACATAAACAATAGAATGTCCGCCAATCAGATGCCCCAGATGAAGACACGTGAAGTCGTGTCGTAACGCGTAGGGATTGGCGTACACCTGGAGTGACGTAAGCCGGCGCTGTGAACGCCGCTCATTTTAAAATTGCTGCACATTTGTAACTTTTTAAATGTAAGCACAGGTTTTTTCATTGAATAAATTACAACCTGGTTTACTGTGCTTCACTATCGGAGGTTCCTTTTCTGTTCCCTCTCTCCATTTTATTTATATGGGCGGAGTATTATACGGATTTATCGTAAAGACGTGGTGCCAGCTCAAGGGGAGAAAGGACAGGGATTACCCTTAAAGGATTGCCACGGTGTGAGAGATTCGATGCTCATCTATATCTACCTAGAGGTAAGAGGCTTGTGAGCCTAGTGAAGGATTCGATCTTCATCTGCTAGTCACTTATTCTACACCTGATTCAGCATATTGATCGGATCATCTGGCAGCTTTTATACAATTTTGATTTGTATTTGATTTTTTTCACTGAAGGACTCGTTCTGGTTCTTTTCCACATCACTTTTATTTACCATTTGTTTGGTTCTTTATTAGGATTTTGGTTTGCACCTTTATTCTGTTACACTATTTGAGCAGGACTAGCTCTCTTATACCACTTGTATACACGGACTATTCAGTGTAATATATATTTTTATTTATCTAATTCATTGTTATTTCACATTTTTTATTTGTGTTTATATTTATGTGTCACAGCAATGTGAGATACGTTGCGCAGAATCACTTTCACTATTTTATTCCTATTTTTGTGTTTGGTAAAACACTGCTAGATTTTGCTGCACTGTATATAATTTGTTGAGGTGTTTTTATTTTAAGGATCTATAGTAGCGCGGAAGCACTTGTCACTTTATTCACTGCATATTTACCTATTTACTTTTGCTGCCATTATGGATGTTTTTTCATTTGTTGAAAATAGAAAAGTGAACCTTGATGATATTTTTAACCCTCCTAACAAAACACGTAATATGGACCTAGAAAGCTTAGTCAGGAAGCTAGGTCATCACATGGAGAAAAAAGTGAGTCTCTGGTGGGATATTAACACATTTGACCGATACATTAGAGAAAATATTGTTCCCCGTAGACTCCGGTGGGAACTTCTACCTAATGATGGCCTGACAGACAAGGAGTCTATGGATGAGTGGTTTGAATTCTTTAATAATAGAAGTGTGGAAGGCCTAAAGTTTCTGTTAAAACGAAAACAGCGCAAGGTGCGCATTATAGAGAAGCTGATAGATGAGTTAAAATCTAAGATAGAACCACACAAAGAGTCCGAGGATTTTAAAAAACTTACAACAATATTAAATAAAGATCTTACTGCTAAAGACCTAGAAGTGCAGCAACGAAAAATGAAAAAGTATCAACGGGATATTGGTGACTATAAGTCAGACCTTGTCTTTAAATGGCAACAAAAGGTCGAGTTAGCACAACCTAATTCAGCCTATTCTACACCGGAGAGAGAAGTTAGGATATTAGATCCTACACCTATGTCTAACCGGGTAGAATCAAGATTTGAAGAAAGGGCAGCATACCCTGAAGCAAATAGGTCTTATCAGGAACAGCCCTACCATGCTAGACCCTATTGTGAACAGCCTTATAATGGGAATCAGGGACAACGCACCCCGAAGAAAACGGGTAAAAAAACTTTCAAGAAACCCTACAAGAAACCATTTAATAATGGACATAATGGTCAAAATAATCAGAACAATCAGAGGGATTATAGAGCACCACCACAACATTATGATCATCATGGGGGGCACGATAGAACCCCTATATATACACAGAATAGATTTGAACATATTAGGCATTTTTAGGAGCCATATTATGATCAAAGACAATACCAGAGTTATTATGACTATAATGGACACAGGGCTTTTTTAGACAGGGAGAGGAGGGAGAACTCTCCTCGGCGACAACCAGAACCATACCGCTCACCTCCAAGAAGAACTCAGGAGGACAGGTTAAGTCCCGAACAAAGAGAGGCAATCGAGCGGGAAAGGGAGTCCAAGCGAAAAAGAGAGTAGTTGGCCAAAATGTAGTAAACCTGAGTGGTAAGTCCATTACAGCAGAAGAACTGGCAGTACTGGACAAAGGGTTGAAACATGCCCCTACAAAAAATCTAAACAAATTCGAAACCTATATTGGAATCCAGAAATATGTGAGGAAACTCACGATTAAAAAGTCCATCTTAAATAATCCTTTCACACCGCATATAGCTTTACCAAGTGAGATAAATGGATTATCACATAGTACTCTGAGAAACAATTCGGTCTACAACCCTCAGATATCCAAAAACCAACATATAGATGTCTTCAAAAGATTAGTTTTACAAGACCTGGAGTCTCTAAAACTAAAGAAAATAAATGACCCAATTCATATAAAGAAGGGAATCAAACTACTAACCAAAAGAAGTGACATTGTTGTCCGCCCAGCCGATAAGGGAGGAGCTGTCGTGATACAATCAAAGGAACAGTATCAGAGTGAATTGAGTAGACAACTGCAAGATGGTAACACGTATGATAAACTTTTGGGGAATCCTACCTCAAAATACAAGAAAGAGCTGACATTACTCATAAATTTGGGAAAGAAAAAGGATATCCTAAATAAGAAGGAAGCTAAATTTCTGTTACCTGAAATGTGTAGGATACCAGTTATCTACACTATCCCTAAGATCCACAAATCCCGTGAAAACCCACCTGGCAGACCCATAGTAAATGGGATAGATTCCCTTACTGCCAGGATGGGACAGTATATTGACTATTTCATCCAACCTGCTGTCCAAAAGACACCAGCCTACCTCAAGGACACAAAACATATACTACAGCTTCTCAATACAGTGTCAGTGTGTGAAGGTACCACACTACTTGCTACAGCAGATGTTACATCACTGTACACGATTGTACAGCACCATGATGCCTGTTTTGCTGCTAAATGGCTTTTACGCAAATTTAGCAGCCTTGTCTGTAAGCAAAGGAAGTTTCTCATCAAGTGCCTCGATCTTTGCCTTAAGTGTAATTATTTTTGGTATGATCAGAGCTATTACCATCAGGCTATTGGTATTGCCATGGGAGCGAAGTTCGCACCTAGTGTAGCGAATGCCTTCATGGCATTATGGGAAGAGTCAGCTATATATGAGAATACTCCAGTTGAGTTGTCCCTCTATAAGAGGTATATAGACGACATTATTATCCTGTGGAACGGGAGCAGAGAAGGTTTGGAGAACTTCCTGGAGACACTCAATAGCAATGACAAGAACATTTCCCTAGTGTGGAAAATTGATGAGAAATCTATAGACTTCCTAGACTTAAACATAAGTATAGAAAAAGACAAAGTAGTCACTAAAACACATTTTAAAAATGTTGATACAAACAGTTACCTTTCGATGGACAGTTGCCATTGTAAACCTTGGTTATTTAATATCCCGAAGGGACAACTGATTAGAATTAGAAGGAACTGTACGAAAGAGAGTGACTACATGTTGCAAGCAGACATGATTGGCATGAGGTTTAAAGAAAAAGGCTATGATGGACCATGGGTGAAAGATCAAATAGATACTGTCAGTAAGCTAGATAGGAATCTGATGCTGCAAGATAAACCGAAAATACATCAACAACAAAGTTCACCGGTTCTTATTCTAGATTATAACTCCCAATATAAAGATGTGGCCAAATTGATTGGGAGACATTGGCACATTTTGAAGGGAGATAAGGATCTAGGGCAACTACTTCCAGAAAAACCAAGGATAGTGTACAAGAGAGCACCAACTTTGAGAAACTTGATTGTGAAAACAGTAGTTGAACCACCACCAAAACCAGGATACACCTTCTTTTCAGGAAAGGGTTTTTATCCATGCAAGAACTGTAATGCATGTCGAAAATCACAGAGGTTTCAAAAGAAACGTACCGAG
Organism: Rana temporaria; assembly: GCF_905171775.1. Lineage (NCBI taxonomy): Eukaryota > Metazoa > Chordata > Amphibia > Anura > Ranidae > Rana > Rana temporaria. The sequence goes on from NC_053496.1 coordinate 122,489,885, forward strand.
TTTGTAGCAACAAACACAGGTGAAACCCACGTGATTAAAGACTTTATTGGATGTCACACTGAGGGGGTTGTTTATGTGCTACAATGTAGCTGTAACCTCCAATATGTCGGCAGAACAAAGAGGGCCCTGAAGGTTCGGGTCAGCGAACATGTGGAGAACATAATTAAGGGCTTTCCGAAACACAGTGTGTCAAGGCACTTTGATCAAGTACATAACCGTGACCCCACCCAATTACAATTTTGGGGGGTAGAAAAATACAATCCCTCATGGAGAGGGAGTCACAAGATTCGTACAATCAGCCAAAAGGAATCTAAATGGATTCATACTATGCGTACACTTGTACCGGGTGGTATGAACGTTGAATTCGATCTCAATTGTTTCCTTAGTAACTTTTGATTGATTTATTTCAGCCGTTCTGTGTATGTTTGTCATCTCACCATTTGAGGGAGAGTAGTTTTTACATGATGATCAATAGGAATACCTGAGAAAGAAATACCTTTATATATATAGATTGTGGGTATGTGATGCGACAAACCAGGTGTGCGACCACCCCCTTATTTTTATATATATTTTTTATATATATATTTATATATTTTTATATATAGATATTTACCATCTGGATTGTATTATATTAGTTTATTTTTATATATATTTTTATATTTTTTATATATTTTTATATTTTTTATATATTTTTATATATCAATTTTTAAATACTGCGTTTTAATACGTTTAGTATTTGTCTTAAAAAAAAAAAAAAAAAAAAAAAAAAAAAATTTTTAACAATCTATAGGTCTGTTTTTAAATATGATTGCTATCACCATTTTTGGTGAATTTGTATATTTACAGTGTATTCTGTTCCCCACAGTAGAATTGGTTGAGAGGATTTATTCCCATATTTATACCTCTGTGATGGGAATGATTATTCCCTTTTTCCTCCTCAGGCTGCGGAAATATACATTTTTAATATGGATTTTTAACCTGTAACTATATATGCATATTTGTCCGACATGCAGCGGTAAATATGACTTAATGTTGCAGCCTAGCGAGTCTATAACATCTAGTTGCCATGGAGATATGTATCGTTTAATGATCTTCAGGCGGAGTTATGCCATTCCAATGCAGTGTGTATACATATCATTTGGACTTCAATAAAATGGCGGCGATACTATTTCCGTTTTCCCGGATACATAAACAATAGAATGTCCGCCAATCAGATGCCCCAGATGAAGACACGTGACGTCGTGTCGTAACGCGTAGGGATTGGCGTACACCTGGAGTGACGTAAGCCGGCGCTGTGAACGCCGCTCATTTTAAAATTGCTGCACATTTGTAACTTTTTAAATGTAAGCACAGGTTTTTTCATTGAATAAATTACAACCTGGTTTACTGTGCTTCACTATCGGAGGTTCCTTTTCTGTTCCCTCTCTCCATTTTATTTATTTGGGCGGAGTATTATACGGATTTATCGTAAAGACGTGGTGCCAGCTCAAGGGGAGAAAGGACAGGGATTACCCTTAAAGGATTGCCACGGTGTGAGAGATTCGATGCTCATCTATATCTACCTAGAGGTAAGAGGCTTGTGAGCCTAGTGAAGGATTCGATCTTCATCTGCTAGTCACTTATTCTACACCTGATTCAGCATATTGATCGGATCATCTGGCAGCTTTTATACAATTTTGATTTGTATTTGATTTTTTTCACTGAAGGACTCGTTCTGGTTCTTTTCCACATCACTTTTATTTACCATTAGTTTGGTTCTTTATTAGGATTTTGGTTTGCACCTTTATTCTGTTACACTATTTGAGCAGGACTAGCTCTCTTATACCACTTGTATACACGGACTATTCAGTGTAATATATATTTTTATTTATCTAATTCATTGTTATTTCACATTTTTTATTTGTGTTTATATTTATGTGTCACAGCAATGTGAGATACGTTGCGCAGAATCACTTTCACTATTTTATTCCTATTTTTGTGTTTGGTAAAACACTGCTAGATTTTGCTGCACTGTATATAATTTGTTGAGGTGTTTTTATTTTAAGGATCTATAGTAGCGCGGAAGCACTTGTCACTTTAAGTCATTTATGAGTCATTGTCTTGGAACAAGTATGCTGCAGCCTTTAGCCTTTAGGGCCCTTTCACACGGGGCGGATCAGTAATGATCCGCCTCCGTGTGTCCGTACAGCTCAGCGGGGATCCTCCGTAAAATGCCCGCTGAGCTGGCAGCTGACAGGGCGGTCCCCGCAAACTGTGCAGGGACCGCCCTGTCTTTCCCCCCGCTCTCCCCTATGGGGGATCGGATGAACACGGACCGTATGTCCGTGTTCATCCGATCCGGCAGACGGAAGCAAAATAGGCTTTCTTCCATCAATGCGTATCTTTGCGGAGGCGGACAAATTACAGGTGTCAGCGGATGTTAATCCGCTGATACCTGTAATCACATAGGGACCCATGTATGTCCCGTTTTCATCCACAAACGGACGGATGAAAATGGAGACATACGGTCCGCACATCTGAAAGGGCCCTTAGTCAGACTTTAATCAATACTGGTGTGCAAACTTGGTCTGTTCCTCAAGGTATGGAAGTCATAGGAATAACATGAAAGGCAGACAACACTTTACAGGCTTCTCCAATACATATGTAAAATTGGGTTACATTTTCTGTTGTGGTTAGGACATGAGGTACTGTGATAAAAGGATTGGGACATATTAGGTAGGCAATACTGGGTGTCCCCTTTGGAAGGAGCAGGGAGTAAAAGGAATGTTAATTACAACAGTGCTAGGCTGGGGAGTGCTAGGCTGTAGGAGTATCAGTCCACTGCTTTGTGTGAGAAATGGTCTGACTTTCCGATTTCAGAATATTTTAACTTTTGCTCCATTGCTTCGTTAAAATAGTAAGAGACCACTATTACTGTATATACAGTCTGCCTGAATTACATTAACAGATAGCATGGATTCAATTGAATTTGATAAACAAATTGCTCCATAGTACCTGCAGCTACAGAGGTAAATGGCAGCTTGTTCCAAGACTCACTAGCTAAGCATAGGTAAATGCTTAAATATTCCTATCCTGACTATAGATTCATATAGAGGTATTCAAGCATCATAGGCACTGTCTCTCCAGTGTAGGTAGGTAACCGTGCATACTGACATTGTTCCAAAAGCTGAATACACAAGAACTGATCTTGTGAAGCTGTGGTTGTCCATACATAACTCTCTACAGCAGCCATCCTGACTGTACACAAAATGGTGTTATATTTTAAACCAGGAAGCAACCTATATAATTGTGTATTCAGTCTAGGTAATGGGCCTATGTTGTCAATTATCAGTATAATCACAACATAGGCTAATAGATACATAGTTTAAAATATATGTTGTTTTATTTTCAACCATTCCATGTGGTATATAAAACAGTTATGAGTGCTCTTTGGATGTTGGCAAGCCGCTATAATGAACAAGAAGGGAGTTGTGCATGCATCAGGGTCCAGTGAGCATAACATCATCTGTTTAGTGAGATTTGTAGGGAAGTCTGCTTAAAAGGTAATAAAAAGGAGAAATATAGGGTCTTTAAAGTAGTCGCAGAATATTGATTAGCACCATTAGCCATGGAATTCATCTAAGAATAACTCAGCTGAGATATCACTGGAAAGCCAACACAGGGTGAGAATGATAGGAGAAAGAATAGGAAAGAGGACATGTTAAATTAATTTTGCTACTTTCTATTGTATGTGATATTTTCAGACACCAAATAATGTGAATGTTTTAAGAAGGATATAATAGAATACATGGTTTCAAGGTAACAAAAGGAAACAGAGCATTTTAGTAAAAAGGAAACCCATTTTCCAACACCTTGATTGTAAGTAGAAATAAGCTGAGAGTTGGGCTCGAACCTAAATTTGTACCGAAATTTGGCTGTTAGGATACATGTCGAACTAGGAATATTCAGCGTTAATTGCTTTGTTCAAATCCCATAACACATTACATTACTACTTTTCAACTTAGCCTGGAAGTAGGCTTGAGAATGATTATTAATTATTAAAATTGGACCTTACAATCAGATTTTTTGTTTTGAAGCGCTGTACCTACGTTATATTATCTCCTGTTTTCCTGCCTACTGAGCTGGGTTTCTCCATACACATAGCATGTGGTTTTAGCCTCCTTTACACATGCCACTGATGATTTGAATGATTATACATTATTATATTACTTCCTCCTTCACCTCCTGCCACAACGCCACAGGGTGGAAGCCAGCGTGAAAGTGATGACCTAGGTTTAGTCTGGTCTGACCGAAGATGCAGGTTGTTGTAGTCCGACAGACTGGGGACATATATGTCATCTGCTGCTATTCCTGATCTCTGGGAGTTCATGACAAGATTCTGCTCCCTATTGTATGGACTCCTCAGGCTACCAATTTTTTTTTCCAAAAATGTCATGTCTGCCCTGGGGTACAAAGGCTTCACAAGTTCCAGCAGTTTATCCATCATTGCCTTCCCTTTTTATTTTCTTTATGAGCCAGAATAAATGTTTGTTTTGTGTTTTTTTAGGAAATACTTGCCTATGTGTTGTTTTTCTTCAAATAGGACAGTTTGGTTGTGAGTAGGCAGGTACATTTCAAAAATACAATGTAAAATAACAAGGGACACCAACCAACCTCCTTGAGGCTTAAAACATTCCAGATGATAATGTTGTGTTAACTTGACACAAAAATCTAAAATAAAAAAATTATGGAGATCACTATAAAATAATCCAAAAAAAGGACATCTTGATTAAAATAAAATAAGAAAAAAGATGACTATAAAAAATAATTCTAAACATTATTATGGAGATCTGGCTTTAACAAATAAAAAGATTTGGTTTGGTTGAACTTGATGGGCTTGTGTCTTTTTTCAACCTGACTAACTATGTAACTATTATTCATGAGATCATGAGAAATAATAAAGAAATATGTTTGTCTGAACTCTGTGTGAATATCAACAGCAAAACAACTTCATTATTCTACCATTATAAAGAACAAAAGAATGCGCTGCATGAAAAGATGCAAAAATGTGCAGCGTGACGGATGTACTATCTCCATTACGAATGCTAGTTTTACCAGACCGAGCGCTTCCATCTCGTACTTGATTCTGAGCATGCACAGGTTTTTTCGTGTCGTAATTGCATACAGACGTTTGCGATTCCCGATAGGAATCTTTTCCTGGCCCAAATTCTCACAGAAAAAGTGCGATGGAGCATACACACGGTCTTAATTTACAATGAAAAGCTCACATCACACTTTTCTCTTCGGGAATCGCGATCGTGTGTATGTGGCATATGTTTAGTAATATCCTCTCACTAGCCTGCTGACGTAAATACCTTAGCTGTAGAACATTCACAGCGCTTCACTTTTTCCACATTTTGTTATGTTACAGCTTTATTCCAAAATGGTTTACATTTTTCCCACAAAACTCTAAAAACAATACCCCATGATGACAACGTGAAAGAAGTTTGTTTGAAATCTCTTTTGAAATTGATTAAAAATAGAAAACGAAAAACATCACATGTACATGCACCAATTACAGCCTCAAGTCTTTTCGAAAATGATGCTACAAGCTTGGCACACCTATTTTTGGGCAGTTTCTCTCATTATTTTTTGTAGGATCTCTTAAGCTACATCAGTTTGAATGGGGAGCGTCGGTGCACAGTCATTTTCAGTTCTCTCCAGAGATGTTCAATCGGGTAAAGTCTGGGTTCTGGCTGGGCCACTCAAGGACATTCACAGAGTTATCCCCTAGCCACTCCTTTGTTATCTTGGCTGTGTGCTTGGGGCCGTTATCCTGTTGGAAGATGAAACTTTTCCCCAGTCTGAGGTCCAGAGCATTCTGGAGCAGGTTTTCATCAAGAATGTCTCTGTACACTGCTGCATTCATATTTCCCTTGATCCTGACTAGTCTCCCAGTTCCTGTCACTGAAAAACATCCCCACAGCATGATGCTGCCACCACCATGCTTCACTGTAGGGACGGTATTGGCCAGGTGATGAGCGAAGCCTGGTTTTCTCCAGACAAGATGCTTGCCATTCAGGCCAAAGAGTTCAATCTTTGTTTCATTAGACCGTAGAATTTTGTTTATGGTTTGAGAGACCTTCAAGTGCTTTTTGGCTGTCATATGCTTTTTACTGAGAAGTGGCTTCCAAAACGCTGGAGCCAAGTCAGAGGGACCATCGGGTTCTTGGTCACCTCCCTGATTATGGCCCTTCTCCCCTGATCACTCAGTTTGGCCGGTCTGTCCACTCTAGGAAGAGTCTTGGTGGTTCCAAACTTCTTCTTTTTATGGATGATGGAGGCCACTGTGCTCATTGTGACCTTCAATGCTGCAGACATTTTTCTGTACCCTTCTCCAGATCTGTACCTCGATACAATCCTGTTTCAGAGGTCTACAGACAATTCCTTTGACTCCATGGCTTGGTTTGTGCTCTGACATGCACTGTCAAGTGTGGGACCTTATATATGTAGCACTACCCCCGAAGGAGTTGCTGGTTTGTTTTGGGGTCTACGCTCTGGCTATTAACCTCCGGCAAAGTTTGAATTACATTCAAAAGTGCAGGGTTAATTGCACAGATGGATGAAGCGTTATTATCCATATGGTTTTTGATTCCATGTGGGGTGTGTTTGACATGTGTGCAGACTAATATTTGTAAAGTTTTAATCTGTTGCCATAATGAGGTGGTCTTTAATTATATACTAGCTACCAAAAGATTAATGGAATAGACGGACAATGTCCAATGTTTTTACATGTGTAGAACAAGGAGTTCCATTGGCCATTTGGGGAGGAGGAGGATACTTAAACTTTGTTGCCACCCCCTGTGACAAAGTCAGAAGTGATGAAACGCATTGGGAGTGGCTACACAGCAACTGTATTCTGATGCCAGAACATTGACTCTTGGCGTGCAACTTAAGAGACAGTGAGATCGCAGCACTTTGTCACCCAGCATATTTTGATTTTACAACATGAAGACTTTTTTGAATTTTACTTGATGTACGTGCAATACTTTCTTAAATAAATCAGTTACCTAAAGGTGTTTTCCACTTTGAGGCTGTCTTCAATTTTTATCCTTACATGTGGAATTTGGAACTCAATGAAATCTGGCATCCATTAACAGCTCTTCAATTTAATACACAAGAGATATTTGCCAAACACGAGAGTGGATGGCAACATCATTTGGTGAGCGCTTTCCTAAGGGAACGGAAGTGGCACATATCACTGTGGTGAAGGATTATTGGTGTTGTAACACTCATTTTGAGTGGACTGAAGTTTAAGGTTACTGCATGTTATTGCAACATATTGCTTCACTTGTTTATGGACACTGAATTTCTTTTCAAGTACACTTTTTCATATATATTTTCTGATATATATATATATATATATATAGCTATATATATATATATATATATATATATATAGCTATATTTGCTTTTGTTTGTGCGCTGCTGTGAAATGCATATTTCTTGATTGCAATTTATATTTCCCTTTTTTGGTTTGCAATTTAGTAAAAGCAGGGACACTTTGAAATACACAATTTAAATTCACATTCTAGCATGCACATTTATATTATTATATACACACACACAGACACACACACACACACACACACACACACACACACACACACACACACACACTCTCACTTTTTTTTACAGGAAATCTGCCTGCTCTGTCCCACTGAAACAGCAGATTAACAAACAAGCTTAAAACGTTTCCTTCAAATATGTACTATTTGATGGCCTTCAGTCGAAAAAAAAAAAAATGTTATTTGTTTAATTAAGATGAAAGGTTTTTATAAGGCAAAATTGTGTCTACACAATCTCTTCCTCAAATATCAGTTTCCTGAAACTCATGTTATTCATTTATAAACCACCAGCGTGGCTCATCTTTAGAATTGATGGACTGCAAAACAAACAAAAAAAATCTGAAATGTACTGCTGGACTGTACAGGCTGTGATATGTGTAAATATATACTATACATAATTTGGTACATGGAACTATGTTTTTTGCTTAAAATGACAAAACCATGACATTGTACAGCTCACAGAATTCCTTGTCTGGTTCTGTGTAGATCAGACTCATTTGCACAGTCAAATGATATAGGTTGGTATAAATGAGATAGAACTAAAGAGATCAATGAGCGGTCGACGGGTTTATTAGCAGTCATTAATAGTAACATGAGGGTGTGGGCCAGTAGTTTGAAGGTGATGCTAAATTTTGTTGTGCACTATATAAGAACAATGCTTTAAGTGCCATAAAAGAGATGGCACAGGCAGCACCTGCTCTCAAGGTTAAGTGCTTTTGTCTTCTTTTACTTTTCCTAATGGAACCTGTAATTCATTCCCGGGTGAGAAGCATTAGTGAAACATTTGGATCTTCTAATACTAAGAAACAGAATGTAGAAGTAATTTTGCACTTTTAGATGGCTAAGTTTCTAAAGCTTTTTGGTAAAACAATGTAGCCTAGCTTTGGAAAATCAAGAAAACTGGAAAAGTGCTCTGCTTGTCTGTAAAGAGATGCCGGTGACCATTAAATTGTGAGACTGTAAAGCTTTTTATAAAAATGAAATTCACAATAATTTTTTAAATCATTAGACATCTTTTACCGGGTATGCATAATCGAACCTCAGTTATAGTAAAGACAAAACACAGTAAATGAGAGGGGAAGCTCCACCCTCACTGAAGCTGACCCCTAGCAACAGAGCAGGAGGAAGGACGCATGCAGCTGGAGAAGGTTACAGGGTCTACAATGCTAAGCATTCTCCAGGCACTGTATAGCAGTCTAAAATAGCATGGTCTGAGAGTAAACAACTCAAATGCAGCCAGAGATCAGTTGTTCCCTAGCCACGGTTCCTGAGTTGCTGTTTACAGATGCTGTAAAAGAGACCAGCTATTCCAGGCTATTTGAGCTTCTGTACCAAACTCCCAGGGAGAGATAGAGAGAGACTTCCATCTGGAAAGGAAGAAAATCACAGCCCTATTCACCACTGACTTGAGGGAGGGGAGCTCACAGTGGGAGCTTAGCAAGATGGTTATACAGTACATAACAGAGAGTGTTACTTTTTATCCTTATAAATGTGTATTCTGGTTTGCTGGACAGTGTGTAACCAATAAATTGGACTGCTTCAGTGAAGGATTGAAGGAGCGATAGAACTAAGGACCCTTTTGGGGACAGAAGAACCCAAAACAGCCAAAACCTCCTTTATGAGTAGAGCTACTAGTGTGGGCTTGTCCAGGATATTTTATTGATCCGTACGCAGATGGAAGACTGTGTCAATAGGATATGGAGACAACATTGACCCCATCACATCTGCTAATTGGTGTACATAATATAACTGGATACTTGATCCAGGGAATATCCTATTGCCTCTTGGGGGATCAGAAAGGCGTTTTTTTCCCAAATTGGATAATGCTCTGCTGGTGATTTTTGCCTTCCTCTGGATCAACTGTGGGTGTAGGATTGTGTATATAGGATTGTACTTGTGTCTTTTTTTCAGCCAGACTATGTGTGAAGAGCAGAATGGCCAACCAGGGTTGAGTGTAGCCATGGACATTCCTGGGGTCACCTGGGAGTAAGAAAAAATCCATCAGGCATTGTTGGCTCTGGCACCTGACAGAATATTGGTTGTGCTGGACACAAAAGTGGATCAGGCCATCTCCTGCATCTAGGCATTATAAGTGTAATGCTACCCCCTTAGGAGCCACTGAGTATTTTGGGTACCCTGTTCTCTACTGAGCCCTGAGCAGAATATTGCCCCTGCTGACACCACTGAAATACCTTGGCTAGGTGACTCCCTGGCTGTCACATAAAGGATACAAATGTACACACTGACAAATGTTTAACTTGTATTAGTGACACAGAAATGGCAAAACAAGCAAGGGGAAATAATAGGCTGAGTTTTTCAAATGGCAAAACACCAACAGGAAAAGGCACTGAAACACAATACAGTACCACTTTAAGCCATCCTGCAGGACTGAAGATTTAAACAAACTCTCAAACTGAGCAAGAACTCTCAAGAGTCTAGACAAATTATCAGCTGATACCCCAAACACATGAACTCTTCTACCAGCTAGTTGGGGCCCATATGTTTGTGCCCAAAGGATGGTGGCAAATGGAGCTCCCCTTTAAAAAACACGGGTAAGGTGACGAGTCACTTTAAGGATGTCAGATTAAAGGGAAGTATCCACAGATTAACTATCAGAAATTGCGGCAGTGGCACAATCTGTCACCGGCCATGTCCACGGGACACAGCTGATGACTGATGTGTAATTGATATGTGTTAAGTTTTAAAGGGATGAGGTGGCAGCCCTCGCGGTGTCCCCCCAGGCAGAAGGAACAAGATATACTTGCTGTTCCAGGGCTGCTATAGTACAATAGTGGCAGAGCTGCCTGTCGCAGTGTCGGTGTGCTCCTGCAGACCAACACATTCTCTTTCAAGCAGAGCCACTAAGCGCTCTCCGCCAGACAGGCGTTTTCTACAGGAGAGGAGAGAGGAGAGTGCTGTCGGCGCTGCGACCCGTCAGGAAAGAATGTGCGAGTGAGTGGACAGAACAATCAGTACACCCAAGGCACTTGGCTGGCAGATGACTTGCTATCTTGCGTCACAGTCAGGGCTGGAAGGCAGTACACCCTGTCCTATTGTACTGGGCCCAGGCCTGATTAACTAAACAGGGGGCCGAGGGCAGCTTTATTAATTTCTCTTGAAATTAATAAATTGATTTTACTGGACCAGCATTAAGGGGTTTATAGACACTGGTGCCACTAATGCAGCACAAAGGGGTAAATTAACTGTTACTGAATACTAATGTATAAGTGACCAAAGAGGGGTAACATTAACCCTTTCATGCTGCATATTCAAAATAGCATTGTTAATTAACTGACCTTCCCTAACCCCCCCCCCAAAGAGTTAACCACTTCTGTCATTTAACATGGGGATTATTACACAAACTGTCTTCAGTGCTGGGGGTTATTATGTAAGCTGGCACCATTGCTGGGGATTATTTTTGCAGAAACTGGCACTGATGCTGTGGGCTTATTTCTGCTACTGACACCAGTGCTGTGGGTTGTTATTGTTAAACTGGCACTGATGTTGGCGGCTATTATTAACCAGCTCATGACCGCCCTATAGCAGAATTATTGCCACACAGCCACCGGAGACCCCACATAGTCTCCAGAGAACCTGCATAGCCACCAGAGACTCCCCATAGCCACCAGAGACTCTGCATAGCCACCAGAGACCCCACATAGCCACTTGAGAATCTTCACAGTCGACCAGAGACCCAGCATAGCCACTTGAGTGTCCACACAAATGGGGGGTGCCCAATCTTAGTCTTGCCTAGGGCAGCACAAAACCTAAATACACCACTGAGCATTGTGTGGGTTATGAACCCTCTCACCCAGTTCTACAGTGCAGCAGGGTGAAGCGATGACCTTCTGTGTGGCATTGGGCCCCCTTTACCCTGCTCTGGGATGGCTGTGAAGGTGGCAATCCCCCGGTCCATCTGCCAACAGGTTCCACTACCTGCTTTCTCAGGATGATCAGATTTTCTGGTGGCTGTAGTGACTTCCCAACTCGGCCCAATCTGGCCTGGGTCTGCATAGATCCATTCTGCTCTCTCTCTCTCACGCCCGGCCTCCAACACAGTCTCTCCCATCTACCCCTGGGTTCCCGGGCTTTTCACTTTTTTAAATGCTCCTGCCCCTTTACCAGTCCTCATGGGTAATGTAGTTCTGTATGGGTTTTGTGATGACTGAGTCGCAAGACACTGCCATCTTGTGGCAAGAAAAATGTTCCTTCATAACAGTAATATTGCACATGAGGTGCCCAGACAATTACATCAGCTGTTACTAAAGAAGGGCACAAATTCCAAGGCAGTTCATGAAGTTTGGGTGCTATGGGTCTCAAGGGGAGTTCAGCCCCCTAGACCTTATTCGTGCTTCAGTTGAGGATTTGAAGAGATAATGAGACTTGAAGTACCCTGAGCTAATAAGAACAGTGTGAGAAGAGGAATCCATATTCGAAGATAAAGGAAAGAATCTGGGGTCAAAGCCGACTGCTGGAGTTAGGATATTAAGTGCTGCCTATGGTGGATCTACCCAAGGTATACCCTGTTCTTGCCTAAATGAAAGGAACATCTTTTACTTTACTCCTGAAGCAGTGAAAACTGTTCTCCTAGAGCAGTTAGAACTTTGATGTTGAGTGTGCTAAGAGCATGCAACATTGTACCCATCTACATGAAGACAAAATTATTTAGGGAAATGTCTCAGCCAAGTGGTTCGGTGTGTAGAACTTGAGAAGTGGGTGTCACCAAATCCTTATGCCCCCAAACATACAGAGAAGGCTGCTTTCATCTGGGTTGTCAACTTGGGTTGTACAAGTATGATCTGATGTCCCAAGGTCTGAGAGGAGCCCCTTTGACTTTCCAGCAGCTGAAGAATTTGACTGTAGGAGACATGAATCTGATTGAGGTTTTGGTGTACCTGGATAACATTATGGTCCTGAGAAAGGTACTAAAAGAGCCTGAGGAGCAACTGCAAAAGGTATTGAAGAGATTCCAAACCAAAGGTTTAAACTTTCACTTGAAACGTGTCAGTTCTGTCTGTCACTTATCTTAGGCATCTTGTTGTGCAGAAAAGAGTAACCACTGATCCCAATAAGTTAAAGGCCGTCACCTTATGGCCAAGGTCCTGGAAAGTTACGGCATTTAAGTAATTTTTAGGCTTCTATTCTTATTCTCGAAGATTTGTGGAGGGGTTCATTCACCAAGATAGCCCAACTCCTTAACAAGCTCCTAAAAAAAACAAATGAAGGAGAGGAAGATGGTTCAGAGCTGCAATATCAGGCCAGTCAGACTCAGAAAGGTTTGAAGGTCAACACTAGTCCAACCATGTAAGCAGGCAATTCTCTAGCTGAAGAGGAGTTCAACTCAAACACCTGTTTTAGCCTGCGCTTATCCAGCTCAGCCCTATGAACAACATGTAGATGTCATAAGAGAAGGACTGGTTGAGGGGTTATATCAAGAGATGATGCCCTGTCCAGAAGGCTGCATGACACAGACTTCTGAGGAAGAGGGAACTCCACTGACATCAGAGATAGTCCGAGCTCTATGTAAGGGGTTAAGCACTGGATCAGAAGGGCAACAGGGATGGAAGCCATTGTAGTTAATGCTGCTGGTATTCCCAAGTTATACCGTATTCTGGCTCAAGTGAGAGATGAAGGTCTATCTATGCTCAGCAAGCAATATTTGAGAAGAGATAAGGCAGAATACCCCCTTCTATCATCTAACCTTGGAAGCTCTGCAGAGCTGTTACCTGGATATATTGCCTACAGACTGTTCAAATGAGGCCCAACTGGTCCGTGAAGAGTGGGATTGGTTACAGCTTTGTGGTGGGCTAGTACAGTGTTTCTCAATCTTTTTCCAGTCGGGGAGCCCTTAAAAAGTATTTTCAGTCTTGAGGCACCCCAGTCCAAGGCTTGGTTCACATTACGGTGTGTCGCAGAACACGCGCAAAATTGCGCTCATTCCTGACACACAGACAAATGCTCTGCTCTTTAGGGGTACCATTAATTCTTAATGGTACCCCACACATTGGAAAATGTGGGGTGCTTTTGCTGCAGTGCAATTTAAAAAAAAAGTTGGGGACTTGTTTCCCTGCATTTTTGTGGGTACGGAAGCACATTGAAATGAATGGGCTGCCCTACACGCAGCACGCAGCCACACAGATGTGAACCAAGGGCTTGTTCACATGTCAGAGGGGCGGTAAAACCACATGGCTGAGCTGTTTTTACCACCCCCAACTTCTCCACCTTTAGCTGCAGATGCAGCAGCTGGGGTGTACACATGCTGTGGCTGCAACTGGAGGTATACCCAGGGTGAATGGGTGAGTAGTGGTGAGGAGGCAACATAATGCCTCTTTACCGCCTATCAAATGCCTCTGAAAAGCGATCTGTGCATGGATTGATTTTCAGAGGAGCAGCAGTCCCTGCTGCTATTAAACAAGCCCTACAAAGGCCATTCTGATGGTACAGGAATGGGGGGGGGGTCAGGATTAAAAGTAACATACACACACACACATACATACAGACACATGCTTACACACGCATACACATACAGACACATGCACACACACACATACATACAGACACACACACACACAGACAGACACTCACATGCGCACACACACATACAGACACTCACATGCGCGCGCACACAGACAAACACTCACATGCGCACACACACATACAGACAGACACTCACATGCGCACACACACAGACACTCACATGCGCGCGCACACACAAACACTCACATGCGCACACACACAGACAGACACTCACATGCGCACACACAGACACTCACATGCGCGCGCACACACAAACACTCACATGCGCACACACACAGACAGACACTCACATGCTCACACACACATACAGACACTCACATGCGCGCGCACACACACACACAGACAAACACTCACATGCGCACACACACATACAGACACTCACATGCGCGCACACACAGACAAACACTCACATGCGCACACACACATACAGACAGACACTCACATGCGCACACACACAGACACTCACATGCGCGCGCACACACAAACACTCACATGCGCACACACACAGACAGACACTCACATGCGCACACACAGACACTCACATGCGCGCGCACACACAAACACTCACATGCGCACACACACAGACAGACACTCACATGCGCACACACACACATACAGACACTCACATGCACACACACACACATACAGACAGACACTCACATGCGCACACATACACTCACATGTGCACACACACACATACAGACAGACACTCACATATGCACACATACAGACACTCACATGCGCACACACACACATACAGACAGACACTCACATGCACACACACAGACACTCACATGAGCACACACACACAGACACTCACATGAGCACACACACATACAGACACTCACATGCGCATACAGACACTTACATGCACACACACAGACACTCACATGCGCACACACACACATACAGACACTCACATGCGCACACACACATGCAGACACATGTATAAAGCCCTTTTAAAACGCTTCTAGCACAGTACCTTTCCAGTTTCCTCATTCAGCCTGGTACTGCACTCTAGGGGGAAGCAGAGAGCACAGAACACTCCTCTGCACCTTACTTTCACTTTTGAAGCCGACGGAGCTTCTCAAAGTGCCGATGTACTGTTCAGCAGGAGATCAGACTCATCTGCCCTTCTCTCCCCTGACCCCGCGGCACACCTGAGAACCTGTGCAGGCACACCAGTGTGCTGTGGCACACTGGTTGAGAAAGGCTGGGCTAGTGTACCAAATGGGCTGCCCATGCAAACCTAAAAGACAAAAATGGCAACGGTTTCTTCCTGAGCAGCATATGGCACCCCAGATATT
Source organism: Rana temporaria (assembly GCF_905171775.1). Taxonomy (NCBI): domain Eukaryota; kingdom Metazoa; phylum Chordata; class Amphibia; order Anura; family Ranidae; genus Rana; species Rana temporaria. The sequence continues at coordinate 122,505,336 of NC_053496.1, forward strand.
TTGGAACTACATTTCCCATGATGCCCATGCACTCTGCAACATAGTTGAGCATCATGGGAAATGTAGTTCCAAAACATCTGGAGTGCCAAGGTTCACCATCACTGCCCTAAAGCATGGGTGCTCAACCTGTGGTCATCCAGCTGTTACAGCTACATATCCCATAAGGCATTGCAAGGCTGACCATTACAAGAATGACTCCAAAAAGCAGGGGCATGGTGGGACTTGTAGCTCCACAACAGCTGGAGGGCCATAGGTTGAGCACCCATACCCTAGAGAGTTTCTCCAATGGGCCATTACCCAGTTCAAGGCCCGATTGAGTTGGTGTGCCTTGATTTACTAGGTTTGGAGCTCAGCATGTGTGCACAGAGAAACATCCTTGTGATATGATGGACCACTTCACTCACTATGCCCAGGCCTTTCAACAAATGCCTCAAAAACACTGCCTCAAAAAATCATTCTGACCACAGCAGAGACTTTGAGAATATGCTCATTAACTTCTTCAATACCGGGCAATTTTACCCCCTTCCTGCCCAGGCCAATTTTCAGCTTTCAGCTGTCACACTTTATGACAATTGTGCGGTTATGCAACACTGTACCCATAAGACACGTTTATAATTTTTTTCACACAAAAAGAGCTTTTGTTTGGTGGTATTTAATCACCTCTGTTTTTTTTATTATTTGCTAAATAAATAAAAAATGAAGGAAACTTTTGAAAAAAAAAAACCCACATTTTTATAGTTACATAGTAGGCAAGGTTGAAAAAAGACCAAGTCCAACCTATGTGTGTGATTTTATGTCAGTATTACATTGTATATCCCTATATGTTGTGGTTGTTCAGGTGCTTATCTACTTTTTTTTAAAATTATCGATGCTCCCTGCTTAAACCACTGCATGTGGAAGAGAATTCCACATCCTTACCGCTCTTACAGTAAAGAACCCCCTAGGCAGTTTAACCACTTCCATACAGGGCTGTTATACACACATCCATACCAGGCCTATTCTGGCACTTCTCTCCTACATGTACAAATCATATTTTTTTTGCTAGAAAATTACGCAGAACCCCCCAACATTATATATGTTTTTTTTAGCAGACACCCTAGGGAATAAAACGATGATCATTGAAACGTTTTATCTTGCACGCTATTTGCGCAATAATTTTTCAAACGCCTTTTTTTTTGAAAAAAATTGTTTCATGAATTAAAAAAATAACAAAACAGTAAAGTTAGCCCAATTTTTTTGTAAAATATGAAATATGATGTTACACCGAGTAAATAGATACCTAACATGTCACGCTTTAACATTGCGCACACTCATGGAATGGCGCCAAACTTCGGTACTTAAAAATTTCCATAGGCAACGCTTTGAATTTTTTTACATGTTACCAGTTTAGATTTACAGAGGAGATCTAGTGCTAGAATTGTTGCTGGCACTCTAACGCACGCGGCGATACCTCACATATGTGTTTTAAATGGCGTTTACATATGTCGGCAGGACTTGCGTGTGCGTTCGCTTCTGCGCGAGAGCTACCGGGGACAGGGGCGTTAAAAAAAAAAAAATGTATTTCTTTTTTTTTTTTACATATTTATTTCTTTTTTTACACTTTTTTTTTATTTAATTTTTTTTATTATCACTTTTATTCCTATTACAAGGAATGTAAACATCCCTTGTAATAGGAATGTGTGTGACAGGTCCTCTTTATGGAGAGATGCGGGGTCAATAAGACCTCACATCTCTCCTCCAGGCTGGAAAGCATGAAATCGGTGAAACAAAATTCACCGATCTCAGGCTTGCTGTTGCTTAGCAGCCGCAATTGCGGCTTTGTTTACTTACGGGGACCCGGGCGTGACGTCATCACATCGCGCCCAGGTCCTCCGACGGTCATAGAGATGACTGGTGACCATCTGGTCACCAGTCATCTCTATGCTTCCTGCCAGCGCCGGACGATTCGTTCTCCGGGCCCCCGATGGCACGGGAGAGCCCGGAGAAGCACCGGATGGCGGCGGGAGGGCCGCCTGTAAGAACGATCTAGCGGCGGGATCACCGATATGATCGTTCTTACGTTGTGCAGAATCGCCGGCAGAAGAGAAGGATATCTGAATGATGCCTCTAGCTGCAGGCATCATTCAGATATCCCCCCCGCAAAGCCCAGGACGTCACATGACGTCCACCCGAATCAAGGAGGGGTTCCTGCCACCGTCATTTCACAATGACGCGGTAGGGAAGTAGTTAAGGTTAAACCGCTTCACTTCTAATTTTAGTGAATGGCTGCGTGTCTTATTAAATTCCCTTTCGTGGAAAAGTTTTATCCCTATTGTGGGGTCACCAGTACAGTATTTGTACATTGAAATCATATCCCCTCTCAAGTGTCTCTTCTCCAGAGAGAAAAAGTTCAGTGCTCTTTGAAGAGGAACATGTAATACGACCACCCAGGTAATGCAGGAAGACTTTCAGTGACCCACCCTTATCCAACCCCCTCCAGCCCTGTAGCCATCATCAGTTGTCTTTAGCTCTCCTGCCACTCCCCGCCCATGTACTCCCCTTGTCCCACCCCCTCAGCTAACTCTCATGAGAGTGAATGAAAAAATAAGAACAAACAAGCACCATACAGGCTAATGTTTTGGAGGGAGGCCCATCTGCCAGTAGATTTGACTACTTGCATCTCCAGTAATCAGATATCTGCTACGACTAATATGTTATTTAGTTTGATTCAGAAAGAACGTAATAACTGCTTATGAGAAGGCCTGAACAGTTTCTAAGCCCCAATAGCTAAGAAACAAAAGAAACTAATCTGTAAGTACAGGGTCAAGATTTACAGTCTGGCAATTGTGTACTATTGAGGAATATGACTATCGCAAAAAGGCATAAGCTAGCTGACTGGTGGAGTATTCAGCTCTACATTGTCTGCAAGAAGTTGCCCTGTATCATATTCATCCAGAGGGAAAAGGCAGGGCACTTGAAAACTTGCCACCAAAATAACTTTTTGCCCTTGAGCCCAGACAAGTTCTCATATATCAATCCTAGCAACTACCATTGGAAGAGGATGGGAGGATGACTGGAAAGAGGATTTCAGCATGGAAAGTTGTTGGCCATCTGGCCACAACTTATACAGAGAGTTTTTTTAGGAACCTTCAGACCCAGTTACTAGGGGATGTGTATGGATCAACTAATTTCTTACGAATGAGGGGCTTCTTCAGGTACCATGTTTCAATATTGGAAAATCTAATAAAACATGTGGAAAATTGGAAAGAAACTGAGCTAAATACTAAACAAACAAGAAAGAAAGAAAGAAAGAAAAACTGCAATGAAATCGCAGTCTATTCAATCCAAGAGCTGCGATTACCATGTAAACAATAGATACAAAAAACAAACAGTGAAAAAAATATAAATCGTGCTACCTCTAAACCATGTGAAACAAATGTTTGAATCACAAAACACACAAAACTATGTGATATATGTTGATATAAATCATAAATATGTGATATATGATGGTATATATAAATCACTAATATACCAAAAACACGTAGAAGAAATATTTTACGAAACGGACGTAGGGCGGAGCGGCGCGCTGTCGTTACCCAAGAGCTCCAAACGTTATATGCTGTTCATGATCCCCTGTCATAAGGGATCATGGCGATTTGGTAAGGAGCCAATCTATAGTTCGGTGGAGGATACATCACTTTTCTTTGGACACGTTTTCAACTGATTTTGGAACTTGGCACAGAGCATGAATGTTTTTTATTTCATGTGTTAAACATTTATGGACTTTATTGCTACAATATTTGTTTTATTTATATGTCTATATATATTTTTATTTGGTTAATATTTATTGATCTAATGATATGATCTAAAAAAAAATGTGATGTTCATTTATCACTGTTATTGAGGGACTTGAGAGTGCTATATAGTGCCCTCTAGTGGCTATCAACCTCTCTTGTTTTTTTAATAAAACATGTGTCACCAATTCATCACATGTTATATGATTGCAGCCAGACAAGAAGATATATGTCCACAAACATGTCAATACTCATTAAAACCAAAAAAGAATCGACAATAGATATCCGCCATCAATAGGGTCTGATTTAGAGGTGATAAAACAAAAAAAAGTAGGAAAAAATTGAAAAACTGTCATCCAAATAGAAACCATTAGATGTGGTTTAGACACCAAAAGACCCAAAAATATTTTGTGCGAAAATAACATGATACCGTCATTTTAGCCCATATATTTTTCTGATCACCACGCTCGTGGCTTGCTCCTCTTACAGTTATACTAGAACCTTTTGGAACAAAACATTTTTGGAGTCTAAACATATATTGGTTTCTTCTGCATCTATTTTTCAACAAAAGTAATTTCCATCAGTTACCATAACAAACAAAAGACTCTTGTATGCCTATTATGACAGTATTATACAGTGAAACACAAATTATAAAATTTGACGTGCTTTGTACGGGCAGTACCAAAGAAGTCTCTGAATCCTTCCAGTGTAGGCATGGTACAGTTATGCCGCATACAGACGGTCGTTTTTTGTGATGAAAAAAAAATGACGTTTGAAGTGATGAAAAAAAACGACATTTTTGAAACTTCATTTTCAAAAACGATGTAGCATACACACCATCATTTTGAAAAATGATGAACAAAGTGACGGCACTCTAAAGGGGAAGTTCTATTCGCCTTGAGGCTGCTTTTAGCTGGTTACTTGTTAGTAAAAGATGATTCGTGCTTTTTTGTCTGTTACAGCGTGATGAATGTGCTTACTCCATTATGAATGGTAGTTTTACCTCCCGTCTCAAAACTTGCTTCTGGGCATGTGCGGGTTTAAAAACGTCGTTTTGCCCACACACTATCATTTTCATTGACACAAAAAATGACATTTTGAAAAACGGCACAAAAAATTCGAGCATGTTCGAATTTTTTTTTGGTCGTTTTTCTGAAGACATAAAACGACATTTTCCCCACACACTATCATTTTAAATGACGTTTTCAAAAACGTCATTTTTTTTCATCACAAAAAACGATCGTCTGTATGCGGCATTAGAGCTGAAGAAAGCTAAATTGCTTGTCTGGTCTGTCTATGTTCCTAATTAGTGTAAGTGTTGGGCACGGTACAGGTGGGGGCACAGGGTACTTTGTAATATTTTCAATTCCACTTAAAAAATGTGCATATTTCAAGTGAAAATCTGATAATAATAATACTATTTGTTCAAACTTCTTAGCTAACAATTAAATTGCTTGAAAAATCCCTGCCCATGCACAGCTACTTTAAAGCTGAACTCCAGGATGAGCAAATATGTCTGTATGTGAGTCCTTACTTGAATCTTTGTGTGCATTTATTCCAGATCTGTGCAGTAATCCAGTGTGAAACTTTGCCTTCGCAGTAACTTGTAAGTAAAGACCAGTCACTGTTGCTTTCTTTTATTTGTGATGGGTGACTGGTCTTGTCTCTCTCGCCTCCTGTAATTTTCTTCAGGCAGCCTGTAGTGGTTGAGACCTGCTGGACCACACCTAAAAACAGATCATGTAGTATTAGAAATACTATAATTTCTAAATACTATAAAATCAAAACATTAAAAAAGCAAGAGCTGTAAAAAAAAAAAAAGCTGCATTTCAGTAGCATGTGGTGATTTCTGCTAAGGTGCTTACATTTCTGGTCAAGAAGTGTAACGAAGCTGAAATACTGGTAAAACACTTGGACCTAGATCTCTTTTGCAGACAAACCAACATGTCAACCCTCTAGATCAGCTATGTCCAAAGTCTGGCCCGTGGGCCAATTGCAGCCCACGCTCTGGTTTAATGTGGCCCCCCTGGTAATTTGGATATATATCTTTTGTATTTAAATAAAAAAATATATACTGTATTTATTGGCGCTGCCTCCGAGGGGGACAGGGAGGGGATGGGACGAGTGCCGTCAGATTACATACAAGACAATCTCCTGTTTACTCAGCGGCGTCTGTAATAGGAAGTCCCGTCTCCTGGGCTGACATTGGACAACTGTTCGGTCTATCATAGGAGGCGGGACTTTGTATTAAAGAGTCTGCTGGGTAAACAGGAGATTCTCCTGTATTTAATCTGTTGGCGTTTGTCCCGCCCCCTCTAAAGCTGCAGATGGGCATCAATCAGGCTGCACTGATGGCAATAGTGAGACTGCAGATGGGCACTGACCCTTATTTTGCTTCACAGTTCCTAATTAAAAAATTTTTTTTTTTGCCTGAAACTTCTCTTTTAAAGTGAAGGTGATGTGTTAAAAGCTCTTCTGCAGGTCACTGCAACCCAGCAGGAGATCAATCGCCAACAGCAGGAAGCCAACTGCCAGGGCGCAGAGGCTACTGCAGTGCAGCAGGAGGCAAATTGCCAGTTTGCAGAGGCCCTGGTGGAATTAAAGAAGGGGTTCGCAGGTCCTTTGCCAGTGGAACAGAAAATGGTGTGTGACAGCTATTACCTGCAGAAGATGACACCTGCAGATGATGTGGAAGCTTACCTAGCAATCTTTTAAAGAGTTGCTATTCGAGAAGGATGGCAAGAAAAAGCAAAGGACTGCTGGTGCATTTTCTGACAGGAGAACCCCAAAAGGCCTATTATGACCTGGAACCAGATGCTGCCCAGGATTATGAGACGCTGAGATGCTTGCACACCTGGACGTCACCATTGCGGTCCAGGCAAGCCACCCCGCTCCCAGATGTATGACTTGATACACCTTACCAAGAAAGCAGCTGCAGACAGAGACTTGGTTAGGGACACATGGGAAAATCAAATGTGTGTGATTTCAGTTGATGGAAAGCCAGTCATTTCTCTGCTTGATTCGGGTGGTGTTGTGACTTAAGGATAATTTTGTAAATCCTGCAAAGTTACACCATAGCACTATTGGGGTGGTTTGCATAATGGTGATCAACAAAGATTTGGGGGCTACACCCTAAAAGATGCATTAAAGACCATAAAACAGAACAAAATATTACAGCGCACACATGCAAAGACCCACTAATAATGGGGTACTATGTGGCAGTAAGTGGAACCCTCACTACTGCACGAAGCCCTAGTGGGCAGGGATTTTCGACACTTTTGGACTTTGTCTGCCTGACTCTTTTTGTTTGCCACAGAGCTCCCCCCACTGAGGACACTTCCAAACTCACTCTAGACCCTTTTGATGGCAAAATTGAAAGGGAAACTGTTGCTGTACTCAAGGAAGGGGTAGATTTTTCTGTAAGGGCTGGGGAGCAGGAGGAGCTGGAATCCCACCCCCAGCTTGAGGATAACGAACAAGAAATCTCTGACTCTAATGCCGTGTATACACAACCGTTTTTCATGAAGAGAACAATTCAATATTTTTAATTGGTCGTGTAGTGGGCTCCAGAGCATTTTTCTTGACGCGAAAAATGGGCGTTAAAAATTTAGAACCTGCTCTATTTTTTCTCGTAATTTTTCACGTCGTTGTTTTTCACTTTGTGAAAACGGTCGTGTGTACGCTTTAACGAGGGGAAAAAAAACACGCATGTTCAGAAGCAAGTTATGAGACGGGGAAATTAGCATAAGCAGCCTAAAGGGTGGCGCCATTCTAATGGAACTTCCCCTTTATAGTGCCGTCGTACGCGTTGTACCTCACCGCGCTTTGCTTGAGCATTTTTTTTCACGATCGTGTGTCGCAAGGCAGGTTCGAAAGGAATCACGTCCAGAAAAACTTTGTTTTTTCAATGAAATTAATAACGGTCGTGAGTACGCAGCATAAGGCTTCATTTCCACTGGCGTTTTTACAGCCACTTTTCTGAGCGTTTTTTACAGCTTAAAAATGCCTGTCCATGTTATTCTATGGCATCATGCCCACATAGACGTTTTTGAGCTGCAAATGGCATAGGCGTTTTTGAGCTGTAAAAAAAACGCAGGACCAGGGCGTTCTGAAGCTCCAGAGTAGAGCTGTAAAAACGCCAGACGTTAAAAAACATTATTATTATTACAAAATAAACATGGACAGGCGTTTTTAAGCTGTAAAAAAGTGGCTGTAAAAACGCCAGTGGAAATGAAGCCTAATAGTGAGAGTAGGCAGAATGTGGTGCCTGACTTAGAAGTCAGGAAAGGTGATTTTTGTATGGAAAGCCAACTAAGAGACACCTCACTTAATAGAGCTAGAGAAAACATTAGGCTTCATTTCCACTGGCGTTTTTACAGCCACTGTTAGGCTTTTTTACAGCTTAAAAACGCCTGTCCATGTTTATTTTGTAAAAAAAAAAAAAAAAAAAAAATTTTTTGGTGAGCTGCAGCTTTAAAAATGCTGCGGTCGCGTTTTTGAGCGTTTTTGCGCGTTTTTAACGTCTGGCGTTTTTACAGCTCTACTCTGGAGCTTCAGAACGCCCTGGTCCTGCGTTTTTTTTACAGCTCAAAAACGCCTATGCCATTTGCAGCTCAAAAACGTCTATGTGGGCATGATGCCATAGAATAACATGGACAGGCGATTTTAAGCTGTAAAAAAACGCTCAGAAAAGTGGCTGTAAAAACACCAGTGGAAATGAAGCCTAAAATGATAGATGGGGAACCTGTCGAACCTAATGTAGGAGTGTCCTTTACCTACATGGCTCTTAAAAATAACTTGCTGTATCAGGTGGTAAAAGAAATGGGAGGAGAAGGGAGAGCAGCTAGAGGCTCCCAAACCCTATCGTTGGATGGTATTAGATTTATCCTATGTAATGGGTGGACATATGGGTATAGAGAAAACCAAGAAAGAAAATAAACCAGAGATTCTTTTGGCCTAGGTTAAATGCAGATGTCAACGATTAGTGTGAGCCATGCCCAGAGTGTCAGTATTCTGCACCATCACCCAATTTTTGCAGTCTGTTGGTACCGTTACCAATAATTGAAGTGGCTTTTAAAATAATTGGTATGGATCTGGTGGTACCAGTACTAAAATCTGCCTGGGGCCATCAGCACATACTGGTAATACTGGACTATGCCACACGGCATCCTGAAGCCATTTCCTTGCATAATTCCTCAGCTAAGACTATTGCCAAATAGCTTGTCCAGGTATTTAGTCATGTGGGTATTCCAAAAGAAATATTAAGGGATCAGGGCACAACTTTTATGTCCAGAGTCACTAAAGAATTGTGTAAGTTGTTCAAAATCTCCCATCTCCATACCTCTATCACCCCCAAACAGATAGTCTTGTAGAGAGATTTAAAAATGCTCAAAAACATGTTAACCACTTAAGACCCGGACCAATATGCAGGTAAAGGACCTGGCCCCTTTTTGCGATTCGGCACTGCGTCGCTTTAACTGACAATTGCACGGTTGTGCGACGTGGCTCCCAAACAAAATTGGCATCCTTTTTTTCCCACAAATAGAGCTTTCTTTTGGTGGTATTTGATCACCTCTGCGTTTTTTATTTTGTGCGCTATAAACAAAAATAGAGCGACAATTAAAACAAAATGCAATATTTTTTACTTTTTGCTATAATAATAATTTGCGACACATCGGACAATTTTGACACATTTTTGGGGCCATTGTAATTTTTCACACCGAAAAGTGCTATAAAAATGCACTGATTACTGTGAAAATTACACTGGCAGTGAAGGGGTTAACCAGGAGGGGGCGCTGTAGGGGTTAAGTGTGTTCTAAGGGAGAGTTCTTAATGTGGGGGGGCATGGCTGTGCGTGTGACGTCACTGATCGTCGTTCCCTAACACAGGGAACAGACGATCACTGACAGCCACTCTAGGAAGAACGGGCAAGGTTTGTTTACACTCATCTCTCCCGTTCTTCCTCTCTGTGACCCGATCGCAGGACACCGGCGGTGATCAGGTCCGCGGGTCCTGCAGGTGGGCATCTTAAAGGGAACGTACCTGTAAGCCCATGTGCCCAGCCGTGCCATTCTGCCGACGTAAATAGTCGTGCGGCGGTCCTTAACCGGGTAAAAAAGGTGGTGGACAAAGATGGGACAAATTGGGATTTTTTGCTGCCATACCTCATGTTTGCTATACGAGAGGTGCCTCAGGCATCTATGGAGTATTCCCCTTTTGAACTACTGTATGGTAAACATCCCAGGGGATTGCTAGATATCGCAAAAGAAATGTGGGAGGGAAAGACCATGCCTTATAAAAGCGTCATCGAGCATATCTCACTGATGCAAGATAGCATCGCGGCTGTCATGGCGCTTGTATGGAAACATATGGAGCAAGCCTAAGAGCCACAGAGAAGGGTTTATAATAAGAGTGCAAAGGCCCGAACCTTCAACCCTGGTGATAAAGTGCTGGTACTAGTCCCCACAGTTGAGAGTAAATTCCTAGCAATGTGGCAAGGTCCCTTTGAAATTATGGAAATTATGAAAAGTTTACCAGCCAGGAAAAAGGAAACCAGAGCAAATATATTACGTTAATCTCTTGAAACCTTGGAAGGACAGAGAGACTTTACTGGCAGTCCAAACACCCCAAAAGGACATGTCCCCTGGGACCCCTGAGGCACCGTTAACTGAAACCTTGTCAGTGGTCCAACAGAAGGATGTTAAAGAGTTTATGATTAAAAAGAGACTTTTTATCTCACCTGCCCAGACTGACCACAGTTATACAATAGGACATAATTATGGAAGCAGGCATCTGCGTAAATCTAAAGCCATATAGAATACCCAAAGCTAGGAGAAAAGCAGTTGCAAATGAAGTAAAGAACATGTTACAGTTGGATGTGATAGAGGAGTCCCACAGTGACTGGTCAAGTCCCATAGTGTTGGTCCCAAAATCAGATGGAACTATAAGATTTTGTAATGATTTCAGGAAGTTGAACGGCATGTCCAAATTCGATGCATACCCAATGCCTTGGGTCGACGAGCTTGTTGACAGATTAGCAAGTGCTCGGTACATGACTTATACCCCTTACAGAATCTGCAAAAGAGAAAACAGTGTTTTCTACCCCCGAGGGGTCTTTGAAGTATTCCAGGATAAGCGGATGCATGGTGCTCCTGCCTCGTTCTAGAGAATCATGATAAGATAACAAGACCACATGGCCAATACGCAGCCGCCTATTTGGATGATGTAGTCATCCACAACCCAGATTGGGAATCTCATTTGCCCCGGGTGTAAGCAGTAGTAGATTCCCTTAGGAAAGCAGGTCTCACTGCCAACCCCAAAAAGTGTGCCCATTGGCTTTGAAGAGGCCAAATACCGTGGCTACATTTATTGGTCGAGGGCTGAACAAGCCTTAGATCGATAAAAATTGAGGCGGTTCAAAAGTGGCCCCAATCTAAAAATAAAAAGCATGTTTGTGCATTTCTTGGGATCACAGGATACTACAGGCATTTTATATCCAATTTTGCCACCATTACAGCCCCACTGACAGATCTGACAAAGGGTAGATGGTCGGTCATGATTAAGTGGAATCCTGATTCCTGAGGCAGAGATGGCATTTCATATGTTGAAACAAGCTCTTTGTGTACAATCTGTGCTCATGACCCCAGAGTTTGTGGTAAAGACAGATGGCTCTGATGTGGGACTGGGTGCGGTACTGTTCCAAATCAGAGATGTTGAGAAGCACCCAGTGTTTTACCTGAACAGAAAGCTGAACAGACATGAGAAAAACGCGATTGTTGAGAAGGAATGTTTAGCTACCAAATGGGCCTTAGCTGCCCTGAAATATCCCCTGTTGGGGGATAAAATTCAAACGAGTCACAAGATCATGCCCCTCTCAAGTTAATGTGTGATAACAAGGAGAAAAGCAGTCGGTGACAAGGTGGTTCCTTGCCCTTCAAGTATTTAAGTTTACAGTGGAGCATAGAACTGGGAAACTTCAGAATAATGCAGATTCCATTTCCCGTATACATTGTCTGGTTGGGACAGTTGCTCAGCCACAACAGGGTCTTGAGCAGAGGGGGGGGGGGGGTAATGCAACATGATGAAAAGCGAGGTGTTTGATGGACGTTATGTTTCACTGTGCATGTGTTCATTTGCCGAAAACTAAGGTGGAATCCAGTTTGAACAGCCACCTTGGCAGGGTTGGTTCCAGACCAAATTTTGTGGTCCAACCAGGGGGGCAATGGGGAAATTGCCCCCTCCGAGAAATTAGTGATGGACAGGCCAGTTAGGGGACAAGTGTGCAGGCAGGTTAACCAGCGGGCGGGCCAGTCAGCGGGAGTCGGCACAGGTGAGTGAGCTCCTGAGCGGGCAGGTCGGCAGGTGAGTGTAAGGGCAGGCAGTCATTGAGTGAGTGGGCAGGCCGATCGGCGCGAGAGCGGAGGTGCAGGCCAGTCAGCGGGGGTCGGCAGGTGAGTAAGCGCCTTAGCGGGAAGGTCGGGCAGGCCAATGACAATCCGCAATATATGGCAGGTGACATAGCAAGTGACAATCAGCAACATGTGGCAGGTGACGTGGCAAGTGACAATCCGCAACGTGTGGCAGGTGACGTGGCAAGGGACAATCGGCATTTGGTGGCAGGGACGTGGCAAGTGACAATCCACATCTGAAGGCAGGTTGACGTGGCAAGTGACATGCTCAGGGCTCCCACTTTTTCTGCATTATGGTGAGTTGAACCATTTTATAATACAATGTAATAATAGAAATAATGCTTGAATCCTGACACCATAACAACCATGGTGCTAGGATGATTGAAGCGCCAACAACAGCCACTGCCACAATAAATTTCCCACAAAAAAAGAAAAAAAATTCTGCCAGTGCCCCTCCTGAGAATAGACTCTGGATCCACCCCTGGGCCCTTTACCTGTGAGTTAGGAACCGGATATGTTTAGTTAGTGCCTGGATGGCAAAAATTTCTGTTTTGTTCATTTTATTTCCATGCAATCTTTTAAATAAAACTGACTGGAAGTCAGCTTTTAAGAAAGACCTGATGTTTGGACTACATTTTTCCCAGGGTAGGTGATCCCCACTTGAGCTAACCCCTGACAATATAATATATACGCACACACACACACACATATATTATTCATATACACACATTGTGTGTATATATATACAGGCATATCCCGCTTTAAGTACACTCACTTTACATACACTCGCGAGTAAGGACATACCTGTGAATGTATTTTGCAGCTGCAGTAGAAGGAGCTGAAGCTCTGAGAGCATAGCCCGCCCTGTTCCAGTGTGCCCCTGACACCTCCACTACAGCCCCTGAGACCTCAACTACAGCTCCTGACACCCCTACTACAGTCCCTCACCCCCCACTACACCCTAGAAGTGAAAAAAGGTATTGTTTCACTTTAAGTACATTTTCGTTTTACATACATGCTCTGGTCCCACTGTGTACTTAAAAGTGGGGTATGCCTGTATATATATATATATATATATATATATATATATATATATATATATATACACATACATACACACACACACACACTGCTTTTTTTCAGGCTCAGACCCTTTGGTGCCTGCTCACCACAATCACTTGAAGTCTGGTTTCTGTGTTTACAAGTGACAGCTCTGCACTCTGTATGTAATGCAATCCTGGTATTTAATGCCCCTTTAAGACCCTCCTACTGTTTTTGTGAAATTTGACTGAACACACCCACTATTTGATGTGATTTGGAGGGTGTGTGTAGGGGAGGGGTTTTGTGGGGCCGAGGATAAGTTCCTGCACCTATTGTTTGAGGAAAAAAGCCCTGTGTGTGTGTATATATATATATACACTAAGGCCCCGTACACACCATCGGATCTGTCCGCTGAAAACGGTCCGCCGGACCGTTTTCAGCGGACAGATCCGCTGCGTCCGGCTGCCGGATTTCTGTCTGATGGTTGTACACACCATCAGACAGAAATCCGCGCGTAAACAATACGCGGGGCGTGGCCGCGCCGTCGCCGCGTCATCGTCGTGGGCGGCCTTGAAGTTCAAAGCTTCCACGCATGCGTAGATTCAGTACGGGGGATGGCGGTCGGTCGAATGTGTCCGGTGAGTCTGTACAGACGACCGAACACGTCCGACAATTGTCTGCTCGGGCCTACACACGACCGGATCGGATCCGTCGAACCAGTTTCAGCGGATAGATCCGGTCGTATGTACGGGGCCTTACCCTTTCTAACTCATTAGTATGCACACTTTTCAATTGGTTTTGGGGCATATCAATGTAAATATTAACTTTATATATAAAGTCAGTATTATTGTAAAGGATTTATATAGCACCAAAGGTTTGTGCATCATTTTACAACGTTAGGGCAAACAGTAGTTACAATACAATTCAATACAGGAAGAATCAGAGGGCCCTGCTCATTAGAGCTTACAATCTAAAAGTCATTGACTTTCTCTGCTACCTTTGAAGATGGTTCTGACATTGGTGACAGTTTACTCATCTCATTGTTACATTCAAAGGACATCCAATTTTCACAACACTAGAGGCAGAAAAAACAGTGCAATTCTATTCCCTGGTTTCATTCCATCTTTTTCTTAGTCCTCTGTTCCCAAGGATACAACCAGCCACTGATGCATGTGTTCACTGTGAGCTCTAGCCTGATGCATCACAGTAACGTATAAGTAGGCGAAAGGTGTTGCAGTGATGTATGAGAGACATGAATCTTCCAAATGAGGCACCAAGATGAGGCACTGCTGGAATGATAGTCCCATACAGAGAAATCGGCAGACACTAAATTCCAGCACAATGTGATAAAGTAGCAAAGGGAGGGAAATTATTTTGGGAAAAATACAGTACCTGCATAGTATATTTTATATATATATATATATATATATATATATATATATATATATATATATATATATACACATATACACACACACACACACTTTTTCCTGTAATTATTCACCCTCTTGAATGTTTCCACATTTTGTAAAGTTACAACTTAGAAATTAAATTGATTTAATTGGAATTGTTATCATCAGATTCATGCAACATGCATAAAGCCGGTCCACCCTTTGCAGCTATACCAGCTTCAACTGTTCTGGGAAGGCTGTCCACAACTTTTAAGAGTGTGGCTATGAGAATGTTGGATCATTCTTCCAGAGGTTAGAGAGTGATGTGGACGAGAAGGCCACTCTACTTTATCACAAAGGTGCATAAAAACATGGATGGTGCATAAAGACATGGATGAGCGAGTTTGGGGTAGAGGAAGGCCTGCACAGAGTCCTGACCTCAACTCGATAGAACACCTTTGGGATAAATTAGAATGGAGACTGTGAGCCAGGCCTTCTCGTCCACATCAGTGCCTGACCTCACAAATGTGCTTCTGGAAGAATGGTCAAACATTTCCATAGACACACTCCTAAACCTTGTGGCCAGCCTTCCCAGAAGAGTTGAAGTGGTTATAGCTGCAAAAGGTGTGCCGACTCAATATTGACCCCTACGGAATAAGACTGGGATTCCATTAAATTTCATGTGTGTGTAAAGTAAGGTGACCCGATTTTTTTAATGAAATCCGGGGACATACATTATTTTTACTAGTAATGGCGACAATCAGCGACTCTCTACCTGTCGCTGCCGCCCGCCTCACAGCCTGTCAAGTCTTAAGGACCGTTTTCATCGGTCAAAACCGATCGCGTGTCGGCCCCATAGGTTATTTAACCATAGGTTAAAAAAAAGACAACTTTGCTTTAAAATTAACCTATGGACTGGTAAACGATAGGTCAAAACTGATCGTTAGTAGGCACAACCATCGGTTAAAAATCCACGCATGCTCAGAATCAAGTTGATGCATGCTTGGAAGCATTTAACCTTGTTTTCTTCAGCACGTCGTTTTGTTTTACGTCACCGCGTTCTGACTCGATCAGTTATTTAACCTATGGGGTGTGTAGGCGTTACGGACCATCAGTCAGCTTCATCAGTTAACTGATGACAATGGTCCTTCAGACCATTGTCCTCTGGTTAACCTATCGTGTGTACGAGGCTTTACTCTCTGGGCCCCGGCTAATACTGGGTGGGGAGCGGAGGAAGATCACTCCGCCAGGGAAGGCAAGGAGATAGGCAGACAGGTGGCTGGCCAGGACTTGAGCCAAGGCAGAAGAACATGCGAGCGGAGCTGAATGGGCATGCACCCGAAACTAAAGAAATATTCCCTCCGCTCCGACCAGCACATGATCATCAGAGAGGGACACAGATAGTGGAAAAAATATACCCCCCCCCCCCACCTAAGCTAGTAAGAGCGTCAGAGCGGGGGGTGTAATTCAGATTTTTTTTATTAATTCTGCACTGACTGTCCTTGAAATTGCCCCAGTCCCTGTTAAAATCCAATCCGGGGACAAAACTGGGGACAGACTTGGTCCAGGGACAGTGTCCTCAATCCGGGACTGTCCCCGGAAACCGGGGATGTCTGGTCACCCTAGTGTAAAGGCATGTGTCACAATACTTTTGGCAATATAGTGTATGACCAGCACATATCCAGCTTACCTCATGAGCAATTCTATTCACATTCAGTCCCCACTATGTTCTCTAAAGTGCACCCACCACCAGTTCAACATTTATCAAAATCACTCTTATATTTCATCAGCAGCCTATCAGTGTATATCTTTCTTTCATTCATTCATAATTCCCTCCATGTAAATCCCTTTATATCCATCCATTGGAATCCCTCCCTCCAATATGCAGCTTACTTATTGTTGTTCATCAGTAGCCCGCCAATGTAAATTCCCCTATATTAGTTCAAAGACAGCCTCTCAGTGTAAACATCTTTATATTCATCGGACCTCCTGCCATGTAAAGCTCTCCTATATTCAGCCTCCCCAAGCTGCCTCCCAATGTAAATCCTCTTCATATTCATTCATGAGCAGCATCCCCTAATGTAAAGCCCCCATGTAAAGCCCTCCTACTCACCCAGAATCACCCCCCCCCAATGTAATTCTCCCTTATATCCCATAAGCAGCCCCCTCCCAAATGTAAAGTGTATTTATATTTATCAGCAACCTTCCCCTCCCCAAATGTAAATTCCCCTTTTATTCCTTCACCAGCCACCCCAGTTTAAAGCCCCCTCATATTCATCCAACGGGTCTTCTCACATTCATCCATCAGAAATCTCTAATTTACAGTGTCCTCTGTATTGTCCCCCCCCCCTTCAGGTCTGCACTCATTTGGTATGTGGGAAAAAGGGCAATTATTGTATTCCAGCACTTTACTTGTCTTAAAGACTTAAGCCACCCAGAATAAGGAAGGCAGCTCTGCCAAGGGAAACTGTGCCACTCTAATTTGAACCTTCAGAGAATGTGTTAGCGGCACAGAGGAGGTTATGTCACACAGCCCTTGCTTTCATATGCCTAGCTCTGCCATTGGCTTTTTACTGCTCTGGGGGCCCCTTTCTTAAAAGGGGCCCACCACAGGATCCTACGGTGAACAAGTCCGAGGCTGCACATAACATGATGGTCCCACCACAATACCTCAATACCAGTGACGTGTGGTGAGGCACTGGCTGGTATCAGAACCAGATACACACATGTTACATATTCACAAGTTACATATTTGATTCTCATTATGTAGGCAATTGCAGTTCTACTAGTTATACTCATTTAACAAAAATATTTACAAAATGCTGTTCCTTTAAGATGATTTCAGTGACCCTGTTAATGCTGGAAACAATATTACTTGCAAATTATGATTTTTATATGTAGGAGAGAAGTGTCAGAATTGGCCTGGGTGGCATGTGGTTACCGTATTTATCGCGGTATAACGCGCTCCCGCGTATACCGCGCACCCCTAAAGTGACCCCGAATCCTGTGGAAAAAAAGTTTTTTTTGTACTTACAGTTTTGGTGTCTTGCGCGGCGTCCATCGGCGGCCTCGTTGGGTCCGGCATCCTTCTGCGGCTTCGGGTGTCCTCTTCGGCGGGTCCGGCGTCCTTCTGCGGCTTCGGGTGTCCTTCTGCGGCTTCGGGTGTCATTCTGCGGCGGGTCCGGTGTATATGGTTTTTAAGGTAATTTACTATATTTTCAAAATCTGTACTCAAGCAGGTGGCTTAACGGACAAATTACTAAAGTTTGAAGTTATAAATTCAAACCAGTAATTTCACAGTAAATGGATATATAATTAATGTACGGGTTGCGTTGAGCTCAGTGCCTCTTACATGAAGTCAGAGGCACTGCAAGCTCATCCTCTCAGTGTGCTGCAAACTGCTTGTGCCAGCTTGTATTTAAACTAGCCGCGCTGTATGTAGCTTCTGACAGGCTGCGCAAGGAGCCCTGTATCTCCAGAACTATAGATGCTAGGAGCCCAAAATTTGGACCAGACCCTATGTTCCCCACAGGGACGTAGTCCCAAGGGAGGGGTTGAGCATGCTGATTAACCCCCAGTCTATGGACGCCAAATGTATGACACGGGAGCGCGTCCACAAGCTAACCCCCTTGGCAAAGAGCTCCCCAGAGGGGGTTAGCTTTAGCGGGGAGGAGCTGAGACAGCCGCCGTTGGACCCCAGAACAGATTTAAACAGTTTTAAATAACTTGTCAATAATAATAAATGATCTAACATCTTGATATAGATTAGAAAAAAAGACAGATGAAATCATCAACTTTAATTATGACCAAGTACCTGAAGAGAAAACTGTCCTACCTAAAGCTGGTCATACACTAGTAGATTTTCGACATCTATCAAAAATGCTCAGTACATTTGATGACATGATGAATGTTGGTCAAGAACCTTTTCCATCCTGCTCCTTTGAAATTTCTTGTCACTGTGGTAGAAAACTATCATTGATTTACTGCCACTAATGATTAGAAAATTTAACGAATGTTCTTGAAATGAGACATTTCAAATGACATTCAACTAGTGTGTGGCCAGCTTTAGCCAAGAATGACTTCAATCATCCTATTTTGAAGATATTAATTTTTTCATGCTTGCGAATATGTGTGCAAAAGGGTTACAAATATTTGAAAAAGAAGATATACATACTAGTAAATCATATAAAACAAAAGAAGATACAATAAGAGTGGTTTGTCTCTATAAACATACAATTTAAAATAAAAATAAATAAAGTGTATGCCAAATGCAAGAAGACAATATATCCTTGTTACATAGGAAGAGGAGTAAACACTGATGGATCACCGACTAAGAGAATATATTAGGCCAAAGTATAATCTTGTGTAAAGATGTTTAAAAAACAGATTTTATAGACTCAGTTAGTGTCAAATAGAATAATAAAGAGAAATTCAAACAAAAAGCACATGGGAATTTATCATGGAGGTGAGGATGTGAATAGGCAGCTAGACTGGAAAAGACAGAAACAAAAATACTTGCAAATCAGCAAAGAGATGGATGAAGATGCCAGGCCCAGGATGAAGGTGGTTTTGTAGAATTAGACCTGATTTTTTACCTACATTCTCTGTATTACTGGCATAGAAATAACAGTATAACTGATTAGTACTTTAGTCTTTTATCCAAGCACTGCTGCAGTTTACCAGTCCATCACACTCCCACTTCACTATTTAGGAACTCCTGTTTTTCATGCAGAAGCGACATTTCCAAACACATCCACTGCATGCTACATGCCACCTGAGTACTAAGCCGTTTCTCTCAGCCACAAATCAGAATTACCTTTGCTATGAAAGTTTGAATGTAATTAAGATGCAGAATACATCTTAATCACATTCAAACGACGGCGGCTGGTCGGCAACTAGTTAAACCCCCCAAATACGTTTTTGAAAGCACGCTCTATATAATAAAATGGTAGTAGTTGTAGTTTTTCATGTTGCATGGTATCTGTGCAACTGTCTATCAAACACAATCAAAAATAAAATAAAAATACAATAACATTTATTTTAACACCCACTTGTTGGTACGATTAAAAAAATATGGATGGATATACACGGTATGTCTATTAAATAACGCCACTGTGATTCCACCTAGTAAACAAAGAAGTCAGAACTGGTTATAACTGAATGTGTGATGACCTTAAACATGTTTGAACCTGCATGACAAGCAGCAACACTCTGACGTTCAGTTGATTGTGAGTCGCCATTTTGTTTGGTTGTGTTTTCTGTGGTTTTCCCGAAAAAATGCTAAGTTTAAACGTTGAACAACGTGTCAATTTGAATTTTTTGTAAAATTGCACAAAACACCAACAGAATGTTTTCAAATGCTTACTACAGTTTATGGGAATGACGGCCTGTCTTTTGTTTGAGTGGAATAAAAGATTCAGCGAGGGACGTGAGAATGTTGAAGATGATGAACCCCCTGTACGAACTTGCACTTCAAGACCAAAGAAAATGTAGAAAAAAAGTCAGACTGTTTGAAAAGACCACCGACTCCGTGTTCGAATGACTCAGTGCTCGAATGACTCAGTGCTCGAATGACTCAGTGCTCGAATGACTCAGTGCTCGAATGACTCAGTGCTCGAATGACTCAGTGCTCGAATGACTCAGTGCTCGAATGACTCAGTGCTCGAATGACTCAGTGTTCGAATGATAGATGAATCCGTGAACATTGACAAAGACACCGCATGGAAAATTTGGCGCAAGGATCTTAATATGACGAAAGTTTGAGCAAAGATGGTCCCAAGGGTTCTCACTCCAGAACAAAAAGAACGTCACATGGAAGGTTGCGTTGACATTCTGCTGCAAAGTAAAAGTAAAGTAATAACACAAGTAATAACTTGTGATGAAACCTGGATCTTCCAGTATGATCCTGAAACCAAAAGACTGGAAAACACTGTCATCACCAAGAATTAAAAAAGCTTGTCAAAACAAGTCAAAATTCAAAGCCATGCTCATTGTGTTTTTCGATATCATGGGTGTAATTTAAAAAAAATGGGTTCCAAAAGGCACAACAGTTAACCAGCATTATTATAAGGAAGTTTTGATAAAGCTGAGAAAGTCAGAAAAAAATGGCCGCAACTGTGGGACAATTCTTCACCAGGACAATGCGCCTGCTCACACAGCACTTTCTGTGAAGCAGTTTTTGACCGACAAACACATTACTACACTTGAACATTCTCCATATTCGCCGGATTTAGCACTATTCTGTATAAAAGGGACACGTTTTGAGTCAATTGATGCTGTAAAGAAGAAAATGGTGGATGTGTTTAAACAGCTGACAGAAATAGATTTTCTCCATGCCTTCGACCAGTGGAAAACAAGACTGCAGCAATGTATTAGTGCAAATGGGGAATATATTGAATGAGACAAGCATTACATTTGTAATACATTTAAAGGCGAGAGTGTGCACAGAGTGTGCACAGAGTGTGCACTGACCACTCCCCAGAAACATCATTTCCTACTTGTGTGATTGGCTCAACAATTTTCCCAGAAGTGTGCCTAAGATACAAGTGGAATGTAGCTTTCCTCAGCTGCCACAGCTGACTGATAATTATGAAACCACTCCCTTTATACCCACTCAGTACAGAGGCAAAGACAAACACCCATGGATTGCTTCAGAACAACAAAAGGTAGGAATCTACAACAAAGGTTGTTACAATCCTTGCAATTTACAAAGATCACCCATGGGGAATGTTTTTTTCTCAACAAAAGTGGAGTTATGCTTTAATCAGCCTAATTTTTTAATAGACACACCTCATATATACAAAATATTTCAAGCATTGAAGCTGCACATGCCCATAAAAAGGTAAAATACTATGGTAACTAAAATTATCCATAGAGGAAGATTAAAAAGCCTTAAAAGATCATAAATGTAGGGTTACCTTTGAATTATGGCTCCAGAATTATTGCTTTCATAACAGTGTGGCACAATTGCAGTTTACATGTGCAACTCTAGCCCAGAGGAACGGATCATTCATGCAACTCCAGCCCAGAGGAACAGATTTTTCATGCAGCTCCAGCCCAGAGGAACAGACTGTCTATGCTAAGGAGGACACCCTGCAACAGATCAAGGACTGAATTCCACTGCGACACACCTGCATCTAAGATCGATCTATAGCTCGGGGATGACCGCTGACTGTGTACAGGATTTGGTGAGGGGGCTTTGCCCAGGAACCTTTAATGCTTTTCATAGAATACCACATCCAAAAATTGTCCACAGAGCTCCTATTTTTTTTTGGTCGTTTTCAGAAGACAAAAAACAACGTTTTGCCCACACACGATCATTTTAAATGACGTTTTTTAAAACGTTGTTTTATTTCATCACAAAAAACAACCGTGTGTACGCGGCATTAGGCTCGGTTCACATATGAGCCACATGCGGCTCACAGCAGGGGTCCGGTGCGTGCTGGTTCACAGTTTCAGTTCAGATTTCAGCCTGCATTGTGGGCTGAATTCGGACCTGAAATGGTCAAAAAGACACACCGTTTTTCTGCAAAACACACCGGACCTGCTGCGGAGATATGTGAACCGTCTCCATAGAAAGCCGGTCAAAATCTCCTGCTATTGCGAATTTGATGCAGAGATCCCGCATCCAGTTCACAATGGTGTGAACCCAGCCTCAAAAAGTTCTAACTTTGTATAATCCCATTTCTCTCACCTTCTGTCCCTGTGTAGAAAGTACTTCTCCAAACTGATCTAATCTGTTAGGGGACAGCTGTCTGCTGCAGCAGCGTGGGCTGTTTCACCTCCCCTTTCTCTCTTCACACACAGACTCTCAGAACTGCTTGTTTGTAAAATCCCTATTGGAGGTTGATGGTAAACTCTGTATTGGAAGAGCCTGAGCCAATCAGACAGCAGCAAAGGACTGTGGGGGAGGAGACAAAAAGCCAGAGGAACAAGGCCAGAGCCTCTTTGTGCCTGTACCCCATCAGAAGAGCATCTCCTGCACTCTATTGCCGCATACACACTATCAGTCCATCCGATGAGAACGGACCGATGGACCGTTTTCATCAGTTAACCGGTGAAGCTGACTGACCTTCGCGCCTACACACCATTGGTTAAAAAAACGATTGTGTCAGAACGCGGTGACGTAAAACACAACGACGTGCTGAAAAAAACAAAGTTCAATGCTTCCAAGCATGTGTCGACTTGATTCTGAGCATGCGTGGATTTTTAACCGATGGTTGTGCCTACTAACGATCTTTGTTTTCCCATCGGTTAGGAATCCATCGGTTAAATTTAAAGCAAGGTGACTTTTTTTTAACCGATGGTTAAATAACCTATGGGGCCCACACACGATCGGTTTTGACAGATGAAAACGGTCCATCAGACCGTTGTCCTCTGTTTAACCTATAGTGTGTACGAGGCCTTAGTGTGTGTGGAATCGTGGCCTACCAAGGGGCACACAGCCTGCAACTCTAGCCCAGAGGAACGGATCATTCATGCAACTACAGCCCAGAGGAACATATTTTTCATGCAGCTCCAGCCCAGAGGAACAGACTGTCTATGCTAAGAAGGACACCCTGCAACAGATCAAGGACTGAATTCCACTGCGACACACCTGCATCTAAGATCGATCTATCGCTCGGGGAGGACCGCTGACTGTGTACAGGATTTGGTGAGGGGGTTTTGCCCAGGAACCTTTAATGCTTTTCATAGAATACCACATCCAAAAATTGTCCACAGAGCTCCTATATTGCCCGTGAAGATAATAAAAACAAAGCTTTGCCTCCAGGACATTATCGCAGTTGCTATTAAAGGGGACACACCATGGGTATTGAGATTAATTCACTGGGTGTGTACTAGAGGTATCGTAGGCCGGCCTGGGGTCCCCCTTTAGCCACAACATCCCACACACACCAAAAGTTATTGGGGAGTCTATTTAATCTGTACATATTGTTACCTATTGCTTTCGTTGTTTGCATAGTGTTCATGACTGTTATCTTTAACCACTTCCTTACTGGGCACTTAAACCCCTTCCTGACCAGAGGACTTTTTGCGATTCGGCACTGCGTCGCTTTAACTGACAATTGCGCGGTCGTGCGACGTGGCTCCCAAACAAAATTAACGTCCTTTTTTCCCCACAAATAGAGCTTTCTTTTGGTGGTATTTGATCACCTCTGCGGTTTTTATTTTTTGCGCTATAAACAAAAATAGAGCGACAATTTTGAAAAAAAAAAAATATTTTTACTTGTTGCTATAATAAATAGCTCAATTTTTTTTTTTTACGTTTTTTTTTATCCTCAGTCTAGGCCGATACGTATTCTACATATTTTTAGTAAAAAAAAAAAAAAAAATCGCAATAAGCGACTGGTTTGCGCAAAAGTTATAGCGCCTACAAAATAAGGGACAGAATTATTATTATTTTTTTTTTTTTTACTAGAAATGGCGGCGATCTGCGATTTTTATTGGGACTGCGACGTTA
This sequence comes from Rana temporaria, assembly GCF_905171775.1. Taxonomy (NCBI): domain Eukaryota; kingdom Metazoa; phylum Chordata; class Amphibia; order Anura; family Ranidae; genus Rana; species Rana temporaria. Next base: position 122,529,409 of record NC_053496.1, read on the forward strand.
TGGCGGACACTTTGGACACTTTTGACACATTTTTGGCGCCATTCACATTTATACTGCAATCAGTGCTATAAATATGCACTAATTACTGTATAAATGTGACTGGCAGGGAAGGGGTTAACACTAGGGGGTGAGGAAGGGGTTAAATGTGTACCCTAATTAGTGTTCTAACTGTGGGGGAAGGGGGGTGACTGGGGGGGGGGTGACCGATCTGTGTCTCTATGTACAAGAGACACAGATCCGTCTCCTCTCTCCCCTGACAGCACCGCTGTCTGCGAGAGCCAGGAATGAGAGATGATCTCATATGTAAACATATGAGATCATCTCTCATTGGCCGCACAGATCGCCTAGGAAACGGCCGCTCCGATTGGCCGTTCATGGCGATCTGTGACTGGCTGTGTCCAAGGGACACGGCCAGCACAGCAGTTCGGGGGACGTGCGCGGGGAACGTGCAAAGGGGTTAGAGATTGGGAGCCGCGCTGAGGCCGTACAAAGTCGTACGGCCGTCAGCTAGTGGTTAAACTGTTTCAACCAAGTCCTGGGTATTTACACAGGTCCTGGCTGACTAATGTTAACCTGAACTTTACTTTTCTTCAAGTAAACTACAAACAGAACTGTGTTGTGTATTCCTGTTGAGTTATTCCATTCATCACATTGCTAGGTGTGCCAGAGGGGTTGGGACAGTACATTAGGTTGAAAGGTAGAGTAACGGACTGAACAAAAGCAGATCCTTTGGGGGTTTGCTACACCTGTAATCAGTGGCGTGTCTAGGGTATAGCAGCCATGGCAAATGCCATGGGTGCCATATGAAGGGGGTGCTGTTGAGTGACTGGGCAGCAAGGCACTTACCAGGGTCTGAGGGTCTCTTCTTCCCTCCTCCCGAGTCTAGGCAGGATCTCCTTTTCAGCACCTTTGCTAATGGACAATGGCAGGGCTATGCCTGCTGCGTTCAGCCACAGCCCTCCCCTGTTCTCCTAGGCGCTCCCATTCCATCTGGTCGGATTGACAGCACACAAAGAAGAAGGAGAAACATCAGTTTCTCCCTCTCCTCTGTGAAAACGGAGGCCTTAAGTGATGAAGATTTCATCACTTCCAGTATTAGTTCTGCATTTACCTGGCCTTGGAGGGCAGAGGAAGGATCAGGGGTCTAATAAACCCCAGATTTCTCCATAAAGAGGATATGTCATTACCCAAGGTATCACAAGGGATGATAAATAATCACTAGTTTTGTTAGCTGTTTTTTTTTTTTGTTAAGGTTATCTGAAACATGAGTTTCAAATGTTTCGACGGGGGCGCAGTTTCAGTGCTTGCCATAGGCGCTATTTTCACTACATACGCCTCTGCCTGTAATGCCTTGACAAGAAATGGGGGAGAGGCTCACTGGGACAGGGACAGACAGCAATAAAAACACTGTAAGAAGTTCTAATAAGGGAACGCTCCTATAGAAACACAGACAGGAGTGAAAACCTGGTGTATACATACACACAAAGAGAGAGAGTGTAATATCATAAAAATATATATCTGATTTAATCAAGTAAAATTACTCAGCAGTGCACTTAAGAAGCAACTAATTTATTGGGAGCGTTTCTCTCTGTGACTAAACTACAAATGATCCAATTAAAAGATGATGAAATGTTTTTATTGATGAGGTGCAAATGATTTCATGGCGCATAAAGTTGGCTTTCCTTTAAAGTATAAATATTAAGCTACATGTGAAGCAGTGTAATGAATTAATCTGTGCTTTGTGCCTGCTGAACAGAAGGGTGCTGATATCTCTGTATCCGATCATTTTTTATTTTTTATTGTCTAAGAACATTGCTGCAACAACTCCCACTATTTCCCTGTTGGACTTCTGTACTACTGCTTCATCTGCCAATATAACAAGTTTATAATACCTATAGTTTTAGTTCTGCTGTGTTGATACATTAGATAATTTCAGTAGAAAAAAAACACTGATACAAAAATATTTAAAATACATTTCCTTTAAAAGGAGAAGTACAACCAAAGCTCATTTGGCTGTACTTCTGTGGATCACAGGAGTGCAGTTTGCAATCACCAGTTCTCTGCTCACAGAGCTGTGAGAACTGAGCGATCGGCAGTGTTTGATCGCATGCTTCTCAGTGTTCGAGCCAGGGCTAGTGCAAGGATTTTTAACACCCTAGCCGAAACCTCATTTTCCTCCCCCCTCTTGCTCCACCCCTGACTCCACCCCATTTGCCCTGCCCATGTATACCCCACCTTTTTAATGAAGTGGCCATCAAATGCAGCCCATCAGTGCCCATAAAATGCAGCCTTACCAGCGCCTATCGAACACAGCCTCACAAGCGCCCATCAATGCAGCCTCACTAGAGCCCATCAAATGCAGCCTCACCAGCGCCCATCAAATGCAGCCTACTGGTGCCCAGCAATGAATTTTTTCTTGCTTCCATTCATTCGGGTGTCTGGACACAATCCTCTACTGCGCCTCTGACACTTTGTGCAAACGGAGCGGCGGCTTAAGTTGCTTGATGCAGAGAAAATAGAGTAGGAACACCAGTGGCAGAGCGCCCTAGGCAGCAGTACGCCCTAGGTGGCTGCCTAGTTTGCCTAGTGGTATCACCGGCCCTGGTTAGAGGCGGCAGGGGACAGATGCTCCATCAAGCTAGGTAAATATGATTAAAAAAAAACAACACAAATGCCATACTTCACTTTTAAATAACAGATACTGAAGAATTCACAGTTTATTCAGCTAACCAAATGTTCAAATAATCAAATGTTCTTCATTGCTATATAGAGGTAAACAGCATCAAACAAATAGTGCAGAAAAAATATAAAAACATTTGCACCTAAACATTGTTTTAACCTTGGGGTAGCCACAAATCATGTATTGCCTATGTTTATAATTCAGTTCAGATGGACAAAGCCAGCTTTTTTCATGCTATTCAAAAACACCTCAGAGACTCTGCTCCCTGCCCCATTTAATTTCTACACTCTGAATTAACTTTAACTGCCAACAGCTGCCTAGAAGAAATGCACAGATTTTTCCACCCTTTATTTTTTGCCTCGCATACTAAGCATGATTTACAAGTCTGAATTATTATTTCTCGTTACTCATTTCCTCCCGTCGGTGCTGTGATGAAGGTTAATAGAAGTGGCAGCCAGCACCCTGATTTACTTTCAAAACTGTTTGTTCCAAGGCTTCAGCTGGTGGCTGGCTGGTGAAAGCTGCAGTTATGGGAGGATATTCAAGGGACTGAATAGTGCTATACATATTACAAACACTTCATATTTTTTATTGAATCACAGGCCCTGGGAAACACTTATGTTTAGACAAAAAAGTATGTGCAGCAATAGTGCATAGCAGGATACAGTTTCTGGATTAAACTAGCCATTGTACCTGTCAAGCTGAGTAGCCATCAGGGAGAAATACTACACAGACACAATTTTGGTGGAAAAAATATATATATCCTTACTTTGTGGTGTTTACAGGGCTGCCAATAGAAATCATTGGGTCCCCTATGGCCTGCTGTCCCTTCACTAAGTAACAGTTCACTAAGTAACAAAATTGCCATGTCAGATTAAATTCAGATAATAGGAAAACCACACGGGAATGTGAGGTACCTTGATAATTCATACATACAGGGTATGTAATGTAATGCACATAGTATGCAATTCTAAAATAAACCCCTTTTTCCAGACAGTATTCTTCTTGGCTATGGAAATTAGAAGTAGGCCCAAGGCCGTCTTTAATGTTGATTGGACCCTGGGCAAAAAAAGTCTTGGGGGCCCCCCATGCAATTTTGCTCTCCACCTGCTCTGAGACATACAATAACTATCAGCTAGCCTTAAAATTAGTTTACTATATCAGATCAGGCAGTGATTGCGATTGGTTGCCAGCATATCATTACCACTTATTGACTGGTTGCTAGAGGTTACATCACACATTACGGCTCACTGATTAGTTGCTAGAGGTTACAGCACATCATTTCTTCTTGTTGATTGGTTGCTAGAGATTACTGTACAGTAATACTGCTCACCGTTTGGTTACTAAAGGTTACAGCACATCATCTCTTCACTGCAGAGGGGCATGATATACATATGAATGCCGCCTTTATTTACATATAAATGCTGCTGGCGTCAGCTATTTACATATGAATGTTCCCGTTATTTAAAAATGAATGGCGGTTATTTACATGTAAACACAGGGGGGCAGATCCACAAAGAAATTACGCCGCCGTATCTATTGATACGCCGGCGTAATTTCAAAATTCCAGCGTCGTATCTTTGTTTTGTATCCACAAAACAAGATACGTCGGCATCTCGGATGGATCCAACAGGCGTACGTCTTAGTACGCCTTCGGATCCTAGGTGCAATATTTCGGCGGCCGCTAGATGGCTTTTCCGTCGAATTCCGCGTCGAGTATGCAAATTGGCTAGATACGGCGATCCACGAACGTACGTCCGGCCGGCGCATTTTTTTACGTCGTTTGCATTCGGCTTTTTCCGGCGTATAGTTAAAGCTGCTATTCTGAGGCGTACTCAATGTTAAGTATGGCCGTCGTTCCTGCGTACAATTTTGAATTTTTTATGTTGTTTGCGTAAGTCGTTCGCGAATAGGAATTTGCGTAGAATGACGTCACCGTCGCAAGCATTGGCTGGTTCCGGTTTAATTTCGAGCATGCGCACTGGGATACCCCCACAGACTGCGCGTGCGCAGTTAAAAAAAAACGTTGTTTACGTCGGGTCACAACGTATTTACATAAAACACGCCCCCATTACATCCATTTGAATTCCGCGCCCTTACGCCGCCAGAGATACACTACGCCGCAACTTACGGTGCAAATTCTTTGTGGATTCGAAAAAAAAAAAGTTACGGCGGCGTAGCGTATCTTAGATACGCTGCGCCCGGCGCAGATGTACGTGGATCTGCCCCAGGGTCTACAGGTGAGTCATCTGTACACAACAATAGGGCAGCATTAGTAGCAGCACTTTACACTGAGACATCAGGACACAGCAAAGGACTAAAACAAGGGACAAGGGAATTTAAACTGGGATAGTTGGCAAGTATGAGGCAGCTGCTTTGGGCCCAACAACAAAGACAGGGCCCAGGGCATCTTCCCCTTTTGCCCTGCCTTAAATACGGCCCTGAGTAAGCCTTATGAGTGAGTGAGAAACTTATATAGCACAACACATGCGAACCGAATCGCCTCTGGGTGATGGGATACGGCATGGGATAATTCCATTTTAAAATCCAAATTCATACCGAATATCCATCAAGATGCTTGTGAAGAAGAAAAGATGAAACAGTATCACAAGAGGTACAAGTTAAGTGAGATTCACACATACCTGTAGAAAGCACAGCAGTATGTGTACAGAAAGATAATGCAACATATACAGGCATGATTGACCGCTGGAAAGAAGCAGTCATGGCAACCAATGAGAGGAGGAAACCAGAAGCACTTGCTTGCCTTGCAGCAAGGACAGCAGGTCGTAATAGGGAGGCAAGGATAGGTCACCGGCGGGAGAGAGGGAGGAAAGGTGCAGAATCAGCAGGCACACTGCCGCAGCTCTTTTCAAAAGCCTCAGTGCCCCCAGTGTGGTGTGTACAGGCAGTGAAGCAGGTTAGATTTTTTGTGGTGCTATATCTACATTATACTCTGATATGTCAACACACTGACAGCTCCTGCCATGCAGAGTATTTCCGATCACTAGCATTTGGTCCTTAAAACCAAGCTGGGTAATCCCAAAAAAAAAAAAGTTCTATACCTGAACTTGCTTCCCAAATGTTTATTATTAAATAAAGGCTGAACTAAAACCCTTAAAGTGGTATTAAAGGCATTATAAACCTTGCAACCTGCACTTTGTGTTTTCACCTGCAGAAGATGTGCATTGATAATATAGTTTTATAGTGTCATTTGTTGTCCTGTGTGCACAACCTATAGTAGAGTTTCCTCCCAATGTTGGAATCATGATTCGTCAGTAATATATTTGTATATCACTATCATATCCCCCTTAAGTATCTCTTCTCCAAGTAGAATAAGTTTAATGTTTGTAATCATTCCTAAATAATGGAGGTCCTCCAGCCCCCTTATTCATTTTGTTGTCCTTCTCTGGACTCTCTCCAATTCCAGCATGTCCCTCCTGAGGTCTGGTGACCATGTGTGTGATAGGGCAATCCGTCACAAAGACGGTGATTGCCAAACGGTATGTAGTCTACTGGGAGCTTGGGTTTGGCGCACCATGGATCGGATAGACAGATTGTTGGGTTGGGCTGGGGAGACACAAAAAAACAGTGAGAGTGCTTTAGCAACATTTTAATTACCGGTTGTAACGGTCACCACCGTTTACGACCTTCCATCCCATCCAAGACAGCTTATAGACACTCCACAATCAGGCAAACGAACACGACCCATAAGAATTCCCCCAGAAATGAGACACATAGCTCTGTTTGAGGTTTAAAACAGGGAATGAATCTTTATTATCTGCAGATGGTAACACATTTCTCTTCAAAATACATCCCTCCCACCCTTGGGAAACAGGGTGGGTTAAATTGTCCAATGACAATGGTGATACAGGTCAGGTGTGTTCAAACTTCTCCTTCAGTAAACAGTCTTAGCGGGGGGGGGGGTTGCTGGAGTGATCCCTCCCCCCCTTTCCTCACAGCAAGACACTTAAACATCCCATAATAGGTATCCAGACTGTCTACCAAGCTCCAATCCACATAGCAGACTTAATTACCACAATAGACAATGGAATGCAATCACACTCCACCCATTTCATCACAGCAAGCTTACTAGTATACATCAGCCAACACACAATATATATATACAATATATACAATATCTGACCGCATTAAATGTGACTAGCACAGACCATAGTGGGGTTCTCATTCACCCTGTGCCCCTAAAGTGATTCCCGTTACATGGCTCCCTCCTTGTGGGACACTCCGGCAGACCCGGCTTGATCCTTTTCGGGTCAACTTGGGGATGTCCGGAACTAGGAGGCCGGGATGACGTCTGTTTGCCGGGATAACCCATCCGCATTGCCATTTTTCTTACCAGGTCGGTAGCTGATGGTGAAGGTGAATAATGGAATTCAGTTCTGGAACAGTCACTTGCTTTGCTCTCTCAATGGCTCCCAAAACCTGTTGCTGATGCTCTTGGGACAGATAAGGCACCACCTGGATGCAAATCCCATTTAATCATTTGACAATTTCAGCCTGTTTGTGCATTTCAATGTTTAAGCCACGGGACATCTCATAATACATGACGTAGTGTCGTTGCATCTCCGATTTCTCACTGGCCAACCTGTCACATTCCCATTTTAGACTGTGATATTGTGCCTGATCTACGGTACCTGTCGGTAAAAAATCCTTCATCACCCCCACATTCACATGTCCCGAACCAACCCCCCAATCCAGGTGAACCCGGGCAACGGGTAGCCGGAAGATGGTGCCTCCCGCTACTCTTACGGCTATGGTGTCTCCGGTGTGCTGGCTCTCTGGGATGAGTTTCTTCTGTAGCAGGGTCATCGTGGCCCCAGAATCGCGTAGTCCATTGGCTACCTTTCCATTGACCCAGACAGTCTGCCTGTGTTGCTGCCTGGGTGGATTCAATGGACAGTCTAGCTTTCTTTGTCCTAGCTGTTTACACCCAAAACACCTGATGGGCTGTGAGTAGTCCTGGGAGTTGAACCTAGGCTTCTGAGGATAAGTGGCCGCTGGCGGTGGTGTTGTAGGACGGTCCGACTGGGGTTTATAGGCAATAGCCGGCGGGGGTGCCACTGATCGATAATCCACCCGATCTGTGGTCTTGACCACAGAGTTGTCCAGTTTGCGGGCGTCTGTGTATTCGTCCGCCAGGCAAGCTGCTTCAGACAAGGAGAAAGGGTTTCTGTCCCGGATCCATTCTCTGACTTCCCGGGACAGTTTGTCAAAGAAGTGCTCCAGCAGGAACACCTGCAGCACCTCTTCCCCGGATTCTGCTTGGCATCCATCGACCCAGTGGGATGCTGTGCGGTGTAGGTGGCATGCCCACTCGGTATATGAGTCTCCAGTCTGCTTGCTCGTCTCTCGGAACCGCCTCCGGTGTGACGGCATACCTGGCCAAAAGTGCTTCTTTTACCAGTCCATAGTTCATAATATCCTTGTCTGGGATGGCCCTGAACGCTTCACTGGCCCGGCCGGACAATTTCCCAGACAAAATGGTAACCCATTCCTCTGTGGGCACCCGGTGTAGGGCACATTGCCGTTCAAAATCAGCAAGATACCCATCAATCTCCCCTTCAGTTTCAATGAAGTTCTTAAAAGCAGCAAAATGTATCTTTCTCCTTTCAGTTGGTGCTGCTGTGACTTCTGATGCTGCAGAACATCTTTGCCGTAGCCAATTTGCGTCCACAGCTGCTATAACTCGGTCTATGATCTCCGGTGAAGGGTTAGGACCATAGTGTGCCAGTCTTAGTTTGACAGCCCGATCAAAGCTTGCCTCCTCCGGGGTCCTGTCTGTTCCGCTGGGCCTTTTTCCGTTAAGTTGGGTCTTTCAGCTCCATCCATTTGGACAAGTTCTGTGATCACGTCCATCTTCTTATGGTTGCTGGCTGGTCTGCCACGGTTCTCCAGTAGTCCTTGTAGCTGTCCTTTAAGCAATGGAATTATCCCGCTGCTAGCCACCAATTGTAACGGTCACCACCGTTTACGAACCTTCCATCCCATCCAAGACAGCTTATAGACACTCCACAATCAGGCAAACGAACATGACCCATAAGAATTCCCCCAGAAACGAGACACATAGCTCTGTTTGAGGTTTAAAACAGGGAATGAATCTTTATTATCTGCAGATGGTAACACATTTCTCTTTAAAATACATCCCTCCCACCCTTGGGAAACAGGGTGGGTTAAATTGTCCAATGACAATGGTGATACAGGTCAGGTGTGTTCAAACTTCTCCTTCAGTAAACAGTCTTAGCAGGGGGGGTTGCTGGAGTGACCCCCCCTTTCCTCACAGCAAGACACTTAAACATCCCATAATAGGTATCCAGACTGTCTACCAAGCTCCAATCCACATAGCAGACTTAATTACCACAATAGACAATGGAATGCAATCACACACCACCCATTTCATCACAGCAAGCTTACTAGTATACATCAGCCAACACACAATATATATATATATATATATATATACAATATATACAATATCTGACTGCATTAAATGTGACTAGCACAGACCATAGTGGGGTTCTCATTCACCCTGTGCCCCTAAAGTGATTCCCGTTACACCGGTAATTACAGTTCTGTCAATTACTGCAGATTGTCAGCTAATGCCCCCGATGATCTGCGCATGTGCAGTAGTGACGTCACTCAAATTCAAGCGTAAACATGCGTTACTTGGTGCTTTTTGCAGAAACACGCTACAGTTCGTTGAATGCCCCGATAATTTAGGTGTTTGTCTAACGGGCAAAAAGCCAATGTTCGGCCTGAACTCATGCTCAGGCCGAACCATTCACTCGACTCTACCAACCAGCATGGATTTATGAAAGATCATTCTTGCAAGAAAGTGAGCTGTAATCTGGATAAAGGAAGGAATGTGACTGTAGCATATCTAGACTTTTCCAAAGCATTTGAAACGGTACCCCATAAACACCTAATCCACAAATTGAGGTCTATTGGCATTGACAATAATATACAGTATGTAACTGGATAAATAATATACAGTGTGTAACTGGATAGAAAACCTGTGGGTACAGAGGGTGATGATAACTAGCGTATCTCCAGAATGGTCTGGAGTTGCAGGTGGGGTACCCCTGGGCTCTGTCCCGGGACCAATCCCGTTTTTAACTTATTCATAAATGATATAAAGGCTGTGATAAATAGTTCAATCTCAGTGTTTGCTCACAATACTAAGCTAGGCAGGGCAATAACTGCATAACAGGCTATAGCTTTAAACTTTACTGGAAGACTTTGATAAAATAGAGGGATAGGCAAACACATGGCAAATGAGGTTCAATGTAAGGAAATGTAATGCACTTGAGAGCTAAAAATATAAATGTGGGAGAATCAAGGATGTAAAAAGATCTGGGGGTCTTGGATGATGCCAGGCTCAGCAATAGCATGCAATGCCAAACTGTAGCAAGCAAGGCCAGTAGAATATTAGCATGTATTAAAAAGGCTATTTACTCAAGGGATAAAACTACAATTCTACCACTTTACAAAACTGGTTTAGCTGCAATTTGAGTATGCCCTGAGTGTGTGTGTGTGTGTGTGTGTGTGTATATATATATATATATATATATATATATATATATATATATATATACACATACATACAGTTGTGCTCATAAGAAAGATCAAAACCCACCTTTTCTGAGCTCAAGGGAGAAGTGGTCAAACAAGCGCCCAGAGGCGATTCAGTTCGCATGTGTAGCGCTACATAAATTTTTCACTCACTCATAAGTTTACATACCCTGGCAGAATTTATGATTTCTTGGCCATTTTTCAGAGAATATGAATGATAAACACAAATGTTTCTTTCACTCATGGTTAGTGTTTGGCTGAAGCCATTTATTATCGGTCAACTGTGTTTACTCTTTTTAAATCATAATGACAACAGAAACTACTCAAATGACATTGATCAAAAGTTTACATACTCCAGTTCTTAATACCATGCATTGCCCCCTTTAACATCAATGACAGCTTGAAGTATTTTGTGGTATTTGTGGATGAGGTTTTTAAAGCGGAGTTCCACCCTAAAAATGAACTTTCTATTAACAGCTTGCCTTTCATGTAAAAAAAAAATTTTTTAAATTTTTTACTCACTTCTATCTGGCTGTTACGAAAAGATTACGAAATCTGCCTAGTTCCTGGTCCTAGGTGGTTCAACTTCCTGTCCTAAGACCCCATTGCCTCCTGGGAAATGATGACACTAATTTCTCAGGAGTCTCTGGGCATTACTGTGCCTAAAAATCGCCCATCATGCACCTCTCCCTGAAAACCAGGAAGAAAAGGGAACTGGGCTTCACATGCCCACACATATGATGGATACGGCCACAACATGAGCTGGAGGATATAAGGTAAGTGTTTGCAATGATTTCTAGAACAATTGGGGAGCTATTAATATGTTTTAGGGACCATTTCATGTGATTAATTTTAGCTTGCAAAAAAAATAAAAAAATTATGCCCGGAACCCCGCTTTAGAGCTGCCCATTCCTCTTGGCAAAAAGCCTCCAGTTCCTGTAAATTCTTGGGCTGTTTTGCATGAACTGCACGTTTGAGATCTCCCCAGAGTGGCTCAATGATATTGAGGTCAGGAGACTGAGATGGCCACTCCAGAACCTTCACTTTATTCTGCTGTAGCCAATGAAGAGTCAACTTGGCCTTGTGTTTTGGAATGTCCAAGTACGTCCCATGCGCAGCTTCCTGGCTGATGAATGTAAATGTTTCTCCAGTATGTTTTGTTTTCAGTATCTTTTTTATTAATCTTTTTCTTAAATACAACAATTTTCGATTATACAAGATTCTGTTACAATATGCTTTTGTTCCTTCTCATTATTCAATATACAGAGTCTTGATCATTATCTATTAATTTCTTTATCATAAAAACAGAATACCCTTCAACATTTACCTACATATATTCCTACTATCTTCCATACCAAATCATCCTAGTATCCAATCATTCATCCAGACAAAAAAAAAAGAAAAAAGGTTTGATAACATACTGCATTCATGTTGCCATAATTTTTGACCAAATTTCCCATGCCTTTGTAGCTCACACATCCCTAAAACATCAGCGATCCACCTCCGTGTTTCACAGTAGGAATGGTGTACCTTTCATCGTAGGCCTTGTCGACTCCTCTCCAAATTAAGCATTTATGGTTGTGGCCAAAAAGCTACATTTTGGTCTCATCACTCCAAATGAGTTTGTGCAAGAAGATTTGAGGCTTGTCTCTGTGCTGTTTGGCGTATTGTAAGCGGGATACTTTGTGGCATTTGCGTAGTAATGTCTTTCTTCTGGCAACTTGACCATACCGCCCATCTATCTTCATGTGCCTCCTTATTGTGCATCTTGAAACAGCCACACCACATGTTTTCAGAGTGTCCTGTAATTCACTTGAAGTTATTTTGGGGGTTTTCTTTGCATCCGAACAATTTTCCTGGCAGTTGTGGCTGAATTTTCTATTTGGCCTACCTGACTGTGGTTTGTTTTCAACAGAACCCCTCGTTTTTCAGTCCTGATTAGAGTTTGAACACTGCTGATAGGCATCCTCAGTTCCTTGGATATCTTTTTATATCTCTTTCCTGTTTTATACAGTTCAACTACCTTTTCCCGCAGATCCTTTGACAATTCTTTTGCTTTCCCCATGACTCAGAATCCAGAAATGTCAGCGCAGCACTGGATGAAAGATGCAAGGGTCTGTAAGGACTCGGAGTCACACACACACTAATTACAAGCAAACAGATCACAGGTAAGGATGGTTACCCTTAATAGCCATTCAAACCTCTTTGTGTCCACTTGTGTGCTTGTTATTAGGCCAAAATCACCAGGGTATGTAAACTTTAGATCAGGGTCATTTGGATAGTTTCTGCTGTCATCATGATTTAAAAAAAAAAAAGAGTAAACACAGTTGATTGATAATAAATGGTTACATTCAAACACTAACTATGAGTGAAAGAAATGTGTTTGTGTTATTCATATTCTCTGAAAAATGGCCAAGAAATCATATATTCTGCCAGGGTATGTAAACTTATGAGTACAAATGTGTGTGTGTAATATATACTGTATATACAGTGACAGTAGGAGATGCCGTCACTGTAAAATTGGTAGTTTGGGGGACACAGGGTGTGCACATTGCCTTGGTGCAAGACTGCAGAGCACAGATGTGGACTGGAGAAAACTGCTTTCTCCAGGTTTTGGTATTCTGACATGGGGCTCTGTAGTTCGGAGATTCCATAGTGTCTTGCGTGGGACAGGATCTCCAACCGTGTGTCCAGATTTTTTGTAGATGACCAGCAGGGTGTGTGCTCAGGTGAGCACAGCCCTAATAATGAAGGTATGGGAATACCTCTTGGCCTAAGGACTAAGGCCAGAGCGGAGCTGTGGGCACTAAAGTAAAGCCGTCCACATTGAAAAATCCTGTGGTCTGGGTGACCAGCATCAAGAGCAGAGGTACTGCTAAAGAGAGAGCCAGGTTGGCTAGCATTTTTCTGTTTGTGAATTTACTGGAGAATAATCCCTGCGTGGGAAACCTTTATGGTACAGACTTACATTTGCCTTTTTAATAGAAATGGGCTACTATGCCCTAAAATATAGTTCCTGACTGGCTTGAATCACTGACAAATGGATCTATCACAAGAGCTAATGGTCCCTCATGTTACAATATACATTTATACACACACATATATACAGTACAGACCAAAAGTTTGGACACACCTTCTCATTCAAAGAGTTTTCTTTATTTTCATGACTATGAAAATTGTAAATTCACACTGAAGGCATCAAAACTATGAATTAACACATGTGGAATTATATATAACAAAAACGTGTGAAACAACTAAAAATATATTTCATATTCTAGGTTCTTCAAAGTAGCCACCTTTTGCTTTGATTACTGCTTGGCACACTCTTGGCATTCTCTTGATGAGCTTCAAGAGGTAGTCACCTGGCGCAGCACCCCATCACTCTCCTTCTTGGTCAAATAACCCTTACACAGCCTGGAGGTGTGCTTGGGGTCATTGTCCTGTTGAAAAATAAATGATGGTCCAACTAAACGCAAACCGGATGGAATAGCATGCCGCTGCAAGATGCTGTGGTAGCCATGCTGGTTCAGTATGCCTTCAATTTTGAATAATTCCCCAACAGTGTCACCAGCAAAGCACCCCCACACCATCACACCTCCTCCTCCATGCTTCACGGTGGGAACCAGGCATGTAGAGTCCATCCGTTCACCTTTTCAGTAGAGGCGCTTTGTCGGCGCTTTGTCGGCGGTATAGCCGCGGTGTCCCATTGATTTTAATGGGCAGGAGTGGTGGAGGAGCATTTTGCACACCGCTCCTTCACCGCTCCAAAGACGCTGCTAGCAGGACTTTTTTACCGACCTGCTAGTGCACTGTTTCACACTGGAGAGACAGCAGTAGCTGTTTCAGGTCGCTTTGCAGGCGCTATTTTTAGCGATATAGTGCCTGCAAAGCGACCCAGTGTGAAAGGGGTCTTAGCTTCACAGGAAATAAGGTTCCTCAAGGTGTATGCCTGCTGGTCTCCAGGGTTCACAAAATCTCAATTTTTTTCTCACTATTGGTATTTTTACAAGCCATGCAAAAATAGGTACAAGAATACGTATCGGCCTAAACTGAGGAAAAAAATTAGTTTTTTATATATTTTTGGGGGATATTTATTATAGCAAAAAGTAAAGCCGTGGGAGCCACGTCGCACGACCGCGCAATTGTCAGTTAAAGCGACGCAGTGCCGAATCGCAAAAAGGGGCAAGGTCCTTTACCTGCATTTTGATCCGGGTCTTAAGTGGTTAAAGCAACACAGTGCCGTATTGCAAAAAATGTCCCGGTCATTAAGGGGGTTGTAATGGTTCGTGTTTTTTCACCTTAATGCATCCTATGCTTTAAGGTGAAAAAACACCTGGCATGACGGTCCCCCCCCCAGCCCCCCTGGTTTATTTACCTGAGCCCGTTCACCTGCTGTGCGCGTCCCCCAGCGTCCTCTTCTCCACGGAGCCTGGCCGTTGATTGGATAGATTCATAGCAGTGCTGCCATTGGCTCGCGCTGCTATCAATCACATCCAATGACGCGGCCCTTGGGGGGCAGGGCCGAGTCATACACGCTGTGTCTATTAACAAAGCATGTATGACAGGGAGCGCACCCGCAAGCTAACCCCCTTGGGAGAGAGCTTCCCAGAAGGGGGTTAGCTGATGCGGGGAGGAGCCGAGACAGCCATTGAGGGACCCGAGAACAGCAGGATCGAGGCCACTCTGTGCAAAACGAACTGCAGAGTGGAGGTAAGTATAACATGTTTGTTATTTAAAAAAAATAAAAACAAAGCCATACAAGCCCTTTAAGTGGGCAAATCCTTCCGGTCCTTAAGTGGTTAATCAGGGCTGGGCGAGGCAAGTCCCTCTCAGGCTCTCATGTCTCATACAACTTGTGATGTGTACTTACAGTTTTGCTTCGGACTCCACCACCTGATGCGGATTGTCACTTGCCACACGTTGCGGATGGTCACTTGCCACACGTTGCGGATGGTCACTTGCCACACGTTGCGGATGGTCACTTGCCACACGTTGCGGATGGTCACTTGCCACACGTTGCGGATGGTCACTTGCCACACGTTGCGGATGGTCACTTGCCACACGTTGCGGATGGTCACTTGCGTCACCTGCGGGTTGTCACTTGCCACGTCACATGCCACAGGTTGCGGATTGTCACAACGTCATCTGCTACATGTTGCGTATTGTCACTTGCCACACGTTGCAGATGGTCACTTATGTCACCTGCGGGTGTCACTTGCCACACATTGCGTATTGTCACAATGTCACCTGCCACACGTTGCGTATTTTCACTTGTTGTGTTTCAGAGTGAACGCAGGCAGCAGAGAGATGATGTAATTGAGGGCGGAACTGTGGTGATGCAGGGCGGACGGTGAGAGATGACATCATCTCTCTGCTCCCAAGCCCCCCCACTGGGCTGGCAGCGGCGCCGGCCTCCTCACAGGCAGCGGCGCCTCACTCGCTGACTACCCCCGGACTGCGAGTGTTCTGCCTGTCCGCCCGCCACCACTAGTGGCAGCGGCGCCAGGCTCCTCGCAGGCAGCGGCACCTGTCTGCCCCCCCGGGCTGTGAGTGTCCTCACAGGCAGCGGCGTTGGGCTCCTCACAGACAGCAGAGCAGCAGAACGAGCTGGCTGACGGGCGTCGGTTTGCCGCCCCCCCTAAAAGTGCCGCTTGGTACCATGGTACCACCCGGTCCCATCATAGGGCCGGCCCTGCTTGTTTGACCATTTGCTCTGATGTTTAATCGCACGTTTGAGGTTTGGTGGAACTACAAGTGAACACACACAACTAGTTCCGTATACAGTTCTAAACACACTATTAACAATAGGAACATATACAACTGTATTAAATACCTATTTTGGCCACCTGCTTCCACAAAACAGAACTCTGACTGGTGTGTGTCTTGTCAGATCCTCTCTCTCCGGTGCAATGAGTTCCAGCAGTGTGCTGGGAACCCTTCAGACAGAAAATGGGTGCAAGGCTGGCTGTGACCGGCCAAGACTCCCGCTCAGTGTTAGACCAGCTGCGATTGGCCAAGACTCCTGATGAGCCACAAAAGCTCAACTCTATGCTTTCCGGTTTTAATTCTACGGTTTCCCGAGCCCACCCTACAGTATACACAACAGATCTCAAAAGGCACATTCTCTCCCCTGCTTCTGTGAACACAACACACAAATGTTATATGACATCCATATATAAAGTCACAGTAAATAACTCTTCTTTTATCTCTCACATATGAGCATATGTATTAATGTTATTAGCAGGTTTAGCTGTATATACATGCAAGTCACATTAGCAACCTAGATTCACGAGTGTACTGCGCTCAGTATATGCCGGCGCAGTGTTCAAACTCGTGGCGGGAAAGCGTATATCGGCGTATATCGCTCACCCACGATTTTGCCCTGATTTTCAGGGAAAAATAGTGCACGGTATACGCCGATAAATACGGTACCTATAGCGCCACACTGACACTTTACTTAAATTCACAGCGCTGCACCTTATTTTCATTTATACATTCACAATTTGTCTAATTTTAGTTTTAGCAGCTTTCATATTTCATTTGGTGGCGCAGTAATTATAATTTACGTTTTTAAAAAATTGGCTTTACAAAGTAAAATGTTGCTGTATTTACTAAGCTTAGGGAAAAATTCCCTTGCAAAGGGCAACTTTTCTAGCGATGCAAACATACTATTTGCCATAAGTCAACCCCTATGTGTGAGGAAAAGTGAAAATAGTGAGAAAGCTGCCATATAAATTGAAAAGGAACCTTAAAAACTGAAAGTAAAAGGAAATCTATCATATAGGATGTTATTTTTACTAGCTAGAGTGAGATTTATGCCTAGGCTCAACTGTACCAATGTGTCTGCACCATAAATAGTATATAACACAGCAATCTGATATTTTATCCTTGCTATCCCCAGGCAGAGACAAAGATCCATGTTTTTAGGCCTGCAAGGAGAGAGATTCTCTCAGCATGTTCCACAAATGCGCCAATGGTAAAATCAATATGTTCAGTGCCAGCAAAGTCACGACAACCTTTAAACCATCAGACAGATATATCCCAACGTGAGACATCTTCATTTATTTTCAACAGCAGAGTATTACCAGCCCCCGTGTCACCTACATAAAACTTAACAATGATACCTAACTCCTTCACTGCTGGAACTGATTATATTATATTCCAATTTTAATCCTCTGTTAGAGCACAGAGTTAGTAACAACATTCAATGCTACGGAATAGTAAATATTGTTACACATTTTACTGCAATAAAGCTGAAGTTTAGGTATGGAATATATTTGTTACAAGCTTGAAGCACTGTAAGTCTTCATGTACCATACATTACCAATCCCTATCAAAGCTGGAATCAGTGCACTACTACAGTGATCTCTGCTCTAATATGGGTCCAAAGCAACTAAACAACTGCTCTGAACTCACATTCATTGATTGGATGAGGTGGAAAAAATGGATATCAACTCCCCCAGCTCTCCACCTTGTCCAATCTGAGAATGCTTTGCATTTGGTTTAAATACCATTTTAATCAATTCCCGCCTGCCCACAGTATATTTACTGCGGGCGGGCGGCATTAGCAGACTGGATCACGTACATGTTCTGGGTTAGGGGTATGTAGCAGGAAGTGGACACAGCAGATTGAGGCTCGCGGGAACCCAACGAGCTGCCAGGGGATCATGTGATCGCTATGGAGTCACATGATCACAATGCCAACAAAGCTCTTATGAATTAATTTCATTCATAACAGTTGTGACTCCAATAGTGATGCTGCTAATGGCTTATAGCTATCATCACATGGTACCTGAGCCAATCACAGTACCCTGTACCATTGATAGCTGTGGGCCACATCACAGCACACAATAGTAAATCACAGCTGTTATGAATTGTTGCCATATGGTTTTTGGGTAATCTAGATTAAATAGAGATATGTGGGTATATATGTGAATGTATGTATATATATATGTATATGTATACATATGTGTTTATATATATATATGTATGTACATATGTATATATATATATATATATATATATATATATATATATATATATATATATATAGCTGTGTCTGTGTATGAATATAAAGATATATATATTCTAAATATATATATTTCTCTGAGTAGAGGCGGAAGACATTTCAGTCAGAGTACAAAGTTTATGGTTCATTTAGCATACTAATTCATGGCATTTAGCATATAGCAAAGTTCATTGTTTGTTACACAGACATTGTGGAGCCAATGAATTAAACCACCTTATGTGATGGACCCTATGCTGGGATGTTCAATCAAGATAGCCACATCCTGTTTAAGCTTAGGAAAAATTCACTTTACTCTGCTGTCGGATATAGTCACCAAGATTTGCATGAAAGGGGGCTGACTTATTTAGTCAGGCCTCCAATCATGATCCTAGCTAGGCCAACCAATGGGACGTCAGCTTAGAAAGATATACTCCACAGCACAGATTAATGGAGGCACTTTTATGGAAGCCTCACTTGATGGAAGGGTGACTTGATGAAGAGATGGCCTAAAGGCATGGGTCTTAAAAGGGCAACTATGGTATAGGCATGTGATAATTACTTGTAGCAACTGCCCATGCTTGTAATCTAAGGTTTTAGAGGAATATACTCTGTATTCCTTCATGTAAATGTATGTATTTTAACCTACGGTCTGAGTTTTGAGACTATAGATAGGTTCTGTTTGATGTTAAAGCTTTCGCTCTGGACAATAGAACACTCTTATTTTAACCATATATCAGATATGTGAGTTATTAAATCTTAAATATACAATTACTAAAAGTAACTATACAATTACTAAAAGTAACATAATGTAACCCATTCATGAAATTTGAAAACATTGCTGTTGCAGTGGTCATCACTGTAACAGTAAAGTGTAGAAAAAAAATCCTGGTCACTATGGTCACCCTAAACTACTCTGATGAAAGTATGTGAAAAAAAATGAATTGAATTAAAATTCTTTTTTTCAAAATACTGTCATCAGTCAGAATCCCTGATCACCGCCACACCAGACATATGATGACGCTCTACTGCACTGGTGACAGCATCTTAAAAAAATAAAAAATAATTGTGAAAAAAAAACTACCATGCCCCTTACATCAGGATGTCTAAAAATTGGTAATTTGGGGGGTAATTTGAACACTGTTCTAGCATGTTAAGGGCCTCAAGAAATGGGATAGACTATTAGTACATCAGGATTGAGCAATTGCCAAATATATATATATATATATATATATATATATATATATATATATATATATATATATATATATAGTATTTATCGGCGTATAACACGCACCCTAATATTAAGAGGGAAGTTTAAGGATAAAAATGTTAAATCCAGTACACGGAAAAAATCATCCCGCAACAACATGGACACCCCCGCCCATTCTGGGTAAAACCATCACCCCGAGCACCAAAGTCAAAAGTCTCGGAGTCATTTTCGACACCTACATGACAATGGATGCACAAATAGGGTCAGTAGTCAGCGGATCGCACCATCTGCTGCGCCTACTACGTAGACTCACTCCCTTTATCCCAAAAGAAGACATAGCAGTCATGGTGGGAACAATTATCAACTCCAGACTTGACTATGCAAATGCCCTCTATCTTGGACTCCATAAATACCAAATCACTCGTCTGCAAGTCGTTCAAAATATGGCCGCTCGACTTGTGACTGGGAAAAAAACATGGGAATCAATCTCACATTCACGGAGATCCCTTCATTGGTTGCCTGTAAAAGACAGAATCACCGTCAAGACACTCTGTCTAACGCATAAGTGTGTTCAAGGAAATGCCCCCCAATATCTATGCGAAAAACTAAAAGCTCACAACCCCAATCGCGTTCTGCGTTCCACCAACCAAAATCTACTCCAGATACCCAAAGCCAGATACAAGTGCAAAGGAGAACGAAGATTTGCAGTCCAAGGACCTAGACCAGTGTTTCTCAACTCCAGTCCTCGAGGCGCCCCAACAGGTCATGTTTTCAGGATTTCCCTCAGATGAAATGGCTGTGGTAATTACCAAGGCAGTGAAACTGATCAATTCACCTGTGCAAAATAATGGAAAGCCTGAAAACATGGCCTGTTGGGGCGCCTTGAGGACTGGAGTTGAGAAACACTGACCTAGACTATGGAACGCTCTACCAACCAGCATCCGACTGGAGGTGAACTACTTGGCCTTCAGAAGAAAAATCAAAACCCATCTCTTCTGAAGGCAAAAAAGTTTAGGGAATGGATACTAAGGGCCAAATCCACAAAGCAGATGCGCCGACTTAACTCGAGATTTCAAATTTTACACAGCGCGTATCTTTGCGCCCGATCCTCAAAACGAGATACGCCTTAAAATCCGGTTTTTCCGTCCTACCTAAAATAATTACGCTAGTCACGCCGCTGTTTTTGATAGGCAAAGATGCAAATGAGGGAGATAGGGCGATCCACATAATTAAGTGTGTGCGCCGTAGATTACGCCCTGTGCACACCTGTTAGTTTCCCTGCGCAAAGTTACACTTTATAAAAGCAGCCCTAATTTTACACCTGCCGTGTAAAGGTCTGCTGAAGCAACAGCACTGAGGAAGAGCTGAGAACACATATTTGCTGGACTTCAATCTGTCTGCCAACATGCCCGGGCCATCCATGATCCTAACGGCACTCGCTACTTTAGAGGCGCAAAGAAGGAGGAGGGCACAGAGGAGGAGGGCACAGGAGAGGGTATACCGCCCATGCCGAGATCTCTTTGGCATGCCTGCTTCTGAGGTCTATGGCAACTTCCGTTTTAACCGGGAAGCCATCCTTGAATTAACCCGAATCCTGCAGGATGATCTCACCACCCCAACCCAACGATCCCATGCCCTGCCACCAATCATCAAAGTAATGGCAACACTGCAGTTTCTTGCCACTGGGTCTTTCCAACGAACATGTGGAGGTCTGGCTGGGATGGCACAATCCTCCATGAGCAGGTGTGTCCATCAAGTAGTCCCTGCAATACTGCGGCGCATGGGCAATCAATTTCAAAAACCCACCCAGGAGGACCAGCGATCGAAAACCATGACGGACTTTTACCACATTGCCTGATTCCCACGGACCATCGGGGCCATTGATTGTACCCATGTGGCACTACAGCCCCCCCATGAGACAGAGCACCTGTTCCGGAATCGGAAGCACTGGCATTCCATAAATGTCCAGGTAATCGTAGATGCCCATGGCCTCATCTGGCACGTCTGTGCGAAATTCCCTGGATCGTGCCATGACAGCTATATATTCCGGCAGACCAACATCTACAGAGATTTGGAGCTGAACCTGTATGGAGACAACTCGCTGATTGGTGAGTGACATGGGTGTCAGGTATGTCCCCCCCCATGATGCAGACATCACGAGGGGCACATGCATGACTAATATCCTCCTGTCTTTTCCCTTCCAGGTGACTCTGGATATGCCCTGGGACCACATATGATGACCCCATTCAGGAACCCCCAAACCCCAGGAGAGCAACGCTACGAGGCTCACATACGCACCCGGGCAGTTGTGGAACGCACATTTGGGCTGCTGAAGTCCCGCTTCAGATGCCTGGATAAGTCTGGGGGTACACTATTGTATTCCCCAGACTTTGTGTGCCAGATCATCAGTGCATGTTGTATTCTGCACAACTTTGCCATGAGAAGGGGACTGGAGATTGACATACGTGCTGACCTGACCCACGACCCAGGCAATCCCCCCCTAACCAACTCTACCCGGTCTGCTGAGGGCACAGCAGCCAGGAGACGCCTCGCAGAAGGCATCTTTTCACAGTAAACGCACATGAATAATGTCACAATGAGAATGTTTCTTTTCACAGTAAACGCACATGAATAATGTCACAATGAGAATGTTTTTTTTCACAGTAAACGCACATTAATTATGTCACAATGAGAATGCATGAATGCACACCACTGTGGTCCCTAGCACAGACACATCACATGCACATCGAATTGGATTAGATCCAAGTACCCCCCCCCTTTGGTACTTGGGAGCAGTAACGCCCCGCCACGGCTCCAATTATGTCACTGTGCATTCATACACCATTCAGGAACCTGGGATCACTTCTCCCTGGTCCTGGGGATCCCTTCTCCACCAAAACTGAGGGTGACACCCTTATTTCATCAGGAATGCCACCCCCCCACATTCACACATCATTCACACACATAAACAAAATCATAAGTACAGTATAATAAACAAAATCATAAAAAAAAAAAAATAATAAAAAAAGTACCCCTGCAAATTAATTCCGGCGGCGAGTGCTCCGTCTGGGCTGCCCACGGGCACGGCCAACTGGAGGATCTTCACGGGGGGGTGTTAGCAGGGGAGGGAGGATCTTCACGGGGGGGTGTTAGCAGGGGAAGAAGGAGCCTCCCCTGGCGTCTGTCCTCCTGCTGGCCTGCCCTCCAAGGCCACTGCTATCCTGTTCAGACAGACAGTGATGGCAGCCGTATTGGCCTGGCCAGCCTGGGTATTGTCCTGCACAGCCCGGGTATTGTCCTGCACAGCCTGGGTCAGGGCAGTCACCTCCTGGGCCACGCCTGTTGTGGCGGTCTGCAGGGACCACAAACATGTGATGACCCCCAATGAGTTTGTGGCCACATCACTGAGTGACTCCCTCACTGCACCCAGGCTGTGCTCCATCTTGGTCAGAGTTTTTTATCTCACCCAGACTGCGGGTCTGCCGGGCATTGTTCTTCTGCAGACTGGCCGGCAGACGCTCAAACACCCCCCTGGTCTCCTGGGTCGCCATCCTGCCTGCCCCTGAGGCTTGTGGCTCTGGAGGAGGGGAGAGAGTGACCCTTGTGGTTTGCAGCCTGTTGGGGGAGGAGTGGGAGGGGCTACCCCTGGTGGTGGCCTGACTGCTGCCAGCCTCTGGGGTAGGCTCTGGGGTAGCCTCAAGGGTATCCTCAAATGTCATTAGATCAGAGGCCAAAAGGATTTCCCTGCCAAGCTGCAGATCTTCTTCTTCCACCCCCTCATCCTCCTCCCCCTCATCCTCCTCATGAGGGGAGGTTTGGCCACTCCCCTCCCCTGGGGACATTCCTCCTCAGTCAGCCGGATGGGGCATGGTCCCCCTCCTCCAGTGCCCCTCCTATGGGCAGTGAGCTTTGCCACCTTATTGCGGACCACGCTCCTCAGATCATTGATCTTTTTCTGGATGCCAGCGGGGGTCCTCGTCTCCCCCCCTGCCGCATTTATGTGATCCGTAATTTTTTTTATATATCTTCTTCCTTTGGGCCGGGGAGGTGTTCCGGCTATCAGGCCCATGTAAATATCGCCCATATTGGATGATATACCTGGCAAGGATTTGCTTCTCAACATGAGTAAAATTAAGCTTCCTGCGCTTGGGGGCCATCACAGACACCACTCAGCAACAAGAAAACTCACAGGACAAACAAACAAAAATACACACACAACAAACAAACAAAAATACACACACAACAAACAAAAAGCAAAACACACAAGCAGACAGCTACTACAAAGTCAAAAACAAACACCCAAAAAACAAACACAAAATCCAAGCAGAAAAAAAAAAAAATTTTTTTTAGCAGAAACAATCAAACAAAAAATACACTTATCAGAAACAAACACCAACTACAATCTAATACTCCTCCAAAAATTCTCTATCACACACAACTCACCAACAAACACTGACAAACGTTCAGAGCAGAAGCAACTTGCTCTAGGAAGGGAACACAGGGGGCTATTTACACACAGGGCGATCCTCAAACTAAGTACGCTTGTCCTTTTACCTATCTCACTGATTGCACCAAGCAAAGTTCTGCACATGCCCAGTGAGCAGCAGATTTGTGCGCGCATGCGCAGTACGGCCGGCCCTTCATTTGCATGGGGTCACGGCTCATTACAATGAAGCACGCCCACTTCCTTCCCACTTGCAATAACCCCGCCTTACGCCTCGGAATTTAAGTTACGTAAGCGCAATTTTGTGCGCAAATGCGCTGTGGATACGGCACTTATGACACCAACTTAGGGCGCCGTAACTTAAATGACATAAGTTTTGAGTAACTTATTTTTCGCCACTGGCTGTGGATTTGGCCCTAAGCGCCCAGAGGCGATTCAGTTTGCATGTGTTGCGCTATATAAGTTTCTCACTCACTCACATACACAAATTATATAAATAAAATTTGCGTACAGTGTTGCATGACTGTACAATTGCCAGTTAAGGTAGCACAGTGTTGAATAGCAAAACATGGTCTGGTCATGAAGGGGTGAAACCTTTGGGAGGTCAAGTGTTTGAGTAATACAGAAAGTGGAGATAAAAATGTTTTTTATATATATTGCTGTGAGGGCTGTAAATATAATTTGTACATTTACATACTTTTTAGGTGAGCCCTAGACAAATATCACAGTGTGAGGTTTCCCAACCCAAGGGAGCATGGTGTGCTTGCTTTTTGTTTCTCCAGGAGCTCATCAAGCTACCCTGACTAGGGAATAGTGAGTAGAATGTATTCAGTTCCTTATTAAGCGTCACTGAGCTACCCTCAAATAAGACACCTGGCTACATGTAATTCATGGTGCCTGTAGCTCTGTTAATGGGAAATTAACTTATTTTGAAGAAAAAAAAAATGTTGCAATAAACCACTTGTCAAGCATCCAACTATGTGTTGATGTCCCAATATATATGGACCTGACTGTATGTCGACCTGCCATGCAGTCGGTTGGCAACAGTACTTAAAAGACCCACACCAAAGAACAAGGTGGACTTCTCCTTGCTCCTCGTCAGCTGGGATCTCCAACCCCACTAAACCTTATATCCTCTCAGAGACCTGCACTGAGAGGAATCAAAGTGTAGAATTAGGTGTCCCAAGCACTTCTGGGCAATCTGCTAGCGGTACACCTAAATCCAATTTTAGCAGGAAAATTTCCCTACTCCAGTTACTAAACCTGCAAAAGAAATTTGGTTCCAGCCATCCACATGCTCAGCGGCTGAATGCTAGTTTGGCTAAATTGCTAGCACTCCAACTGCTGCCTTTTCAGCTGGTAGACTCTCCCCCCTTTCGAGAATTTGTGGAATGTGCGGTACCTCAGTGGTAGGTTCCCAAATTCCAATTTTTTCCCTTGGAAGGCCATTCCGGCTCTCTACCAGCATGTGGAAGGCAATGTCTTGGCCTCGTTGGACAGGGTGGTCATCGGTAAGGTGCATATTACCGCTGACTCATGGTCCAGCAGGCATGGACAGGGATTTTACCTTTCTTTCACAATGCACTGGGTAACTCTGCTGGCAGCTTGGAAAGATGCAGGACAGAGTGCAGTATTGCTGGAGCTTGTTCCGCCACCATGCCTCCAAAATGCTGGTAGTGGTGATTCTTCCACCCCTCTCCCCTCCACCCCCTCCTCTTCTTCCTCTATGACCTCTTCCTGTGCATATTTGTCCTCGGAACCAGCGGTGCTCCATAAGCGTTCTAGGGGCTACGCAAGCACTCAGGCAAAAAGATGTCAACGCGGTGCTTGAGTTGGTTTGCTTCGGGGACCTCACACAGGGGCAGAGATTCTGTCAGCTCTGCAGGGGCAGGCTCAGAGGTGGTTGACGCCACGCAAGCTGCAGCCAGGAATGGTGGTTTGCGATAATGGCACCAATCTCCTCTCTGCCCTCTGACAGGGACACTTGACCCATGTTCCCTGTTTGGCTCACGTCCTTAATTTGGTGGTGCAGCAGTTCTTGTGCAGGCACCCGGGCTTACAGGATCTCCTGAGGCAGGCCAGGAAAGTCTGTGGGCATTTCCGCTGGTCATATAATGCCAGTGCTCGGCTGACTGACCTTCAAAAGGAATGCAACCTGCCCAAGAACCGCCTTATCTGTGACATGCCCAACAGGTGGAACTCAACGTTGGCAATGCTGCAGCGGCTGCACATGCAGCAGAGGGCCATCAATGAATACCTGTGCAAGTATGGCACCAGGACAGGGTCAGGGGAGCTTGGCTATTTTTTCACCACACCAGTGGCTCATGATCAAGGATGCATGCACTGTCCTGTCACCATTTGAGGAGGTCACGAGGATGGTGAGCAGTGACAGTGCATGCATCAGTGATACTGTCCCTCTTGTCTACCTGTTGGAGCACACACTGCATGGAATAATGGACAGGGCACTTGAGGCAAAAGAGAGGGAGGAAGAGAACTTCCTTACCTCTCAAGGCCCCCTTTATCCAGACAGTATTCCTGTAGGCCCACCGCTCACACAGTAAGAGGATGAGGACTGTGTCAGCATGGTGGTGGAGCCTAGCACTCAGCATCAGTCTTCAAGGGATCGTTTTCAGTCCCCAGAAACCCATGGACTTGTATGTGGCTGGGAGGAGGTGGCTGTGGATCATGTCACCCTTAGTGACCCAGAGGACTTCGGATCGAATGCCTCAGCAAACCTACGCTGCATGGCCTCTCTGATCCTGCCAAGCCTGCAAAAGGACCTGTGGTATCAACGAGAGGGATCACTACTGGCTGGCAACCCTTCTTGATCTACGTTACAAGGGTAAGGTTGCAGAACTTATCCTGCCTTCACAGAGGGAGCAGAGGATTAAACATCTTCGGGAGGCCTTGCAGAAAGGTTTGTGCAATGCGTTTCCAGAGCCTGGGAGGTTACAATTTCCTGGTCCTCCTGGACAACGTGTTGCTGAGGCTTCGGTCAGTCACAGAAGGAGTGGTGGAGAAGGTGGCCGTCTGACCGATGCGTTCAGACAATTTTTTATTTCGCAGCCCCAAGGTCTGATCGGTTCCAGCAACCATCGCCAGCGTCTGATTTACATGGTTCAGGAATACCTAGGGGCAAGATCAGACTTGGAGACCTTTCCAACTGAAAATCCGCTGGCTTACTGGGTCTTGAGGATGGATCACTGGCCAGAACTTGCACAGTATGCAATTGAGCTACTGGCCTGTCCTGCATCCAGCGTTCTATCTGAACACACATTCAGTGCTGCTGGAGGCTTTGTAACCGATCACAGAGTGCGCCTGTCCACAGACTCAGTTAATCGGCTCACCTTCATAAAAATGAATCAATCAGTATTGGATCACCAGCTACCAAGCACCTGATGCTGATGTAACCAAATAATTTTACTATGAATGCGAGATCCCTTGAAGACTGCTTACGCTGATGCTGAGTGACTATCCTGTTATGCTGAGCGACTATCCTATTCCTCCTCAATGTTCACGTTGATATCTTCTAAGAACATTTTTGTTGGGCACCACCACCAGTGGCTAAAGCCCAATTTTTGTGCCCCTGTTTAACATTGGCGCGTAATTAAAATTTTTGCTGTAATATTTTGCAGCAGGGCCCGTTCCTGCACTCAACAAGAGTATCTGTGAGGCTTTACAGTGTTGTGCCACCACCACTGCCTAAGACCCAAGTTTTCTGCCCCTGTTCAACAGGGGTGCGTAATTACAATTTTTGATCTAATATTTCTCAGAAGGTCCCGTTCTTGCGCCCACCAAGAGCAACTGTGCAATTTTCTGCAGAGCATATAGGGCAGGCCGTATAGTATATAAGGAGGTCCCCTACTTACAAACATCTGACTTACAAACGACTCCTAATTACAAACGGAGGGAGAAAACAGGAAGTGAGAGGAAATCTACCCATAAGAAGGGAAATTCTCTCCTGTAAGGCCCCTTTCACATTGCACCTGTAGCCGCGGTGGCGGTATATCGCCGCTAAAAATAGCGCCGAGATTGCCGCGGGAATCGGCCGCTGGCGGGGCGGTATTAACCCCCGCTAGCGGCCGATAAAGGGTTAATACCGCCCGCAATGCGCCTCTATAGAGGCGCATGTTAGGCGGTATTGCCGCGGTTTCCCATTGTTTTCAATGGGAAGGAGCAGTATACACACCGCTCCTCTCATCGCTCCAAAGATTCTGCTGACAGGAGATTTTTTTGTCTCCCGCCAGCGCATCGCCTCAGTGTGAAAGCCCTCCGGCTTTCACATTGAGGTAGCTGGGCAGGAGTTTTTCAGGCGGTATAGCAGCGCTATTTTTAGCGCTGTACCACCTGAAAAACTCCTCAATGTGAAAAGGGCCCAAGCGTTAATATGGGAAAAAGGTGTCTCCACTGATGCTTTATCACCAATCCTTGTTTCCCTAATAACCCCAAATTTTAAAAATCCAATTGTCATTGGGACAGAAAGTGAGGTGAAATCTTCTGAACAGGGGCACAGACAGCAAAACAAATGTTACAGGGGTGATAACCCTTCCCTATGCTATTCAAAAAGCTTAAAAATATTTTTTTGGGATGGAGCTACACTTAAAAAAAAAATTCCTGCTCCAAATTACAAACAGATTCAACTTAAAAACAAACCTACAGTCCCTGTCTTGTTTGGATCGCCTGTATACTGCTGTACAGAGTATATAGAGCCTGGGGGCCCCACGCCTTTGCTTTTTTTATTTGGGTGTGGGGTTCCCCTTTGTAACGAGACCCTTGCTCGCTCGCTCGCTTCCACTCTCCCGACACTCCTCTGCTACTAGTGAGTTAGCTTGCAGATCGCAACGTCTGATGGTCCGTTCATCCAAGGCGCCGGGATCCGAACTACAGCTATGTGCCGGGATCCATTAGAACAAACACCAGGCAGGCTGTATGTAAGTTCAAACCGGAAGACCTTTATTGGAAGTACACAACACACTTTTAAACAGAATTTGGAACATCCCGACCCCAACAATCGCTTTCCTATTGGTCAATTGTAAAGTATATGTAGTCCTCCTTCAGGTCCTCTTAGGCATGCAAATGAGGACTTAAAAATGAGTCAGAGGGGATTGGTCCTATAGCTTGCATTATGTCTGCTATGTGTAATGAGACAGAAGCCCCAGGGGGCAATCAATGTACACAATAGCCAGACACAGAACAATGGAGCCGTCTGGAGCTTTAAGACAGGGAAGAAGACCCCCCACTGTGTAACAGCTTTCAAGGAGGCAGACTTCTGCATTCCAAAGTCCATGACACCCTTAATATCCATACAAGACCCAAAGGGCCTGGTAATGGGCTGGGGGGTTTACCCATGCTGTTTTTCTCAATAATTTTCATCCATATTGCCGGGACCCGACATTTCATTACAGCCGCAAGCAGTTTTAAATGACTTTTATACCTTTAGAAATGTCATTTTGTGCAGGGACTGTTCTAAACACAGGAAACACACACCACTTTACAGGCATACTATAGACACCCCCCAGGTATGACATTTAAAGGAATATTTCACTTTTATTTTTTCACTTTGAGCATTATTAATGTAGCACTACCCCCCTAGGAGCTGCTGGTTATATTTTTGGGTGGCACATTACCTCTGTATTCTCGCTGTCTAGGGTGAAAAGAGAGAGTCTGAAGAATTCCAATGTCCACACAATACACTTTTTTCTTGGATTCATTTGGGAGAACTTCAGAAGAAAAGAAGGATGAGGGGTGGAAGGGTAGGTAGGTTCAGGTGCATAATCAAAGTAAGAAAACACTCTTTTTTTCCAGCAAACAGTTCTCGTCGCAACTCTAGCCAGAGTGGGTATTGCTCACCCGGATAGGTCCCTCTCACTGGCCTAGCAGCCGGGATGGCGCACAAAGCAAAGTACAGTCTCTGCCACAGACCTTCCTTTGTAGATGAGACACTTTTGGTCCGGAATCCCCTGCCACAGGATTCAGCACCCGGATCTCTTTAGCTTGGCTACTTTAGAACTTTTAGATCCGACAGGTGACACTATCAAGCCTTTCGGTGTGCGGTGCATCCTTCGATTAAGTTTCCAGGCCTTCTCCCAAGGTACCAGCCTCTTGTATGACCCTCTCCAGGATTGATCCTCCCCTGGCTTCTTTTAATCAAGTGGCTTCCACCCGCAGGACGGACAGCACAGGATCATTCTTTCAGCACAGGCCCCATCCAGACAACTGGGCCCACAAACGAAGTCGCAGCCCTGGGCCAACGTGGTCCCGGAACCAGGATTCAGGATGCGCACCTCAGGCCAGGTGGGCCACGAGGCACGGGCGGACGACAGACCCCGCACCAATGGCGTCTGTCCCTTAAGTACCCCTCCCCAGAATACACAGCGGGGTGACCACTCCCACTGATTTGTTGTTGAAGGGAACACTCAATACACCTTGACCTTGCTTCTGCCACCCTTGACCTGGGGTGGTAATGACACCCCCAGGCGAGCAATGGTGGATACTCTCAGCACAGCCATGGCTGGAACAGAGGCTAAATTGCCCTTAATTACTCTGGTCTGAGCCAAATAACAGCTCAGACCCCCACTAAATTTAAAGCAGCGCCTGTTCAACAGGAGCAAGGCGCTACATTAAAATCATTGCTCCCGAAAAAAGATTCGTTTTTTTAAAACTTTTTTTGCATTGATACATGTCCCCTGGGGCAGGACCCGGGTCCCCAAATACTTTTTAGGACAATAACTTGCATATTAGCCTTTAAAATTTTCACTTTTGCCTTTCGAGTCCCATAGACTTTAACAGTGTTCGAAAGTTCGCGCAAACTTTCGATCCGTTCACATGTTCTGAAACGGGGGGTGTTTGGCTCATCCCTAATCACTAGCATTGCTTGCACATATAGTATCCACAATTTGTAAATAACATGCCCCCAAAGGAGCCGCTGTCAGATGGGCCCTCTGATCTTAACCTCGACCTCCTCAAAAGCCTTGCACCTCTGACACACCATGTTAAGGGAATACAAGCAAACAATTGAACACAGAAAATAAGATTCACCCCCCCTTAATGACCAGGCCATTTTTTGCGAAACGGCACTGCATTATTTTAACTGACAATTGCACGGATGTGCAACACTTTACCCAAATAACATTTTTGTCCTTTTTTTTCCTATAAATAGAGCCTCCTTTTGGTGGTATTTGATAATCTCTGCGTTTATTTTTTTGGTGCTATAAACAAAAACAATAAAAGACTGACAAGTTTGGTTTGAAAAAAAAAATTTTTTTTGTACGTTCTGCTATAAAACGTTCCCAATAAAAAAAGTAAAAAAAAAATAAAAATGTAATCTAATTGCTTCATAAATGTAGGCAAATATATATATATATATATATATATATATATATATATATATATATATATATATATATATATATATATATATATATATATATATATATATATACTGCTACATATTTTTGTTAAAAAAAATTGTGTATCGATTGTTTTGCCCAAGATTATACAGTCTACAAACTATGGGATAATTTTTTATACTAGTAATGGTTATCAGCGACTTATAGCGGGACTGCGATATTGCGATGGACAAATCAGACACCTAGCTGACACTTTTAAAACTTTTTGGGGACCAGTGACACTGATAAAGTAATCAGTGCTAAAAAATATGCACTGTCACTGTACTAATGACACTAGCTGGGAAGGGGTTAACATCAGGGGCGATCAAAGGGTCAACTGTGTGCCTAGCCTGTGCTTTCTCACTGTGTGGAAGAAGCTTTGACTAGGGAAAGGCATCAATTCGTGTTCCTGCCTTGCAGGAACACAGGATCAATACCTTCCCTTCTGAGAGAATGGCAATCTGCCTTATTTACATAGGCAGATTGGTGTTCTGTCTGTGAACTGTCTAATCGGCGGGTGCCCCAGACCCAAAAGTTTCACATCACATACTAGGTACGTCAACTGGCATAGCCATGCCGCAGTTCATCTACGGTGGGTGGTCCACAAGTGGTCAAAGTCTAAAGTTCACTTTTTCAGGCAGGATTTTCTTTTCATAATAAATAGAAGTCTTTGGTAATTTCATTTCTAGCCCAGCCATCCCACTGTGCTTATTTCTCCATTACCACGTCTATAGCAGCTTTGAAATTCTGTTCATTTGAATGTTTGAAAAATGTTTTTTTGCTGCCCTCACTTCCTCTAGATCAGTGTTTCTCAATTCCAGTCCTCAGCCCCCCCCCCCCCAACAGGTCAGGTTTTCAGGATTTCCCTCAGATGAAAAGGCTGTGGTGATTACTAAGGCAGTGAAACTGATCAAATCACCTGTGCAAAATAATGGAAATCCTGAAAACCTGACCTGTTGGGGGGGCCTGAGGACTGGAATTGAGAAACACTGCTCTAGATCATGCGACATCTAGAAAGCTTTGAATCCCAGAATGTACTGCCTTGTTAGGCGTGATAGGGCATGTTCAACACTGGCTCACACCTCTCTCATTACTATAAAACTTTACACCCATTTTCTGTACAATCTGCTTTAGATCTCCCATCAGCTATGTAGTACAAGGGCCTGTCTGATTTGATAAAAATTGAAAAGATTTTTCAGGTGTGTCTGCCTATTTCATAGTTCTGCTAAATCTAAAGGAGATTGTACAAAGACTGTGCAATCAGATTGCATAGTGTATGGGTAGCTTTATACAAGTATATAGGAGGGAGTGGATGGAAATACTCAGCTGTCAGGCCAGCGTTCACATCTCCATGTAGCGGGAAGTCACATTCTTGCATTTTTTTGGGGGGCATTTTGGAGAGTTTTTGCTTATTAAGCATAGGGCAACCCATTCACCTGGCATGTGGCCTGCCCTACACACAACAATCGCCCCATAGCATAGAAAAGGAATTTTAAATTTTTTTAAATGGAGTGGAACATGGTGTGTTTTTTTTACCGTGCTTTTAGATGTTTGCAGGACATTTCTACAAACGCAAGGCAAATCGGTTTGTTATGAACGTACAGAGGTAAATGAAGCCTCATTGTTCTTTGGTAAACCAACCAATTTTACTTTCCGGTCCCATTCACACTCACCGCAGTAGGACCATACAATTTTTGGCTCATTTTTTCCCACAACAGGCATAGGCCAGCCCATTGATTTTAACAGGCTGCTCTACATGTGGGAAGTAGCTAATGGGACATTTTGGCATTGCGGGTTGCATATTTTTTTACTGTGCATTTTGCTGCGTTTCTCACTTCTTTTTTAACCACTTCCATACAGGGGTGTTATACACACATCCATACCAGGCCTATTCTGGCACTTCTCTCCTACATGTACAAATCATAATTTTTTTGCTAGAAAATTACGCAGAACCCCCAAACATTATATATGTTTTTTTAGCAGACACCCTAGGGAATAAAACGACGGTCATTGAAACGTTTTATCTTGTACGCTATTTGCGCAATAATTTTTCAAACGCCTTTTTTTTGGAAAAAAATTGTTTCATGAATTAAAAAAATAACAAAACAGTAAAGTTAGCCCAATGTTTTTGTAAAATATGAAATATGATGTTACACCGAGTAAATAGATACCTAACATGTCACGCTTTAAAATTGCGCACACTCATAGAATGGCGCCAAACTTCGGTACTTAAAAATCTCCATAGGCAAGGCTTTGACATTTTTTACAGGTTACCAGTTTAGATTTACAGAGGAGATCTAGTGCTAGAATTGTTGCTGGCACTCTAACGCACGCGGCGATACCTCACATATGTGGTTTAAACAGAGTTTACATATGTCGGCGGGACTTGCGTGTGCGTTCGCTTCTGCGCGCAAGCTACCGGGGACAGGGGCTTTAAAAAAAAAAAATGTTATTTCTTTTTTTTTTTTACATATTTATTTCTATTTTTACACTTTTTTTTTTATTTTTTATTTTTTATTATCACTTTTATTCCTATTACAAGGAATGTAAACATCCCTTGTAATAGGAATGTGTGTGACAGGTCCTCTTTATGGAGAGATGCGGGGTCAATAAGACCGCACATCTCTCCTCCAGGCTGGAAAGCATGAGATCAGTGAAAAAAAATTCACCGATCTCATGCTTGCTGTTGCTTAGCAGCCGCAATTGCGGCTTTGTTTACTTACGGGGACCCGGGCGTGACGTCATCACATCGCGCCCGGGTCCTCCGACGGTCATAGAGATGACTGGTGACCATCTGGTGATGACTGGTGACCTCCCGCCACCTGCAAGAACGATCTAGCGGCGGAGTGATCATTCAGATATCCCCCCACAAAGCCCAGGACGTCACATGACGTCCACCCGCATCGAGGAGGGGTTCCTGCCGCTGTAATTTCACAATGACGCGGTAGGGAAGTGGTTAAATGTGGCAAATTGTGTGTTTGCTTCTGCGTTTGGTGTGCCTTTAACAACTAGTGGCACCAAAGGGGCAACTATATAATTTGAGGTGTATAAAAGTGGCCATACTCTATACAAACAGATTGTACAGAAATTGCACAATCTCCTTTAGATTTGCCAAAACTATAACATAGGAAGATACACCATCTACCCAATCATTCTGTATCCAATCAGGCAGACCCTTGATCTAGTTGATAGTAGATCTAATGATATTGTATAGTGTATGGTGAGCTTTATAGAACCCAGGACATACTTCTCCCGTTTTCAATACTACAGCTCTATCCCACATAGGCTGCTATCCGATTGCTCAGCTCCTGTACACTCTGCCAAATGAACGATCTATGCAAGATGAAAGTAAGGTAGAATTTTTTTTTATGTCTGAGCATTTTGTGAAAACAGTGATCCCTGATTGCATTGGAAAGGTATGCAGCTGAGGTGGTTGGGAGGGATCTCCTGGAAGGGGAGAGCAGGTACAGGATGTGTGCTAATGAGGTCAGTTGGTGAACTCTGTTTTGTGTCTTAACAGTTTTCAATTACTAAGGCATGGAGACATTTTTATAACAAGCTTGATGATGAGGGCTGTGTAGGATAAATATAAAGCTTTTTCTTTTCTGCAAGAAGTACATTAAAGTACTATCTTCTCTTATCCTCCTCTTCTTCTACAGTCCCCGATGCATTTCCTGAGTGCAGAGCCTTTGGAGTCACTCTAAACATAGTTTGGTGTGTATTGCTAGAGGTTTTTTTTTTTTCTTGAGAAGGTGCATGTGATCAGAACAGGGCCAATCAGCACTGTCCAGACAAATGGTCAGGGGTCCTGCAGCCTCATAGAACAGTCAGAGGAGAATGAAAACGACTACAAGCTTTAACCAGATACTGATAGAAGTAACAAGACTGCTATATACTGCTGATGAGAAAAAGGTATTTAGCAGTTAATATTTACTAAAATAATTGCACTGCCGTGTTCTGTGAGAGACCAGATGTAGTGAATGCAGCATCCTGGGTTTAGCAACACTTTAATCATCTATTGGTACATAGGGGGAGCTGGAATTTAGAAAAAAAAAAAAGGTGAACTTGACCTTTAAAGCAGAGGTCCACCCTAAAAAATATATGTAGTGCCTGGTTACTTCAAAGTACCGGTGCTATCTAAATTTAGAGGGAGATCAGAGTGTTAATAGAACTCTGATCCAGTTAATGTGTTCAAACTTAGGTCTCTGTCTCAGCTTGGCTGTGCTGTGGGCTCATTCTGTTGTTGTTGGTGTGTTCTTCCCACCCCAGGGCAGTAGGTGGCAGCAGTGGAGTCAAGATTTGGGTACTTTTTCCCAGCAGCCAATCAGGAGGACTGGGCCTCGCTGTGCATGCTGGGGGAGGTTATTTATGTGACAGACGCCATTGGTTCTGGGTCTTCTTCTTCGTGTGCGGCACTCACCTTTAGGGTGACTGCACCACGGTGCCCCGGCGTTATGGCCTACCGGGCCGGGGCGTGCGTGCCAGGCGGTGTTCCTGGTTCCAGGACAATGTTGAGCTGTGGCAGGGAGCCCAGTGGTCCACTGGGTTCCCAAATTTGAAGATCCCAAGCGAGATGGCCGATCGGTGGGGAGTCCATCTAAGAAGAGCCAATGAGAGGCTGGCGATCCAATAGGGTCTCGACAAACCAGGCACTGAGAGGCTGGTCACCTGTCAATCGGTACCTGAAAGCTACTTGAAGGAGATCCAGGCGTAATTCTATCAAGGAGGGTCACCCCCGAAATTACAATCAGGAAGGCATGTGGCAGAGGTCTTTCCCTAAATTCATTCCAGGAGGGTCTGTGGCAGAGACTTATCCTCAAAGGTTCGAGCGATACCCTGGTGAGAGAGGCCTGTCCAGGTACGCTATTCCCACTCAAGCAGGAGTGGCGCAAGAAGTGTTACATGTGGGAGCAGGACTGTTTCCCCAAATTACTACGCATGAATCTGCTATGTTTCTTCTCCTTCCAACTCTACCTTCTTCACCACAAGTTTTATTGTTTTTACCCGGCTGGGTAATAAAGAGCACAGCAAAAGACACCTGTCGTGGACATTCCTTTACTATTGCTGTATGCATCATACACCCCTAGGAATTCGGAGAGCCATGAGGTAAATGTGCCACTCAAAACAAACCAGCAGCTCCTCTGGGGGTAGTGCTACATAACCTTACCAGAAATGGCTGTTACTAGGCAGATCTTCCTAATCTTTTGATCTGTCGGGTCAACATCTTTGGGTTTCCTGCCTTGCAAAGAACTTGTGGCTTCAGTGGCTCTCACAAAAAAGTGTGCAGATGCCAAATCCTGATGCAGCCAATGAAATAGGTAGGTTTACAGTCCTACACATAAGCCTCTAAAAAATGTCTGCTTTGCTTATCCACCATCTGGAAAAATGAGTTAGTGATAAGTTCCATCATATGTCAAACTTTGGCTTTATTACCTGGTTCAGTACAAGAATATAGGCCGTTTTATATTGAGAAAGAAGAAGGAATTCTCTATTTATTGTGTGTACACAAAAAAAAAAGTTGTTCTGAGTTGTTCTGCAGCCAGAACCTTAAATGTACTTTGTGCTGACAGTGAGCATATAAAAGTGCTCCTTCCCTCCCTCTTTCCCTCCCTCCATCACAGCTCAGTGTCCATTCCCTTGTAATTGGCTCTCGAATTATTTATGACATTAATTGCTGTATTATCGACTGTCTGTCAGCTGCCCTGCCAGTCAGTCCATCGTTGTGAGCTCACGGTGCAGGGTGCAGCCTCCGTCAGACTGACAAGCTAATTAGACCCGTCACCCGCCTCTGTGACAAATGTTGCTCTCTTTGAACAGTTCCCTGAAATAGGCTTCTATTTTCTGGCCCACCTGTCTATCCCACCCCCACCTTTTTTCTGCTTCCACACTTTGGCAGCTAATGGTAAGAACACAGAAGTGCTTGTAAAAAAAAAAAACACAGAAGCCAACATTATTCCTGTATTGACAGAATACTATTTTATCTAATGCAGCGTCAAATCATACCTGCCCAGTATCAGGCATGGTTTTTAAGTACTGCATAGTGATTTAATGACTGCTGCGGCAATGCTTTTTCCCAACTATGTGCTATTCATACTACATTGATCAGTGCAAATTCTCAACTGAAGATGTTCCTTTAAAGACTTATCATAATAGAATAAAGCCCCGATGTGTCTTGTCCTGCCTGACCTCTCTCTCAAGAACCCGTGTAATTTAAGATTTAAGCAATAGCTTTGGTTCATATCCCCAAACCAAAAAAAAACAGGCTTTAAATGTCAGGCGATGACATGGGCGGCAAGTCCACATGCTGGCTACTTTCTAATTAATCAAAATAACATCTCTTTTTAGTCATTAGACAGAAAAATCAATGGAGTCTGTTTTTTTGCAGGCAGCCAGGGACAAAAGAAAACACCTTGCGTTTCAAGATCTGTACAGTAGTTAACCATTTAACCATTTGTCAGAAAAGACATTATAGCTTTACTGAGCATTTCAAGTCACAAAGCCTACCAAAAGGCATTGTTGTTACTGCATTGTTCACGGTGTGTGTACACGCTGGGAAAATACTGATGAGAACGCCATTTTTTTATAATTGCCTT
Organism: Rana temporaria; assembly: GCF_905171775.1. Taxonomy (NCBI): domain Eukaryota; kingdom Metazoa; phylum Chordata; class Amphibia; order Anura; family Ranidae; genus Rana; species Rana temporaria. The sequence continues at coordinate 122,567,319 of NC_053496.1, forward strand.
CTGTTGGGACATTGAGATTTGATGGTTTGTGACTGGATGACTAGACCCAAAGTGGCCATCCATTCATTTACAAACACATCCACTATTTCTTAAACATTTGGCATTTTCTGCAAGGCAGTATTTATTTTTGTAGATATAAAGATAACCCATCACTAGTAAAATCTGAATTTAGAAATGTTCACATTCCAAATTGTGTAAAGATTCACATACATTAACCAATCATCTGCACATGATTGAGTATTTGAAGTGACTATTCTCACAATTAATTGTATGAATATTCTTAAAAGTTCTAGTAAATCAGCCTCTTGTGCTGTATAGTGGGATGGTATCAGTCTATGAAAGGCATACCTCTCAACATTTTGACATGTGAATGAGGGACACCTACTAGTAAACGTAAATAGACATAGGACACACTCCCTGCCACACCCCCTTAAAGGAGAGCTAACAACAAAAAAAAGGTTTATTACATCTACAAGGGCTTTTTTTTACCACTACTATTCCTTTAAATTGGCTTTTAAAATTTACAAATGCAACAATTTAGAATTTGGATTAAAGGTTTAGCTCTGGGAAAACGATTTGAAAGATAAAAAGTAAATTTTATATGCAACTAATGGGAAGCGATCTGTGCTGAGCGGCTTACTGTTCATTCCTAAACTGAAGTATAGTTAATGCGGTTAATTATGCTTCAGTAATGAACTGACACAGGTCCCTTTTTTGGCCGCTAGCGGGGTAAAATCGCATCGTTAGCAAGCTAGCCGTGCTGGTCAACATTGTTTGTTAAGCTATTGTGTGTTTGGTTTCCTGCTTGCCGTGTGCTCTACAATTGTCTCTGTTACCGATCTTGACGTGTTCCCGACCATCATCGCCTGCTTGTGACCCTGACCTTTGGCGCGTTCTCTACTATCCCTGTCTGCTTGTGACCCTTGGCTTGTTCTCCGTTTATCCTTGTCTGCTAGTCACTCCGACCTTTGGCTTATCCTCCTATAGCCTACCGTGAGCATGAGCTGGGAGACCCTGGGGGTCGCGACCTGGAGTCGGCTGCAGCATAGTCCATCCTCATCACTAGAGGCTCTGGTGAACACCTGCTGGCTCTTAGACTCCACGCCCTGGGGAATCTTATGTTCTAGCTCCCTGTGGGATCTGTGTTGGCGCCCCAGTAGACCTGCCTTCCTGCACCCCACCCAGGGTTCCATCCGCAGCAGTCAGCCGTAGGGTCTACTATCATAGCGGTGCACTCCTAACCCCAAAGGTGTGCATCTGTCACCTGGCCTCAGGTGACCTGACACCATTGATGTTAGTATAATATCTGCAGCTGATTGTTAGGCATTCAAACCTTTCTACATGTTTTCCATTTCATTATAAAAAAAAAAAAAAAGTTAATAATTATGTGAACAAGCTACTAAATACTATTCACCACCCCTTATGTAAAATGTGTGCACAACTACATAAATTGGAAACATTATGACTGCTGTGCAAAATGTATGCTGTCATTGTAGGTAAAAGACTCCAAAATGACAGCTGGTAGTGTGTGCCTATAGTTTAATTAGCTAGGCAGTCCGCTTTCCTCCAGTACTACAGTAACTTCTTTTAACCACTTCAGCCCCGGCTGAATTTCCTGACCAGAGCACTATTTGCGATTCAGTACTGCGTTGCTTTAACTGACAATTGCGCGGTCATGCAATGTTGTACCCAAACAAAATTGACGTCCTTTTTTTGCCATAAATAGAGCTTTCTTTTGGTGGTATTTGATCACCTCTGCGGTTTTGATTTTTTGCACTATTAAATAAAAAAAAGTCACAATATTGAAAAAAAAGCATTTTTTTTTTACTTTTTGCTATAATAAATAAATATAACAAAATATATATAAAAAAATTCTCTCTCAGTTTAGGCCGATATGTATTCTTCTACATTTTTTTAACCAAAAATATCGCAATAAGCGTATATTAATTTGTAACTTTTGCGCAAACCAAATAGGGAATAGTTTTATGGCATTTTTATTAACTTTTTGTTTTATTATATCCTGACTGCGACATTATGGCAGACACATCAGACACTTTTGACACTATTTTGGGACCATTGTCATTTCTACAGCAAACAGTGCTATAAAAATGCACTGATTATTGTGTAAATGATACTGGCAGGGAAGGGGTTAACCACTAGGGGGCAAAAAAGGGGTTACATGTGTCCTAGGGAGTGATTCTAACTGTGGGGGGGGGGGGTGGGCAATCAGTGACACAACAGTGCTCATGTTCCTGATGAAAGGGAGCTGTCAGGACCTGGACTTGAACCTGGGACTGAGCTGTGTCTGGCAATGAACCTTCTCACTGATCTGAGATGCTGGACAGCGCCTTGTCAGATGCTTTAGACAACCCTGCCTTGTACCTCGATTTCAGCTGAACCTTGAACTTCCTGATATAAGCAATGCCTCTGCACTTCCTCCTTGCCAGAATATTGTGCCATCTGCAGCCTGTATCTCACTCCTGTCTTCCCTGCTGCCATCCATATTTTCTACTGATTGTTATCGACCCTTGGCTTGTTCCTCGACCACGCTTCTGCCTGATCCCAACCAGCAAGTACTCCTTACCAACCTTTTGGCTTGTTTACCGACCACGCTTCTGTTGGATCCTTACCTGCTCATCCGCTACTGAACCCCGGGCTTGCTCACCTCCTGGTGGGGCGATCCTGAGGACCGCGACCTGGTGCTAACACGCAGCAAAATCCATCTCCACCGTCAGGAGCTCGGGTGAACACCGGTTAGCACTTAGACTCAGGTGAGCCTGTGTCATCTGCCAGGCCTGTGTACCTATCTTGATGGTCAGTGGTAGTCCTGCAATTGCTGTAGCAATTGGTCTTCGAGCCTGACCCCTGATCGTGACAGGAACAGTAGATCACTGTCCTGCCACCGAGTCTGCTGGTCCAGTGGGCACAATCATGGGCGCACGCCCGCAAATTCAAAGCAGCGTACAGGTACGTTGCTTTGCGCAGCCGTGCCATTCTGCCGACATATTTCAGAGGTAGCCAGTCGGCAAGTTGTTAAAATACATTTTGATATTCTTATACTCAAATATTTAACCTGTATAAAATGAAAAATAGTAACAATGGTTGAAAAAATGATTTCACTTTAAAAAAAAAAAGGCACCTACTCTCTCATTAGCATATAATTGTTGTTAGAATTAGCCAAATATCTGTCCCTGCATAAGCTCTCTGCAATGCCCTGAGCCGTTTTTTTTCCAGACTCTTAAGAAAAAGATGCTTCCTCTATACCAATAACCTTTAAGTGTCAGAAAGCTAAGCCTGTAATATAATTAGTACGAACATTTATCTAGTCCCTGGGAAATAATTAATAGGATATTTTTTGTTCTGCTCCTGAGGGAACATTCACTCACGGAATTACAACCCACTAAATCTATTTGTATGAAATTCTATTTGTGCATCTCAGGGCAAACTTATCAAAAAGCGCCCAATTGCTGTTCAGGCATAAAGCTCTCTTTGCATTAGCTTTCTCCACTGCTTTCTTGCCAAATGTGCAAATGCAATATATTTTCTCTATGTATTATTAATTGTGTGTTTATTAATGCATGAGACTACACGCCATTTCAATACAGAACAAAATGATGCATTTTGTACAATACAACACTCCTGCAGAATGTCAGGAAACTTAATATAACATGAGGAGGGACAAGGGGAAAAGCAACCTGAAAACAAGGGGAGAACAGATGTTCTAAATTATAAATCTGTGGCTACGTCCAGGGGAATGTTGGTTAGAAGGCAATTTAATCTCCGTATGACAACAAGGCTACATACCTGTGGCTTCTAACACTGATCTAAATAGGTCACAGTTCACTTTTTTTTGGTTGTGCTCAATTGTATAAATTCACGTTAGTAACTTTCTAAGGGCATGCTAAGGTCAAAAATCTATCAACTCTTCACTCCTGTTCTGACCATCCTGCTTTCTTGAACAAACACATATTGTACAATACAAAAAAATAATATTTAGTGCCATAACCTATTTGTTGCTTCTTTCTTGCTCTATAAACTGCTAAAGTGTTCTTTTGGGGTCCTTGCAGTTTTGTTACAATGTGCAAGAATACTTAAAGTGATACTAAAGTCTCTTTTTTTCCTTAAAAATAACGTCATATTTACCTGCACTGTGTAATGGTTTTGCACAGAGCAGCCCAGATCCTCCTCTTCTGTGCTCCTGGCCCCTCCCTCCTGTTGGGTGCCCCCACAGCAAACAGCTTGCTATGGGGGCATCCGAGCTGAGTCACAGCCCCCTGTGTCTATCAGACTTCAGACAGAGCCGCGGCCTGGCCCCACCCTCTTTCTCTCCTCATTGGCTCACTGACTTTAACGGACAGCAGCTTTAGCCAATGGCGTCACTGCTGCTGTCTCAACCAATGAGGAGGGCATTCCGGACAGCCGAGTCTCAGATAAAAAAAACTTCTGCCTTTAGCCCAGGTTCACACTGGGCTGTGGGAATGAAGCCGTGAATGTTCAGCTGAACTCGCATGATTTTACTCCCGCCTGTCAGTCCCGATTTCGGCCGCTATTAAAAATACATCCGTACAGGTTTCTGCACAGATGTCAATGTAAATTGCGGACCAAAACCGCAAAAAGTAGTACAGAAACGACTTTTTTGAAATTAATGCAGCTCCGCAGATGTGGCGTCACATCAATTATGACAGTGCCATTGCCGGCAATTGACGCCGGTTTGACATGTCAAATAGCATTTCAAATCGTACCAGTGTGAACCAGGGCTTACAACCACTTTAATAACACACACACACAAACTTACAGCAAGGATATGATATGGCACACTGTAGTGAACCATCACTACAGTGCAAAGTTAGTAGAGACATATCCCAACAGACTCTGTGCCGGTTCACACTATGCAGTGCAGGAACTGCATGCAATTTTGAATAGGAATTACACAGCATTCCTGTTCAAATTCAGTGCAATTTAAACCATTATTCTTTATCACTCAATTCGCACCAAAAATGTGCAGGAGCTATGAGTAAGCATCTTACGATGTGAAACATGTTAGCCTTTTTTTTTCCCTGTTGTCCACTTTTCCATCTTGACTGCACCACTTTGGATTATGTTGTGATCTGATTTTATCCAATAAAGACGTTGTTTAACGGAGTGCGGCAGTCCAGGATTTTTTCCAATTCCATGCACCTGTGCAGAGCTAGCATCTGTCGGTTTCAGTAGGGTGGAAGCAATCCGAGGGGTCAGTAGCTTTTAGAGCGGTATCAGTCCTTCAGGACAATTGTTTTGGCCACACCAGAATCAGATTGGTGTTCCCACCCATGCAATCCGATTCTGCAAATCGCACTGCGATTTCAGATCACAATAATAATAATGCTTACACTTATATAGCGCCAATTACACCGTTGCCGATGTGTCTAAGCGCTGATAATGGTTGTCATTATTACCCAACTCAATGGTACTAATTTTACTGACCTCGGAAGGATGAAAGGCTGAGTGGACCCCGCCGGGATCGAACCTGCAACCCTTGGGACACAGGCAATCACAGACTGCTGCAAAGGAGCATTAGCCCCCTGCGCTATCTTACCAGCTTAAGCATGAAAGGGGTGCGATTTGGATGCAGTGCGAAATCCACACCGCATCAGTGTGAACCAGCCCTAAACCCTGGTTCACACTGAGCTGCAGCTGAACTTGCATGGTTTCACTCCCGCAAGCCAGTCCCGATTTCACAGACATCTGTGCAGGTTTCTGCACAGATGTCATTGGAAGTCGCACTCCGAAATCACAAAAAATAATACATAAACTACTTTTTGAAATCAGTGCAGCGCCGCAATTGCAGCGTTGCAACAATTAGGACGGGGCAATTTGCCCCGATTTGACATGTCAAATCGCACCAATGTGAACCAGGGCTAAAGGCTGTAGGTAAAGCAAAAAGGTGGTTCAACAAAATACTGACACAAATGGGTGATCCTTTTTCCAAGTCAGTGATTCTGTTTTTTATTTACTTGATAACCACCCACAGCTTCCAATACCACTTATACGCCCAAATCTATCTGTGTACTCCTCACCTCATTCCTTCAGTCTCCTCTCGCATAACTAACTTACTAACTGCATCTCAGCATGGATGTCGCACCACTTCCTTAAACTAAGATGTCCTTTTATGAAAGTTAGATCAGTGGCAATCCCGAGTCTCACCACTGATCTCAGGTCATAAACAGTTTATGAAGCTGAGGTAATCATCGGAGAACATGTTCTCCACTGATTATCGCAGCACAGTGAGAATCTGTAACTGACTGTCACAGAAACGGCCAGTTTATGAAGGTGTGATCTCGGCACCTCACTGGCGATCTGTGACAGAATTCTCACTTTCTGATTCACCATCTCAGAGGTGGAGAATCAGAGAGAGAAGCACAAAGCTGGCTGAGTATTGTGGAGAAAGAAGGAAGTGTTTTGACTTCCATCCTTCACACAGGAGCCCCTACAGTCAGAACACATGTTCCCCACTACACACCCCAAAATGAGCAGGTTAGGAATTTATAGTGTATGTGTGTGTATATATATATATATATATATATATATATACATATACACACACACACACACACACATCATCATCATATAGCATATATATGTGTGTGTGTTTATTTCTATGTGTGTATATATATATATATATATATATATATACACACATACATACACACACACACACACACACACACACACACACACACACACACACATATATATATATATATATATATTAGCTCAATACCCGGCGTTGCCCGGTCTTCCTATCTTAACCTTTTGGGGAGGAAAATCATAGTAATATAAATATACCCATCTTTTATATAAGGGTGTAGGTAAGGGTTAATTTAACTGTCATATATTTTTATTTGGCATATAAGTAATATGTGTACCAGGTATTATTGAAATATCTCCAGGCGTACAGAAGTTATGTGGGAACATACATTTCCCATTGATTTGCATGGGACTTTAAACAAAAACCCTGACCCTCACAAATGGGGGTAGTTATGGGATAAAATAACTATCCTATAGTTTAAGTGGACATATAAGTAACATGTGACCAAGTGTTATCGAAATATGTACAGCCGTTTGGAAGTTATGAAGTAACATGTATTTCCCATAGAGTTGAATGGGACTTTAAAGAAAAACCCCGACCATGGCAAATGGGGGTGGGTAAGGGTTAAACCACCTATCCTATGTTTGTTGCTGACATATAAGTAACATGTGTGCCAAGTTTCATGTTAATATCTTTAGCCGTTTGGACGTGATGCTGGAACATACATACATACACACACACACGTTGAGTTTTATATATATATATATATATATATATATATATATATATATATATATATATATATTATTCTACCTGCATTAAAATGCTATTTTTAAAGTCATTTTTATATAATTTTTAATTTATTAGTAAAAAAAAAAAAAATTGTAAACCCTAAAATATGGTTTTACCCATGAACTGTTTTATTACAGTTATACAGGGTTTATATTTGTATACTTTATTAAAAAATATTTTTAATGATTAGAAATGTATTTTTCATTTATATGAATGGTGTATAGCTGCATTACATATGTGGGATTCCATTCATTTACTATACACCATTCACATTTTAATAGGCACATGTATGAGCTTTAAATATTGATTAAATGTTTTTTAATAATTAAGTTAATGTATATTGTTTGGTGGGAATGTAACTTTATTATTTTATTAATATGTGGTGTATAATACGGGCTGATTCGTGTTTAACTTTTGTATTTTTCACTTCCTCGTACTGTAATCCCACTACATCACACAAGATTATAGTGAGAGAAGCCGTTCTCAGGAGTTTCCAGGCGTTTGTAGATCGCTTCTCATCTCAACATGAGAACCGATCTACAGAGCTTCATAAACAGGCACTCTCCTCTGAGAATACCTGAGAACTGAATAGCGGTATTTTACCGCACTTTTATAAAAGGACACCTAAATCTCTCTTAGCCCAGGTTCACACTGGGCCGCGGGAGTGAAGCCGTGCGAGTTCAGCTGAACTCGCACGATTTCACTCCCGCTTTTCAGTCCCGATTTCGGACGCGATTTCAGAGACATCTGTGCAGGTTTCTGCACAGATGTCAATGTAAATTGCATCCCGAAATCGCAAAAAGTAGTACAGGAACTACTTTTTGAAATCGGTGCGGCGTCGCACCGATTAGGACGGTGCCATTGCCGACAAATGCCGCCGATTTGAGATACGATTTGACATCTCAAATCGTACCAGTGTGAACCAGGTCTAAAACTGAGTTTCTAATATTCCCCCCCACCCGTGCCCCCCTCCATGACTTTTCCATCAAAATCAACAATGCAACCATCAGTCCCTCCCCTCATGCCAGGGTACTAGGTGTAATCCTAAACTCTGACATGTCATTTCATACTCAAGTCCAATCGTCAAATGTTTGTAGAATTCACCTCCGTAACATCTCTAAAATGTGCCCCTTTTTAACAAATGAAAACACCAAGCTCCTCATTCACTCCCTTGTTATCTCTCGCCTTGACTATTGCAACTCCCTTCTCATTAGGCTGCCTCCAGGCTCCATAGGCTATCCCCTCTTCAGTCTATCATAAATGCTGCTGCCAGACTTATCCACCTTACCAACCGTTCAGTGTCTGCCAACCCTCTCCTCCAATCCCTACACTGGCTCCTGATCGCCCAGCGAATTAAATTCAAAATACTAACCACAGCTTACAAATAGTGTTGCTCACGAATATTCGTATTGCGAATATTCGGCTCGAATATGGCATATTCGAGTATTCGCGAATATCATGAATTTCGCGGCCAATATTCGCTATTCCGAATATAAAAAAAAAATTGCGAAATTTCGCTAATGCGAATTTATTGCGAACATTTTGCAAATTTTTTTTTTTTCTGATTGGCTCTGATGCAAAAGAAGGGCGGAGAAAGTATTCTCGAATATTCGGAAATCGAATATTCGGAATATTTTATCAAAAAAAAAATGTTGTGAAATATTTTGACAACTGTGGTAGGAGAACTCTGATTGGCTCTGATGCAAAAGAAGGGCGGAGAAAGTATTCGCGAATATTCTGAAATCGAATATTGGTGATATTTTATCGAAATTTCGCTAATGCGAATGCGAAATTTATTGCGAGATTTTGACAACTCTGATTGTCTCTAAAGCAAAAAAAGGGTGGAGAAAGTATTCGCGAATATTCGATTTCCGAATATTCGCAAATACTTTCTCCACCCTTCTTTTGCATCAGAGCCAATCAGAGTTCTCCTACCACAGTTGTCAAAATATTTCACAACATTTTTTTTTTGGATAAAATATTCCGAATATTCGATTTCCGAATATTCGTTGAGAATACTTTCTCCGCCCTTCTTTTGCATCAGAGCCAATCAGAAAAAAAAAAATAATAATTCGCGAAATGTTCGCAATAAATTCGCATTAGCGAAATTTCGCTATTTTTTTTTTTTTAAATATCACGAATATTCAATTTTAGCGAATATTCGGCTATATATTCGTGATATATCCCGAAATCGAATATGGCGTATTCCGCTCAACACTACTTACAAAGCCATCCACAACTCTGCCCCAAGCTACATCACCAATCTTGTCTCCAAACATATCCCAAACCACCCTCTCCGCTCTTCTCAAGACCTCCTACTGTCATGCTCTCTCGTCTTCTCCTCCCATGCTCGTCTCCAGGATTTCTCCAGAGCCTCTCCCATCTTCAGGAACTCGCTACCTCAACCTGTCCGGCTATCCCCTACTCTAGCTACCTTCAGGCGATCCCTCAAAACACACATCTCTTCAGGGAAGCCTATCATGTCTCCAACTAATATTTTACCACTTCCATCAGCTCATTCCCCACAGTTACAACGTTTTGTACCACCTGCCCCCCACCCTATTAGATTGTAAGCTCTTCTGAGCAGGTCCCTCTTAATCCTCTTATTTTATAACTGTATTATCTCCCTTTTATATTGTAAAGCGATGCGTAAACTGTTGGCGCTATATAAATCCTGTATAATAATAATAATATTTATTTTTTTCTGACATGTTGGTGTTATAGCTTTCACTTGGATGTTATAAGTTGCACTGAGTAAATACAGCTGGATAAAACAAAAATGTGTCTGTCCTCATTTCAGACTGCAAAGTGTCACAATGTGATTATTTTAAAGGGGGGGGGGCGATTCTTTTCTATACCCACTGCATATAAATTGGGCAGACTCAATGGACCAGGGTCTTTTTTTTGCCATCACTCTGCTATGTATACATGTAAACACCTTCTATTGGATAGAATATTAATTTATTCCAGCCACTAGAATGCACAGACATGCTTTATGCATAAAAAGTGCAAATATGCTACTCCAAAAATGCGAGTTTGGGGCACTATGTTTAAGCCTGCATATTCATGGGCACATTCGCCAACACACAGCTGTGTTCAGAGGCAAAAAAAAAAAAAAACACCAGACACCTCTGAAAGCATTGTTCATGTATGAGGCTTTAAGGGTTAAAACAATCAACAATAAAAGCACACGGCATGGAGAACACTCACATCGACCACACTGGTCTGCTGCAATATGAATGCTATTTCCATATGATATATATATATATATATTTTTTCGCTGCAACAAATTGCTAACATGTTTTCCAAACTGAAACATCCTACAGGTATAAAATCAGGTTTAATAAAAGTAGCTGGCTCAAAAAATAAAAGGAAAGCTGATAAGTGTTTAAAACAGCTGACTCTGGGATTGTGGCGCCCCTTCAAGGTATGAGCCAGATGTCCAGAGAGAACTTTCCCATCTCTTTGATCGCTGCCGTTCCGATACAGTATATTATTTCAGAAGTCCAGCTTTTCAAGAGCAGGGGATGCAGGACATTTCAACAGTGATTAACTAAGAATGACAGTCACTGTCACAATGCAATATGTCACCCTGGAAATTGTCTCAGTGCTTTTATGCAACTGTTGGTGCCTTAATTCCTTTAACCCTGTAAACTCTGCTGTTAAATGTTGCACAGCACAAATACAGCAAAGGGTACAAATTTGCTGCTACTACACAAAACATGTTTTAAAAGCTGAAATAGGTTTACGGCGATGTATATAAAGACTTGCAGTCCATATTTAGATCTGCTGCTAGTATATGCATTATGAATGTCTTGCCCCAGCATCTGCACCTTCTGGTAGGATATTATATACAGCTTTGTGTGCAGGGGCAGGTTAATAAGGACATTTAAGCTCAGAATAAATACACACAAAAAAAAAAACAGGGTGCAAAGAAAATGGTGTTGCACACTGGTTTTTAAAAACATGAATCAAGAGAAAAATAAAAAGTAAAAATGCATCAATACACTTAAAAGCACATTTCTAAAATAGAGATAATACCCATTCAAGAAATGCAACATATTATTTCTCATCAAGTATACAATACATGTTCAAATTCGAGAGAAAAAGGTCTGTGCTGCGCGAGACAAACTCGCATGCTGTAGTGACAGTCCAATTGTGACTGAGGAGCTCATGTGTGGGCCAGGCAGGAGGTCACTGACTGACATATTAGCTAATCCACAGGTTAGGAAACCTGACATTACTTCTATATGAAGATTCAGCACCAGACTCTGCTCTTTTTCCTCCATCTTTCTGTCCTTGCACTCTCCATTTATATAACTACAAAAGGCTTCCCAAGTATATAAAGCACTCTGCAATGCTCCGCAAATAGTGTATCCTTAGGGTCTTTAAACTGCATCCGTGTAAACCACTGCTCTCTCAAATGTGTGGGCACTTTTAAATTATTATTATTATTATTCAGGACTTATATTTGTGCAGTGCTTTACAATATAAAAGGGAGACAATACAGTTATAATACAATAAAATACAAGAGGATTAGGAGGGCCCTGCTCAGAAGAGTTTACAATCTAATAGGATTAAATAAAACATTTTGTAGGTAAACTATATATTGTAAACATTTTAGCAAACTTTTTTTGCAGATTCATACCTGTATCCCTGTTCAGAAGAAACTGCTCTTAGTATCACCAGGCCCATTCTGAACTGATTGCTGAATGGGTGGGTCAACCTTCGTTAAAACCACCTGAGCAAGGTCAGTGTTGCATTAATAAAAACTGCAAGGTCTGCATCCCTTTGGTAGAGAATAAGGCCCCTTTCACATTGAGGCGCTTTTCATGCGGTACAGCGCTAAAAATAGCGCTGCTATACCGCATGAAAAAATCATGCCCTGCAGGCTTCAATGTGAAAGCCTGAATAGCTGCGCTACAAATATCGCAGCTATACCGTCACCGCGGCTTCACAGCCCAATGTGAAAGCAGCCTTAGCCTTGCAGAGAAATGATAAAAAAACAAAAAAAAACATAGTTTATAACTCAGTGAAAACTTCTGAAAAAAAAAAAAAAAAACGAATACAAGCAACAATCTGCACACTTGGAAAGAGTGAAAACAGTCCAGCATAACTGCATATATCTTAGTTACACAAGCAGGTACATCTATTGTCCCTGCCTGTCTGTCATTAGCTATACCATCATTTAAGTATTTTGTGGGCAAGCAAATTTTACAGCACAGTAAATCCTTAAATCAAACGACATTATAGTTTAATGAACTCAATCAGTAGCAGATGAATTTTGATAACTTCTCATTTTGCTACATTGCTTTACTTTACTTCCCTAAGACTGGCCATACACCTATAGATTTATCTGCAGATTTTCTATGGTCAGATGGAAAAAGTGGAACATATTCCTCCATCTACACTAAACTGTGTGGATGGAACAATCTCCCACTGGCCCAATCTTCCATGTCTTGCTAGTCAGCCATGCTGGCTCTCACAATACCTGAACATTCTGATTGGGTGCAGGCATTGTTTAGGTTGAGAGCCAGCAGGGCCGACTAGCAAGATACTGAAGCTTGGCCCAGTGGGAGTTTCCTCCATCCACACAGTTTAGCGTACATGGAGAAATCTGTTACACTTTTTCCATCTAACCATAGAAAATCTGCAGATAATATAATATAATATAGGTATATGGCCAGTAAGGATGAGCTCTGGCGTGTTCGCATAGAACACGTGCAGAGCCCGCCAGGAAGTGTGCACGGCGCTGTGCTAATCACAGCCAGGGAGGCATTGTCCCGATGCTCGGCTGCAGGGATCGTGAAATGTCGCCCTGGCTGTTATAAGCGCAGCGCCGTGCACACTTCTTGGCGGGCTCTGCACGTGTTCTATGCGAACACGCCAGAGCTCATCCTTAATGGCCAGCTTAACCAATTGAAATGATCTTGAATTAATATTTAAAGAGGGGAGTTATGGGAAAGGTTAGTTGCTATGTATTACTACCCTTTGCGTATTTCTAGATTAAGGCATAAATGTATGCAATTAAATCCTATTGCTGTGTTTTAGTACACTCATGCCGCGTACACACGATCATTTTTCAGCATTGAAAAAAAAGTTTTTAAAAAATTTCATTTTAAATGATCGTGTGTGGGCTTCACATAATTTTTCAGGTTCTGAAAAACGACAAAAAAAAAAAAAAATCGAACATGCTGCATTTTTTAACGTCGTTTTAAACTATGTAGTTTTACGGGTTGTAAAAAATGATCGTGTGTGGGCTTAAACGATGTTAAAAACCTGCGCATGCTCAGAAGCAAGTTATGAGACGAGAGCGCTCGTTCTGGTAAAATTACCGTTCATAATGGAGTAAGCACATTCATCACGCTGTAACAGACAAAAAAGCGCGAATCAGAAGCGCGAACACGGAATCAGCTAAAGCAGCTCAAAGGCGAATGGAACTTCCCCTTAATAGTGCCGTCGTACGCGTTGTACGTCACCACACTTTGCTAGATCATTTTTTAAAAACGATGGTGTGTGGGCAACGTCGTTTTAATGATGAAGTTGGAAAAACTTTGTTTTTTCAACATGCTGAAAAACAACGTTTTTTTTTCATGCTGAAAAATGATCGTGTGTATGCGGCATCAGCCCTACTTTCCACAGGTTGTAGGAATTTAGTCAGGCTGGGTTCACACTAGTGTGAATTAGATGCAGGTTTCTCCACATCCATCTCACACAGCATAAAATTCTGACTGGTTCTCTATGGAGTCGGTTCACATATCTCCGCAGCTACTCCGGAGCGATTTGCACAGGAGCCCTGTGTGTTTTTGGTCTGTTTCAGGTTCAAATTCAGGCTGAAATTGCACCTGGAACGGTGAACGAGGATGCACTGCACTTCTGCTGTGAGCCGCTCCGTGCTCATATGTGAACCCAGCCTATATGTAATAAATTGAGTCAAATGAACCTCACAAACTGTCCTTGTACACACGTGGCTGGAATAAAACCTAAACAGAAGTCAGCTGTTGCTTGTCTTTCTAAATGGCAAACAGGAAACTGGGGCAGCAGAGGGGAATTAATATCAGCAAAGGGAAAAAAAAGTCCAAGACATTTATGTGCAATATGTCCATTAGCTGGATTTCCTTTTGAGTAAAAAAATATCGATAATTATTGACTATTTTTAAAAAAGGGAACAAACTTGATTTTAAACACTATTTTAATGTCTTAAAGCGGGGGTTCACCCTTAGAGGGCACTTTTTCCCCTTAGATTCCTGCTCGTTTTCTCTAGGGGAATCGGCTATTTGTTTTAAAATATGTGCAGTACTTACCCATTTACGAGATGCATCCTCTCCGTCGCTTCCGGGTATGGGCTGCGGGAATGGGCGTTCCTTCTTGATTGACAGTCTTTCGAGAGGCTTCCGACGGTCGCATCCATCGCGTCACGATTTTCCGAAAGAAGCCGAACGTCGGTGCGCAGGCGCAGTATAGAGCGACCGTCGGAAGCCTCTCGGAAGACTGTCAATCAAGAAGGAACGCCCGCTCCCGAAGACCCATACCCGGAAGCGACGGAAGAAGATGCATCTCGAAAACGGGTAAGTACTGCTCATATTTTAATACAAATAGCCGATTCCCCTAGACCGAACGAGCAGGAATCTAAGGGGAGAAAAAAAAAATTTAATAAATGGGTGAACTCCCGCTTTAAGCTCTCAAATGCAATGCATGTCTCAATGACTCATATTTATCATGTGTAGAAACGATCTAATATGAGGATATGGAATACATATGCACTACAATTAATTGCTTGCAGATTAGTGCAGCAAATTTATAAAACTTTCTTTTTATGTTAAGTTTTTATCAGCTAATGCTGCATCCTTCGTCCATTCTACCTTTTTTTTTTTATTCCCTTTCCTCTGGATGTGCCCTGATGTGAATTCAATGTGACACACACCAAACTCCACATGTCCTGGAGCTAGCATGGATGGCTCCGCTAATGTCATGTCCTAGTACATCACGCTGCACTGTCTCAATGGCTGAGCCCATGACACATGTCACAAACTTAAATATCTGCTCTTTCCATACTGTCCCCCCTTCACACTCAGCATAACATAGAAATCTTCCCACTGCCACCCACCCCAATCAGGATACACTTACAGGGCACAGAAGAACATGAGAGGGGGGGAGTTGGCATTTTATGACGGGCAGGGGCACTGCTGCCCATTTCTTCCTCCCACCCCTTTGCCTGTCAAGTGCGGTTTTATCAAAACATGTCAGTCCTCCAGCCAATGGTTTTTGTCAGGTCTGGACCCACGTACTAGTCAATCGCTTCCGAGCTTAAGAAGAACAAGAAAAAAATTAAGGAAAAAAGACATTGATTTATTTATTTTCAGTAGGGGAGGAGGAATGGAGGTTGAGATATAAACAAGACATAGGAAGAATTGCAATAAACAGCAGGCTATAGATGACCTTTTAGGATTCAGTGCTTTGAAAATTGATGCTTACAGTGCCATGCACAGAAGACCCTACAATTTCCCTGTTCTCATCAAACTGGAATGATTTGGCATATAGAGCACACTGGGGGTTCTGCAGGATTGCTGCGAATATTTGGAAGACTTAACATTTGTAGAGGTTAAAAAGTCTACACAGCAGTTACATTGTTTGTGGGGCTGTTCATTCATTTACACAAAAATAGACAATTAAAGCAGTCAAAACTGGTAGTACAAAATTAATAGGTGAAATGGAAACGTGCCATTTTCTTATATTACCAATATGTCACTCTAAACATCATTGGGAAGTTTTGAATGCAGTGCATAAAACTCTGAATAAGCATAACAAGGCATGTGTAGCATGTACCAATGTCACCGTGAATTAGCTGAACACATAAATGTAGACCATGGGTCTTCAAACTACGGTCCTCCAGTTGTTCAGGAACTACAATTCCCATCATGCCTAGTCATGTCTGTGAATGTCAGTGTGTTACAATGCCTCATGGGATGTGTAGTTCCGCAACAGTTGGAGGGCCGTAGTTTGAGGATCCCTGATGTAGACCATGACTGGCAATATAACTTTTGCATTGTTCGCTCTGCACCTCTAAAAATGTAACCCCCAACATTATCACATTGATTACAAGAAATTGTTCAAAACATTTGATAACTATATACAGTCAGAGGTGTAAAACAAATTAACTAACACCATGCCCTGATGATTAATCTTTAAACACTAAGTCAACTCGGAAGTGCAGTATTGCGTGGATCATGGCAGTAGGTTGAATCATTGATTGCCTTTTGTACACACCTCTTGGAGACTATGGCGACCAAACCCTGCTCCCCTAAGTTCTCAGTCATCTTTGCCAAGCTGGAGACCAAACTTGCTGCCCTCTCCAAAATGTAAAACATGCAGAAAATCCAATAGAGTTGGGTCTGGAAGCTTGAGCACAAAGATCTCGCTACGGAGGTGTCATGGATATGCAAGTCTGGCAGCTTACCTGTCTCATGTGTTCATTAGAGGCCTGACCCTCTTTCTGGCTGTCTTTTATCACCTTCCTCCCTGTATGGCTCCACCCCAGGAAGCCTATATTAACTACTGCACTGCTAGTCTGCTTTGCTGTTCAACCTTTGTTTGTAGCTTGTTCCTGTCTGCAGTGTGTTACGTTTACCTTCCTGTGTACCGACCTTGGCTCATCTCTGACTTCTCCTGTTTGCCTGTTTCCCTGACCCTTGGCCTGTTCCTTGTTTACCCTTGTCTGCCAGTTACCCCGACCTCGGCTTACCCATCACTATCGCTTGTCCTGGTTGCTGCTTCCCCTCTCTCCCTGCGGAGCATAACCTTGGGGACCCCAGGGGTCGCGACCTGGATCCAGCTGCGGGGAAGGCCATCCTCACCACCAGAGGCTCTGGTGAACAAAAAGCTGGGTCTTAGACTCCGCGCCCTGGGGAATCTTGGGCTCACGCTTCCTCTCTGATCACAGAAGTCGGCCATAGGGTTCACTACCCTGTGGTGCATCCCTAACCCCAACGGGGTGAACTTGTCACCTGGCCACAGGTTACCTGACAGGAGGTCCCAGAGATGTGAAAAAGAAATTACAGATTCAGTCCAGGCATCCACCCAAGATATCAGTTTTAGGTGGAAATTTCCTTTTAGAAGCTACAATTTTCAAATTATATTTTAATATTTTAATAGATTAAGGTTTGGAATGCAGTATAGTCCAATCCGCAAGTTAAGCAGGGAGGAGATACCACTATAATGCTTAGTTGTAAAATGGGCAGGTGTTGCATGTTCTGAATTTAGTGACAAGGTCAGATTTGTCATTAAAGACTAAAGTAGATAATGTGTAGAGCACCAATGGCGATACATATCGATACATAATATTGTGAGAAGCTGACAAGCATGTAGAGAGAATGGCATTGTTCCCTATGTGTAACAGTTCCTTGTCATCCTTGTAGCTTAAACTGGAACAGTCAAACGGCTAAATATGCATTTGTGTGTATATATACAACGGGTACACTGTTTACCACATGTCAGTAACAACCCATGCAATCCATACATACCTTCCAAATCTTGAAGGCTCCCTGGGCCTCTTCTATGAATTCTGATCTTTAGTTCTTTCCATAGATTTTCTATTGGATACAGTGGGTGCCTAACATGATGTTTGCAATGTTTTATTTATATCACGTATTGTTGTTGTGTAACTAATCTACTACATGTACTGTATGTACCATTGAACCGTGTCGGCCTGCGCGGCCTTGTCCCGGTTTACAAATACAAAAATAAAAAAAATGTGTCCATCCCCCCCCCCCCCACAACTCCTACCCTTTGCCCCACCTGTTAGCTAATTGGTGGACATGCTGAGAAGATTTAGCAGCATTCACATGCTCACCATTCCACATCAGCAGCACTGACTGGAAGAGCAATACATCCATCTCTGGTATTATATAAATGGGTGAAGCTGGCAATACTCATTAAGAAAGCACGATTTTGATAATGTTAAAGTTCCAATGCTCCCTCTCTGTTCATCACAAACACCAAACTCAAGCATTATCATTATTGCTTGCTTGTTATGGTCAGCTTCACCAAAGTGTGTAATGGCAGAGATAGGTGTAGCTCTCTTTGATTTATTTTAGAAACAGGACTCCAACTAACAACAATAGGATAAAAATGAATAGCCCATTAAATGATACAATATCAAACCCAGCTGCAATATTTACTTTCAATCCAGAGATTTCCCCCATAGTACATTTTTCTACCACTAGATGTACTTTGATGGTCAGCATCATTATACCCACTTCCTCTGAGCCCTTATTGTCCCAGACCCATCCCAGCCTGTGACTCGACAGCGAAAGGAGCAATTCTGCTCACTTCTATCAGCATGCATCTTGCAGATGAACTGATCGGCTTGTATTACTTCTTCCTCGCACACAACTCCCGACAGAAAATGATTTTAAAAATAAACTATTAGCTGGATTCAGGTAGAGCGGCGCATCTTTGTTCCGGTGTAGCGCATCTCATATGCGCTACGCCGACGTAACTCTGAGAGGAAACGCTGTATTCACAAAGCACTTGCTCCCAACGTTGCAACAGCGTAACGTAATTTAGAAGGCGTAAGCCAGTGTAAGTGGGTGTGACCTTATGCTAATGATGGTCCGAGCGCGGAGCAGTGGTTTACGCCCGGCGTATCATGAACGGGGCATGCACAGTGACGTGGATGTATGATCGCTCCCCTGTGCGCATGCTCACATTTACGCCGGCGCAACTTCCTGGGATACGCCGGCCCACCGGCTTACGCCGAGCGCATAAATACGCCCAGCCATACGCCCGCCCGGCGCAAAAGTACATCCTGCTTTTTCCCCCCCCTGAAGCAAGGTACTTTTGCTGTGCGATGGCTGCTGTGGAATCAGAGAAGGACAGGAGGAAGAAGAATTTCTCTCTAGAAGAGAAGGCTGTCCTCATCTCTGCCATATAGAGGTATGACGTCTTCCTCCATGGTGCCCAGAGTCGCCATACCAGCCGGGCCAGGAAACAAGTCATCCTAGAGACTATCGCCAGTGATATTAATGCCCTTGGCCATGAGAATGTCACTGTGCCAATTGTCACCACTGTGCCCTTTAATTGTCGCCACTGTGCCAATTGTCACCACTGTGCCCTTTAATTGTCGCCACTGTGCCAATTGATGCCACTTTGCCCTTTAATTGTCGCCACTGTGCCCATTGTCGCCGATGTGCCCTGTAAAATGCCCCTCCCCCCGCCCGGCACTTACCTTTCTGGGGGTCAGCCATCCTCCTTCCACGTCCCTCGATGTCTTCTCCCGCCCTCGATGACGCTTCAGCCAATCAGGTTACCGATAACCAGAACCGGTGAACCTGATTGGCTGAGACGTCTGTCTGCACCCCCCGTATGTCCTTTAGATAAGCATTCGGAAGCCGACTACAGCCTGAGGGAGGTACTCAGAAAGCCAAATTTCCCTGCCCCAGCTGCTGCAGCGCCGAAAGAAGTACGCTCCCAGGCCATCCACATGCCCAGCGGTTGAATGCTAGCTTAGCAAAATTGCTAGCACTTCAACTGCTACCTTTTCAGTTGGTAGATTCTGCCCCCTTTCGTGAGTTTGTGGATTGTGGAGTACCACAGTGGCAAGTACCCAAATGCCACTATTTCTCACGGAAGGCAATTCCGGCTCTCTACCGGCATGTGGAAGGCAATGTCCATGCCTCGCTGGACAGGGCGGTCAGTGGTAAGGTGCATCTTACCGCTGACTCATGGTCCAGCAGGCATGGACAGGGACGTTACCTGTCTTTTACGGCCCATTCGGTGACTCTGCTGGCAGCTGGGAAGGACACAGGGCAAGGTACAGTAGTTTTGGAGGTTGTTCTGCCACCACGCCTCCAAAACACTACTACTGCTTGTGACACACCTCTCTCATCCACCCCTCCTCTTCTTCTTCCTCTGTGGCCTCTTCCTGTGGTGATGTTTGCTCAGAACCAGCCGTGCTCCGTAGGCGTACGAGGGGCTACGCAGGAATGCAGGCCAAGAGATGCCATGCGGTGCTAGAGCTGGTGTGCTTGGAAGACAGGAGCCACACTGGGGAAGAGGTTCTTTCAGCTCTGCAGGGGCAGGCTCAGAGGTGGTTGATGCCATGCCAGCTGAAGCCTGGAATGGTGGTCAGCGATAATGGCACCAACCTCCTCTCTGCCCTGCGACAGGGAAAACTCACCCATGTGCCCTGTTTTGCGCATGTTCTCAATTTGGTGGTGCAGCGGTTCTTGGGCAGGTACCCAGGCTTACAGGATGTCCTGAAGCAGGCCAGGAAAGTCTGTGTGCATTTCCGGAGGTCATATAATGCCACTGCTCGGCTGACAGACCTCCAGAGGGAATACAACCTGCCCAAGAACCGCCTAATCTGTGACATGCCCACCAGATGGAACTCTACGTTGGCCATGCTGCAGCGGCTGCACACGCAGCAGAGGGCCATCAATGAGTACCTGTGCCAATATGGCAGCAGAACTGGCTCAGGGGAGCTTGGGTTTTTTTCACCATGCCAGTGGGCCTTGATCAGGGATGCATGCACTGTCCTGTCACCATTTGAGGAGGCCACGAGGATGGTGAGCAGTGACAGTGCATGCATCAGTGAGACTGTCCCGCTTATTCACATGTTGGAGCACACCCTATGTGGAATAATGGACAGGGCCCTTGAGGCAGAACAGAGGGAGGAAGAGGAGGACTTCCTTACCTCTCAAGGCCCCCTTTATCCAGACACTGTTCCTGCTTGCCCACCTAGAACACAGGAAGAGGAGGAGGAGGATGATGAGGAGGAGGGGGATGATTGTATCAGCAGCATGGAGGTGGAGCCTAGCACTCAGCATCAACAGCAGCAGTCTTCAAGGGATCATTTACAGTCCCAAGGAACACGTGGACTTTTACGTGGCTGGGATGAGGTGGCTGCCGATCCTGTCGTCCTCAGTGACCCAGAGGACTGTGCCCCGAAAGACTCTGCAAACCTACGCTGCATGGCCTCCCTGATCCTGCAAAGCCTGCATAAGGATCCTCGTGTACGTGCTATCAAGGAGAGGGATCATTACTGGCTGGCAACTCTCCTTGATCCACGTTACAAGAGTAAGGTAGCAGGCCTTATGTTGCCATCGCAGAGGGAGCAGAAGATGAAACTTCTGCGGGAGGCCTTGCAGAAGGGTCTGTGCAATGTGTTCCCAGAATCGGGGGGATTAACAAAACCTGGCCCTGGACAACGTCTTGCTGAGGCTTCGGTGAGTCAGAGAAGGAGCGGTGGAGAAGGTGGCCGTCTGACCGATGCGTTCAAAAATTTTTTAGTCCGCAGCCCCAAGGTCTGACCGGTTCCAGCAACCATCGCCAGCGTCTGGTTTACATGGTCTGGGAATACCTAGCGGCAAGATCCGACTTGGACACCTTCCCCACCGAAAATCCTCTGGCTTACTGGGTCTTGAGGATGGATCACTGGCCAGAGCTTGCACAGTACGCAATTGAGCTACTGGCTTGCCCTGCATCCAGTGTTCTTTCAGAACGCACATTTAGTGCTGCTGGAGGCTTTGTGACCGATCACAGGGTGCGCCTCTCCACCGACTCTGTTGATCGACTGACCTTCATCAAAATGAATCAGGCTTGGATCAACACCAGCTACCAAGCACCTGATGCTGATGTTACTGAATAATAATTTGTTGTTGAAATGTCAGATCCCTTTGAGACTGCTAATGCTGAGTGACTGTCCTGTTATGCTGCTGATGGAATATCCTTCTCCTCACTTTTCTTGCTGATAGCTAGTAAGAAATGTTGTTTTTCTGTGCTCCGCCACCAGTGCCTAAGGCCTAATTTTTATGCCCCTGTTTAACAGGGGCGCCTAATAACAATTTTTGATGCAATACTTTGCACGTGGCTCCTTGTTGCGCTCCAATTACAGATATTGGGAGGGGTTGCAGTGTTGTGTTGTGCCTACGGACACATTTTTGTGCCCCTGTGTAACAGGGGCGTCTAATAACAATTTTTGATGCAATACTTTGCACATGGCCTAAGGCACAATTTTTCTGCCCCTGTGTAACAGGGGCGTCTAATAACAATTTTTAATGCAATACTTTCCACGTGGCTCCTTGTTGCGCTCCAATTACAGATATTGGGAGGGGTTGCAGTGTTGTTTTGTGCCTACGGACAAATTTTTGTGCCCCTGTGTAACAGGGGCGTCTAATAACAATTTTTGATGCAATACTTTGCACGTGGCTCCTTGTTGCGCTCCAATTACAGATATTGGGAGGGGTTGCAGTGTTGTGTTGTGTTGTGCCTATGGACACATTTTTCTGCCCCTGTGTAACAGGGGCGTCTAATAACAATTTTTGATGCAATACTTTGCACGTGGCCTAAGGCACAATTTTTCTGCCCCTGTGTAACAGGGGCGTCTAATAACAATTTTTGATGCAACACTTTGCACGTGGCTCCTTGTTGCGCTCCAATTACAGATATTGGGAGGGGTTGCAGTGTTGTGTTGTGCCTACGGACACATTTTTGTGCCCCTGTGTAACAGGGGCGTCTAATAACAATTTTTGATGCAATACTTTGCACATGGCCTAAGGCACAATTTTTCTGCCCCTGTGTAACAGGGGCGTCTAATAACAATTTTTAATGCAATACTTTGCACGTGGCTCCTTGTTGCGCTCCAATTACAGATATTGGGAGGGGTTGCAGTGTTGTGTTGTGCCTACGGACAAATTTTTGTGCCCCTGTGTAACAGGGGTGCCTAATAACAATTTTTGATGCAATACTTTGCACGTGGCTCTTTGTTGCACTCCAATTACAGTATGTTTGAGGGGTGCCCTTTTTTCTACAATTTTGCTTTCACAAAAAAATAATGGCCCCCCCCACTACCCCTAAAATAATCGAGATATTGTTGCCACACAGCACGTGCGCAAGCAGTATTAAATTACTTTGTTCTTATAATAATTTCATGTTGTGCAGGGACATTTCTAAACACGTGCCACTACTATAGACACACAGCAGGTGTGATATTTGAAGGAATTTTTCATATTTTTTTTTTCACTTTAAGCATCATTAAAATCGCTGCTCCGGAAAAACGTCCGTTTTAAAAAAAAAAAATTCAATTGATACATGTTCCCTGGGGCAAGACCCAGGTTCTGAAAGACGTTTTCCAACATTAAATTGAATATTGGTCTTTAAAATGAGCGTTTTTGAATTCGAACGTTCGAGTCCCATAGACTTCAATGGGGTTCTAAATGTTCGCGCGAACCCGCGGTCTGTTCGAACGTTCTGGTGCGAACCGAACCCGGGTATGTTCGGCTCATTCCTACCGGCCATCTGAACAACGGCGGCAGCTACAACAATGGGTTTCTGCCTAACAGAGAGGGTTACACACCGATCAAAATTCAGCCCCTGCTGAAGCTGATGAATTCTGATCTGTGTGTACCCAGCTTTACCTTATCCCTTGCTTCATCTGGCTCTCTGCAGTTCTGTTACTGGTCCTCTGCAGCTCCTGTGTATGTTAGGACTGACATTGGTCACACTCCAGCCTCCACTTCATACCATACAGGGTTAATCTTCCTCAATATGTTATGATGTTTTAGGGAGGAGGAGAACACTGAAACTGTCTGGAGCATAAAATCAGGTAAGTAAAAAAAGGCTATACCCCTTCTCCCCATCCCCCACACTGCAAGAGTGGACTTCTGTACTTTCTTGGAGTTGGGCTGGGATATCATCACATCCTTTCCTGTGTGTTCTTATATTCTTGAACAGGTTAGGAATTAGTGTGACATTTCAGGTTCTACATACATGTAATCCACATACAAACATTATCTCTTTAAAAAATCTACAATTGCAATAAAAAGTATATGAACCCTTTTGGAATGATATGGATTTCTGCACAAATTGGTCATAAAATGTGATCTGATCTTCATCTACAGTTGTGTTCAAAATTATCCAACCCCCCAATGCTTTAAAGGGTTTTAGGGAATTTAGTGTACATTTGTAATTGTATTCAGAATGAAATCCTACAAGGACTTCTTAAAGAACCATATGCAACTAAAATGACATCAATTGGTTTTGTAATACAGTAGTAAATGTTTCTTTTGTGAATTCTTCATTTACACAATTATTCAACCCCTTAAAGACTACCACTCTGACGAACAGAGGTTCATTGAAGTGTATTCAATCAGGTATTGAAAACACCTGTGGATGTCAGGGAGCAGCAATAAAGCCTAATAAGCACCAATTAGGCAGCTTTAAAATGACTGTGATACTCAGCTCCTTCTAGACATTTACTGGTGTGGTTACAAACATGGTGAAGTCAAGAGAATGGTCCGGGAAGACAAGAGAAGAGGTGATTACTCTTCACAGGAAGGGCAATGGCTATAAGAAGATTGCAAAGATGTTAAACATGCCAAAAGACACAATAGGAAGCATCATTCGCAAATTCAAGGCAAAGGGCACTGTTTGAAACGCTACCTGGTCGTGGCAGAAAGAAGATGCTGACTTCGACTGCTGTGCGCTACCTGAAGTGTAGAGTGGAGAAAAATCCCCGTGTGACTGCTGAGGAACTGAGAAAAGATTTGTCAGATGTGGGTACTGAAGTTTCTGCTCAGACAATACGGCGTACACTGCGTAATGAAGGCCTCCATGCCAGAACTCCCAGGCGCACCCCCTTGCTGTCTCCAAAGAATAAGAAGAGTCGACTGCAGTATGCCAAAAGTCATGTGGACAAACCACAGAAGTTTTGGGATTGTGTTCTGTGGACTGATGAAACTGTTTGGGCCCATGGATCAACGCTATGTTTGGAGGAGGAAGAACAAGGCCTATGATGAAAAGAACACCTTGCCTACTGTGAAGCATGGTGGGGGGTCAATCATGCTTTGGGGCTGTTTTGCTTCTGCAGGTACAGGGAAGCTTCAGCGTGTGCAAGGTACCATGAATTCTCTTCAGTACCAGGAGATATTGGATGACAATGTGATGCAGTCCGTCACAAACCTGAGGCTTGGGAGACGTTGGACCTTTCAACAGGACAATGATCCCAAGCATACCTCCAAGTCCACTAGAGCATGGTTGCAGATTAAAGGCTGGAACATTTTGGAGTGGCCATCGCAGTCACCAGACTTAAATCCGATTGAGAACCTCTGGTGGGACTTAAAGAAAGCAGTTGCAGTGCGCAAGCCTAAGAATGTGACTGAACTGGAGGCTTTTGCCCATGACGAATGGGCGAAGATACCCGTAGATCGCTGCAAGACACTTGTGTCAAGCTATGCTTCACATTTAAAAGCTGTTATAACTGTAAAAGGATGTTGTACTAAGTACTAAGATTGAATGTCACTTGGGGGTTGAATAAAACTGATAATGATGTGAGCACAGAAAAGACATTTGTGGTTATTTCATTATAAATGTTATGTTATATTTGTCTGACCTACACGTGCCTCTTTGATTTAATTGTAAGCAGGATGACAGGATGATCAAAATCAATGTCAAACTGGCCAAAACAATCAATTTCAGTGGGGGTTGAATAATTTTGAATACAACTGTAAGTCACAACAATAGACAATTACAGTCTGCCTAAACTAATAACACACACAGATTTAAATGTTACCATGTAAACATTCACAGTGCAGGTGGAAAAAGTATGTAAACCTAACTGTCTGAACCTCCTTTGGCAGCAATAACTTCAACCAAAGTTTCCTGTAGTTGCAGATCAGACGTGCACAACGGTCAGGAGTAATTCTTGACTATTCCTCTTTACAGAACTGTTTAAGTTGAGCAATATTCTTGGGATGTCTGGTGTGAATCGCTTTCTTGAGGTCATGCCACAGCATCTCAATCGGGTTGAGGTCAGGATTCTGACAGGGCCACTCCAGAAGGCATATTTTCTTCTGTTTAAGCCATTCTGTTGTTGTTTTACTTCTATGCTTTGGGTCGTTGTTCTGTTGCAACACCCATCTTCTGTTGAGCTTCAGCTGGTGGACAGATGGCTTTAAGTTCTCCTGCAAAATGTCTTGATAAACTTGGGAATACATTTTTCCTTTGATTATAGCAATCCGTCCAGGCCCTGACGCAGCAAAGCAGCCCCAAACCATGATGCCCCCACCACCATACTTCACAGTTGGGATGAGATTTTGATGTTGGTGTGCTGTGCCTCTTTTTCTCCACACATACGGCTAGATTCACGTACGGCGGCGTATCTTTCTGCCGGCGTAGCGTATCCCATTTGCACTACGCCGACGTAAGATAGTGAGGCAAGTACTGTATTCACAAAGCACTTGCCTCCTAAGTTACGTCGGCGTAGCGCAAATGGCCCTGCGTAACCCCGCCTAATTCAAAATAGGCAGGTAGGGGGCGTGTTGTATGGTAATGAATTCACGATTCATTACCATACATGTAAATGAAGCGCCGATCGTACGGCGCATGCGCGCGCACGCTCAGTATCACGTCGCAAATACTCGTTGCTTTCGACGTGAACGTAACCTACGCCCAGCCCCATTCTGAATTGGCTTACGCAAACGACGTAAACGACGTGAAATTCGACGACTGTCCGACGTCCATACTTAATATTGGCTGCGCCATCTTTTTGGTGGTTTATCTTTACGCCTGAAAACGCCTTCGTAAAACGGCGCATCTTACATGTGACGGGCGAGCGTACGTTCGTGAATAGGCGTATCTACGTCATTTACATATTCTCGCCGTAAATCGACGTACACGCCCCTAGCGGCCAGCGTAAATATGCAACTAAGATACGACGGCGTAGGAGACTTACGCCGGTCGTATCTTAGCAACATTTAAGTGTATCTCAATTTGAGTATATCGCTTAAAGATACGATGGCGCGGATTCGGACTTACGACTGCGTATCTACTGATACACCGTCGTAAGTCTTTATGAATCTATAGCCCACTGTGTTGTGTGTTTCTTCCAAACAACTCAACTTTGGTTTCATCTGTCCACAAAATATTTTGCCAGTACTGCTGTGGAACATCCAGGTGCTCTTGTGCAAACTGTAAACATGCAGCAATGTTTTTTTGGACAGCATTGGCTTCCTCTGTGGTATCCTCCCATGAAATCCATTCTTGTTTAGTGTTTTACGTATGATAGATTCGCTAACAGGGATGTTGCCATATGCCAGAGACTTTTGTAAGTCTTTAGCTGATACTCTAAGATTCTTCTTCACCTCATCGAGCAGTCTGCACTGTGCTCTTGCAGTCATCTTTACAGGACGGCCACTCCCAGGGAGAGTAGCAGCAGTGATGAACTTTCTCCACTTATAGACAATTTGTCTTACCGCAAGGCTTTTGGAGATACTTTTATAACCCTTTCCAGCTTTATGCAAGTCAACAATTCTTAATAGTAGGTCTTCTAAGAGCTCTTTTGTGCGAGGCATCATTCACATCAGGCAATGGTTCTTGTGAAAAGCAAACCCAGAACTGGTGTGTGTTTTTTACAGGGCAGGGCAGCTGTAACCAACACCTCCAATATCATCTCAATGATTGGACTCCAGTTGGCTGACACCTCACTCCAATTAGCTCTTGGAGATCTCATTAAACTAGGGGTTCACATATTTTTTCCACCTGCACTGTGAATGTTTACATGGTGTGTTCAATAAAAACATGGTAATATTTAATTCTTTGTGTGTTATTAGTTTAAGCAGACTGTGATTGCCTATTGTTGTGACTTAGATGAAGATCAGATCACATTTTATGACCAATTTGTGCAGAAATCCATATCATTCCAAAAGGGTTCACATACTATTTATTGCAACTGTATGTAGCACCTGAAATGTCACACTAATTCCTAACCTGTTCAAGAATTTTACTTTCACTTTCAATAAACCTGCACTGAAAAGTACAGAGCAGGTTCACATCACAGTAAGCAGAGCAGTGGAGACTGAGGCCTCGTACACACGATCAGTCCAAACCGATGAAAATGGACTGAAGTTCAGTTACATCGTTCCAAACCGACCGTGTGTACGCCCCATCGGTCTGTAGTCCTTCAGTCCAGAAACAGAGAACTTGCTTTAAAATTGGACCGATGGACGCCTGACCGATAGGTCAAAACCGATGGTTACTACGCAAAAGCATCGATTCCAAACTCGGGCATGCTCAGAATCAAGTCGACGCATGCTTGAATGCATTGAACTTTTTTCAGCACGTCGTTGTGTTTTACGTCACCGCATTGGACTTGATCGGTTTTTGAACTAATGGGTGTGTAGGCACATCAGACCATCAGTCTGCTTCATCGGTGAACCGATGAAACTGAACTTCAGTCCGTTTTCATCAGTTTGGACTGATCGTGTGTACAGGGCCTTACAGTAGCAGATGATCCAACCTCCCTTCCGTGATGTACACAATCTTCACTCTGCCCTGAGGGAGATCTCTGCTCTGTGTTGGGCGGGACCCAATGATCGATGCTGCAGTGTGAGGTTCTTCCTGCCCGGCTCACATATACTTTTGCTGGGACTGTAACAGCTCCGATCTGGGGGGGGGGAGACTCAGGAACTCAAGAAGGGAGCTTGGAAAGGGGTGTATCTGCTGCCACAGAGCAATGAGCAGGGGTGCATAATCTAAGTGTTTCGGCTGGCAACAGGGGCATACAAGTGCTATTATTAGATTTTGTCGGCAGATTTTCCTGCTCACAACCTGGTGCCCCCTTCAACCCCTTGTACCGCCCCTGCTTGCAGCCATCCAGCCCAAGCCAGTGAGTCACGCCCTGCCTCTGCCTGCCTCTGAAGACTCCATCTTCGGGAGTTGTAGTTTCTGGCTGCTGCACACCGCTGCTCAGTTCTCTTCACCCATCGCCACCAGGAACTTGAACTTGGTCCAGACTACAACTCTCAGAATGCAGCACTGGAGCAACACAGCTAATTGGTGGCCACCCCTGTCAACCTCCTACTTAAAAAAATATGTCAGCAGACTGCGACCGTGAAAGTGGCCATTTTGAATATAAGTTAGGCGGCCTGGGGGGAAATTTCCACCCTGCTGCCTGGCCCAGCCTGCCCCTGCTTATCTTACTAATCAAAGTTTGATATTGACTTTCAATGAATGTCTTAGTGATGTCCCACATCACAGAAGAGACAGTGCTGTCATTTATTTCCCAATACTCCAGTAATGCAGTCAGGATATGAGGCTCAACCCTAAGGTATGAAATTCAGTATATGGATAAATGCCAAATAGGGTCCGACACTCTGGAGGTAGTAGTTAGCTTAAGGTTGAAGAGGGGCACGGCCCTGTATTTTAAGTACGTTTTTTTAATTAGCTTAGTTGGTTTATTCATTGCTCCTAAATGTGCTGAATATGGTTATGTACACTGAGAAGTAATTGTATACAAGGTACAAAATAGCATTGTACTGAAGCATACGGGAAGACTTACCTCTGAAGAGATCAGATGTTCTTAGGACATAATGACATCTTCCATAAGCTTCTGAAATATAATCTATGACAGATTTGACAGTTAAGTAATGCAATAGCTTGGTTACTGGGAAACATACCTGGAAGTGGTGGTTGTATGACAGGAATATTCCTGTTTACTGAAAAGTTGGTTATGTAAAGGGTTAGCAGCCTGGATGACACAGGATGGTTGAGCCTTTTGACCATATTCTTTGTCCTCCCTTAATCTCCCTGACAGTGTGACCAGAACTGCGGGATCAGCCTTTTCACAAGCTCTCAAAGAGCGTATATTTCTGTGGGCAAAGTAAGTCCCAGTCATGTTAGTTTCACAAGAAATCACCATCATACTGACAAACTGAACTCTCATCTCGGTCTCCTCAATGGCCACAGTTTCGCCCTATAAGGTATGACTGGGAACATACCAATGAACATGCAGTGAGACAAGCTTCTGTGTGACATATTTATGCTTTTGCATAACCAAGGAATAGGATAAGTGAGAATAAAAGCTATTTCACAACAATGAAACACAAGTTGATCATTTTACAGACGAACCAAGGACAATGACTCCTCTATTATTAAGTTGCTGTAAGCAAATATAAAAGCTCCAGTACAGTTAATTTTACATTTGTTGAAATAAAACGTGAAAACATTTATAAAAAGCCTCGGTTATGAAAGATATCGTATTCTGATGATTGTATGTGGTTAATAAATGCAATGATAGTATTAAGAATATGAATTCTGTTTTTATTTCAAATGCGTTTACTTGTTTTTTTTATTTACAACAGACGACCAAGGCTGTTCAGCAAAAGTGACAGTGATATGGGTTGGGACAAAAAGATAACACAGCCAGGGGTGCTTACAAATCTTCACCTTTAATTTTTATGGTTTAAAGCTTTTACTTTAAACTTGAACATTTTGGTGCAGCAAATTGTATGCGAAACTGCAAGCAACATGCTCAAGGAAATCAGTGCAGTTATAGTCACTGTTCTTTCTTCTAAAGTGGAAGTCTATGTTAGATCTAACTAAGCCTAAAACTGCTCCCACCCCCTTTCTAAATCCTATTCTAACTACCCTGTAAAAGGAAGATACATATTCTGAAGGTGCTTCAATCCAGTCACATGATCTCCCTAGCGGCCAGCTTCAGGGGAGAGGAGAGATCACTTACAATGGTTGCAATGCCTGTGCAGCGCACGTCACCCATAGGCTTACTATGGGGCATCATTTGTCAACTGTCACTCCTCACCTGTGAAGCCAGCCACTGGGAGCCGATCATGTGACTGGACCAGAGAGCCTTCAGAAAAATGTAACTATAAGCAGCTTTCTTTTACAGGGTATTTAGAAAAGGATTTAGAAAGGGGGTGGAAGCAGATTTAAGCTTAGGTAAATCAATTATTGACTTCCACTTCAAAATGTTTTTACATGAAAAATGTTCAGGTTTTCAGAACACTTCTTGTTTTAAAAACAAAACCAATAAAGACAATAATACCATCAGCTAACATTATGTTGTATATGGCCCAGATTCTCGTAGGGCGGCATAAATGTAAGCGGGCGTAGCGTATCGTAGCTACGCCGCCGCAACTTAGAGAGGCAAGTGCTGTATTCACAAAGCACTTGCGTCCAAAGTTACAGCGGCGTAGCATAAATGTGCCAGCGTAAGCGCGCCTAAATCAAATGAGGAACAGGGGGGCGTGTTTTATGTAAACTAATCATGACCCTACGTAAATGACGCTTTTTTTCGAACGGCGCATGCGCACGCATGGTCAGTTTCACGTCGAGTTTTCAAATTAAATTACGCCAGCTCAAAGCCTAGTAGACGTGAACGTAACTTACGTCCAGCCCCATTCACGGACGCAAATGACGTAAAATACGACGCTGTTCGTACGTTTCCGACATCCATACCTAACATGATTTACCCCTGCTTTATTAGGGGTAACTTTACGCCGGCGTATGTCTTACGTAAACGGCGTATTTTGATACGCCGGGCGCACGTACATTTGTGAATCGGCATATCTAGCTAATTAGCATATTAGACGCGGAAATATACGGAAGCTCCACCTAGCGGCCAGCGTAAATATGCACCTTAAGATACGACGGCGTAGGAGACTGTGTGGCGTGCATTTGTATTCAGCCCCCTAAACTCTGATACCCCTAACTCAAATCTTATGGAACCAATTGTCTTCAGAAGTCACCTAATTAGTAAATAACGTCCACCTGTGTGTGTAATTTAATATCAGTATAAATACAGACGTTCTATGAAGCCCTCAGAGGTTTGTTAGATAATCTTTGTGAACAAACAGCATCGTGAAAAAAAAGAAATACACCAGACAGGTCATAGGTAAAGTTGTGGAGAAGTTTAAAGCAGGGTTAGGTTATAAAAAAAAATATCCCACAGAGCACTGTTCAATCCATCATCTGAAAATGGAAGGAGTATGGCACAACTGCAAACCTACCGAAACATGGCCGTCCACCTAAATCAACAGGCCGGGCAAGGAGAGCATTGATCAGAAAAGCAGCCAAGAGGCCCATAGTAACTCTGGAGAAGCTACAGAGATCCACAGCTCAGGTAGGAGAATCTGTTCATAGGAGAACTATTAGTCGTGTACTCCACAAATCTGGCCTTCATTGAAGAATGGCAAGAAGCAAGCCATTATTAAAATAAATACATACGAAGTCCTGTTTGTGGTTTGCGAGAGGCCACATGGGGGACACAGCAAACAAGTGGAAAAAAAGTGGTGCTCTGGCCAGATGAGACCAAAATGTAACATTTTGGCCTAAAAGCAAAACGCAATGTGTGGCACAAAACTAACACTGCACATCACCCTGAACACACCATCCCCACTGTGAAACATGGTGGTGGCAGCATCATGTTGTGAGGATGATTTTCTTCAGCAGGGACAGGGAAGCTGGTCAGAGTTGATGGAAAGATGGATGGAGCCAAATACAGGGAAAGCCTTGAAAAAAAAACTGTAAGGCCCCGTACAGACGAGCGGACAGTCCGTTGAAAACGGTCCGCCAGACCGTTTTCATCGGACATGTCCACTCGGAGATTTCTGTCTGATGGTTGTACACACCATCAAACAGAAATCCGCGCGGACAGGATACGCGGTGACGTGGCCGCGCCATTGCCGCGACGATGACGCGGCGACGTGCGCGACCCTGGAAGGTCAATGCTTCCACGCATGCGTCGAATCACTTCGACGCATGCGAGGGCTTTCGGCCGAGCGGACATGTCCGGTGAGTCGTACAGACGACCGAACATGTCCGACGGACAGGTTTACAGAGGACATTTTTCTTAGCATGCAAAGAAATTTTTGTCCGCTGGAAAACGGTCGGCTGGACAAATGTCTGCTGGAAAACGGTCCGATAGGCCGTACACACGACCGAACATGTCCGCTGAAACTGGTCCGCGGACCAGTTTCAGCGGACATGTTTGGTCGTGTGTACAAGGCCTTATAGTCTGCAAAAGACTTGAGACTGGGGTGGAGGTTCACCTTCCAGCACGACACTGAGTCTAAACATACAGAAAGAGCTACAATGGAATGGTTTAGATCAAAGCATATTAATGTGTTAGAATGGCTCTGTCAAAGTCCAGACCTAAATCCAATTGAGAATCTGTGGCAAGACTTTAAAATTGTTCACAGACGCTCTCCATCCAGTCTGACAGAGCTTGAGTTATTTTGCAAAGAAGAATGGGCAAAAATGTCACTCTCTAGACGTGCCAAGCTGGTAGAGACATACCCAAAAAGAGTTGCAGCTGTAATTGCAGTGAAAGGTGTTTCTACAAAGTATTGACTCAAGGGGGCTAAATACAAATGCACGCCACAGTATTACAGTTTTTTTTTATAATTACTTCTTTTCTTTATTTTCCAAATTACATCACATACAATAAACAAATCACCATAACAAAACAACAAACAACAAAACAAAAAAAAAAAAAAAAAAAAATTACTTTCATACATTACATTATCCCCCCCATGGGCACCCTCGGCCTCCCCCTCCCTCTCCCCCAATCCCCCGTCCCACTCCCCACCTACAAGAGGTGGGAGGGACGCCAGGGAGAGAGAGAAAGAGGAGGAGAAAGGAGAGACGAGACCCCCCCCCCTCCCTCGTGACCCCCTAGACCCCATCACCTTATGACCTCCCTATGGCACAAAAAGGAGGAGCTCAATACCACCCTAATAATAAAAGAAAAAAAAGCAAAGGTATTTGTGCAGGGCTTAATAGTCCTTAATTTCGTGACTTTAGTGAGAGAAAAAAAAAAAAAAATGTTTCCTTTGTTTCGTGCCTCATTAACTCCCCATCACCTTATCTCCCCCCCCCCTACCATGCGAAGGGGAGAAGTTTCATACCCACCTCAAAAAAGAGGAGAGGAAAAAAAAAAATAAGTAAATAAATAAATAAATAAATAAATAAAAAAAACAATATTGGGTGTGTTCTTCTCCTTTCCCTTATTAGTGGTCTTTCTTTTGTGACTATAACCTTCCTTTAACACCCCCGTTCCCATTCTTATGACTCCCAAATAAAATTCCTTAAGGGGAGCCTCTATACTTATCCTCCTATGTGATTTAGTTGATTATTTCCTCCTCTTTAGTGATCCAAATTAGTGCTGTGAAAAAGAGGAGGGGAAAAAAAAAAAAAAAGGGTGAAAAAATAGGAGGGGGGGGGACGCGCCTCCCCCCTCCTCCCCCTCCGGTGCCCGCAGGGTAGGGAGACAGAGAAAAAAAAAAAAAAAAAAAAACCAAACAAATAAATCAAAAAAAAAAAAGGAAAAAAGATTATTCGCCGTCTCACCACTCCCCCCCACCCGCCTCCTAGCCTCTCCGCCCCAAACTAATCCTTCCCTACTTCAGGAGAGTAATATATCCACCCTGCCCATATATCCTTAAATTTGTCCTGTTGGTCCTTGACCATGTATACCCATCTCTCTGCCTCCATTATCCTCTCTACCTCGATTTTCCATTCCACTATATTGGGGACTTTAGGTTGTTTCCAGTATCTAGGTATCAGTGCCTTCGCTGCATTTAATAGGTGTGGTGTAACACTTCTTTTGTAGAACTTTATGGATGCTGGCATTCCATGAAACAGGAAATGCAATGGGGATTGCTCAATAGGTCTTAATGTCAGTTTCTTTATCCACGGGGATATCTCCTCCCAAAATCTCCTGATCCTGGGACACTGCCACCATATATGAAGAAATGACCCTCTTTGATTGCACCCCCTCCAGCAGTTGGCATTCATTAATGGGTAGATCTGAGCCAGACGGGTCGGTGTATGGTACCATCTAGTCAGAAACTTATACGACATCTCCTGTATATATGAACTTATTGAGGACCGGTGTGTTATTTCCATCAACCTATTTGATTGTTCCACTGTAAATTTAAGGCCCAACTCCCTTTCCCATTCACGCATGTAATATGGGATTGTCTTATCTTGGGCACTCTGGACCATTCTGTGCATCCGAGATAACATATGGCCTGGTTCCAAGCGGTTAACACACCACTCCTCAAAAGTAGTCATGGTATTTACTGATCTAATTTGGTGTTTCCATTTATTAAACAGGTCTGTCAACTGCCGGTATTTCCATTCCCTCATTGATACCTCCCCCTGCTTTTGTACCAACTCCCTTAAGGGGAGCAGTTCCCCAAATGGGGCCACCTCTGAACAATTTCCTCCCCACCCCTCAAAACTACCCTTCTCTTCCCCAGGAGGGAACCATGGAAATCCCTCCAAAGGAGTAATAGGCGATATTGGAGGGGCAAACTTTCCCGACTTATTCATTCTATCCCAGATAGATAACGTTGTTGTAGTTAATGGTGACACATATTCCGATAACCCCCTATATACGGTCGGGATCCAGGGTGCTCCCGCCAGATCCCTTCCTGCCAGTGTTTTCTCCAGGGAAACCCATATTTTACCTTTTGAGTCATGTCTCCAGTTCATAATACGAACCAGGGCCATGGCTCTATAGTAAAGTACCATGTCTGGGAGTCCTACTCCTCCTTCCTTCTTTGATCTTTTCAAAATATCATATGCCAGCCTGGGATGTTTATCCCCCCAGACAAAAGTCCTAAAAGCTTTCTTTATTTGTTTAAAAAATATTTGTGGGAGAGCTATAGGGATGGCATACAGGACATAGATAAGCCTTGGAATTATACTCATTTTAAGGGCACTTACTCTCCCAAACCAGGTCAGTGTATAACTTCTCCATCTCTGTAAATCTCTTAGTATTGACGAGAGCAGGGGTATATAATTCAACTCATATAAACGTTTAACATCTGGGGCTATATGTGTTCCCAGGTAAAATATAGAGTCTGAACGCCATACAAAGGGGAAGGATCTTTGCAGCTTATTCTTCATCCCCGCAGGCAGTCGATTCGGCATCAGCATCGATTTCTCTATATTTATTTTAAAGTTGGAAATGCAGCCAAACCTGTCTATCTCTCTCATCAATTCCGTCAGAGACTCTTGAGGTGAAGAAAGATATAGCAACAAGTCATCCGCATATGCAGATATCTTGTGTTCCATCGATCCTATAACTATCCCTTTGATCCCCCTATTCCCTCTAATCATACACAAAAAAGGTTCCAATACCATAGCGAATAGTAATGGGGACAGTGGGCACCCCTGCCTAGTCCCGTTTTTTATTTCAAAGTAATCTGATAGTCTCCCGTTGACTTTAACCCTTGCTCTGGGTTCTGCATACAATGCCATCACCCATCCCATCATTCTTTCCCTCAGGCCCATCTCCCTCAGAACTCCGACCATAAATCCCCACCCCTCCCTATCAAAGGCCTTTTCAGCGTCCATTGAGATCACAACTGCCGGAGTTTGATTTGGGCCTTTATGTATCCAGTGTAACACATTGAGGGCTCTTATTGTATTATCTCTGGCCTCTCGGCCTTTCATAAATCCTGTCTGGTCCGGATGGATCAGCTTAACAATGTGATCCTGTAGCCTCAAAGCTAGAATTTTAGATAGGAACTTAACATCGGAGTTCAAGAGGGAGATGGGCCTGTAACTAGCACAGCACTGCGGATCCTTCCCCGCTTTCGGGAGGACAGTCACATAAGCAGTTAAAGCATCTGGCGATAATGGACTCAAGATCGACACCGAGTTGAGATACCTACAGAGGGGGGTCAGGATTATAGAGG
Source organism: Rana temporaria (assembly GCF_905171775.1). NCBI lineage: Eukaryota > Metazoa > Chordata > Amphibia > Anura > Ranidae > Rana > Rana temporaria. Next base: position 122,604,180 of record NC_053496.1, read on the forward strand.
AGAACTTTTTATAATACGTATTAGTAAATCCATCTGGTCCTGGACTTTTGCCCTGCGCTGCCTCCAGTATCACTCTCTCTAGCTCCTCTATGGAGATGGGTTTTTCCATTTCCTCCAGGGCTGCTGTTGGTATTGCTTGTAGTCCCGAGGCCTTTAAATATTCCCGAATCCCTTCCTCCTGCCCCCCCCCGTCTGCCTCCCCCACACTTGGATCTAGATTGTATAAAGAAGTATAGAACCGATGGAATTCAGCTGCTATCGCTTGAGAATCTACTATCTGTTTACTCCCTACCTTTATTGTATGTACATGACGCGCCTCCTGTTGTTTCTTCAGTTGTCTGGCCATTAACCTCCCGCTCTTATTTCCCTGCTCATAAAAGCGATGGGCAAAATATCTATTTTTATTCTGAGTTTTTCGATCCAGAAGCTGTTTGAGATCCGCCCGAAGCTTCTCTAAATTTTGCGCATCTCCTGGTTTTAAATGGGTCTTATGTTTAATTTCTATTTTATGTATCTCCTCTAAAAGAGTTGTCAGTTCCTTCTGTCTATCTCTTTTAATACGTGATCCCATTGAAATTAACTCCCCTCTCATTACCGCCTTATGGGCCTCCCAGACCACCTGGTCCGACACCTCTTCTGACGTATTCATCTCAAAATATGAGGTCAACTTGCCAGTTAAGGATTCTACATTTTGCTTATCGTCCAATATCGCTTCATTCAATCTCCAAGTTCTTTCCCTACTCCCAACCAAAGCTGGTCTCATCCCTAAACTTATCGGTGCATGATCCGATATGGTGATCGACTCAATAGTCGCAAAGTCCACCAGACTCAAATAATATTGGTCGATCATTAACATATCGATCCTTGAATACATATTATGTGTTTTGGAGAAATAGCTGTAATCTCTATCCCGCTCATGTAATACCCTCCAGCTGTCGACCAAATGTAGGGAACGTAGACGCTTTTTAACACATCTTAGCGCTTTTTTTGACAAAAAAGTTTTCCCAGATGAGGTATCTAAACTCGGGTCCATAGTAATATTAAAGTCTCCCCCCAAGATCAACAGACCTTCTCTGAATTTCTCCAACCTATCTAGGGTTTTAATTAAAAACTTAACCGTTTGACTATTTGGGGCATAAATCGTTGCTATAGTATAACACTGGCCCTGGATTTTTCCTTTCACAAAAAGATATCGCCCTTCCGGGTCCTTTTGTACTTCTATAGGTACCAAAGGGCATTGTTTATGTATTCCCATTGTAACCCCTCTTGCCCCAGAAATAGGCGAAGGAGCATGGAACCACTGATTGTATACAAAAAGGGGCATACGGGGGATCGACCCTTCCACGAAGTGCGTCTCCTGTAGAAGAACAATTTCCGCCCCAAGATGGCGCAGTTCATGCCAGAGACGCCCCCTCTTACAACCTGAACAGAGACCCCTTGTATTATATGATATAATTTTCATTTTATCTGACATCTTTATCTTTTTAGTCCTTACCCCCTAAACTCTATTCCCTCCTCCCACCAGCCCCAGCCCCCCAAATAGAGGGAAGGGGACGGTAGGCCGAGGGAAATAAGAGCGGACAGGCCCTGTAACAGGACCGGCGGCGGGCGGGCGAGAGAGACAGCAAAAAAAAAAAAAAAAAACCCACACAAAAAAATAAAAAAAAACGGGGAAAAAAAAAAAAAAAAAGCAAAAGACAAAAGGACCATACACTTAACCCCACGAATAACATATAAGCCACCATATCTACGTATGGGTAACCCCCTAAGAGGATGTTCTGTCCGTTCGAGACCTTACAACCCTGTCCAGACTCCCCACCCCCTCCACTCCCTAACGGAGAACCAAGTCCCTTACCTCGGGACCTACCTAACGGGGGAAGAATTCTCCCACCAACATATAGTGGTCCCCTCCCACTCCCCAAGCTTCCCCTTCTATTAATCCCATACATTTTATCCTTTAACTATATTGACCTTCTACATTTTATTTTACCTTTACATTTTACTTAAGTTTTAAATATTTACCTCAGAGATATCCAACCAATTTCCCCGGGAAGGAGAGAAAAAAAAAAAAAAAAAAAGGGAAGGTGGGGGGAGGGGAGAGGATAACGGGGGAAACACAGGGGGAAAAAATAAAACAACCCCTTAAAAAAAAAAAAAAAAACACACCACTAGTCCCCCCTCTCCCGTCTCCCCCCCTCCCTCTCCCCCCCTCTCAGATTGGCACCTATATTAGAACCAAGACACCAACCCCCCCCCCTCCCATCAAAATACATTTCCAATATTTCCCTTTGCCTTCCCTATTTGTCCCCACCCGGCACTTGCTGCCACCTTCCTTGTCTTTGCATGGTTGACCCCTGGTTTTTTAATCTCCAATCTGGAAAGTCCACCTGTGGTAGTTCCAATACATCTAAAAAATGTTGTAGGTCGTCTTTGTTTTGGAGTGATGCTGTCTTCCCATTTCTTGTTGCTGTGACCTTGAAAGGGTACCCCCAACGATATCTCACATCAACCGCTCTTAACGCTTCCAACAGAGGCTTAATAGTTCTTCGCTGCATGAGTGTTCTACGTGATATATCTGGAAATAGAGCGATTTGACCCCCCTCAAATTCCAATCCTGCTCCCTCTCGTGCTGCTCTCATAATTGCTTCCTTTACCGGGTATCTGTGCATTTTACAAATTACATCCCTTGGTCTTTCTGTACCCTGAGGCGCTGGAAAAAGCGCCCGATGTACTCTATCTATTTCGATCATTTCGGGAGCAGATGTCCCCAGAATTAACCGGAATAGCCTGGTGACTAATGATGGAAGTTCGTTCCGTTGCTCTATTTCTGGTAGGCCCCTAATGCGTATATTTTGCCTACGCTCGCGGTTTTCATAATTGTCCATTTGATCCAGCATTGAATTCAACACTTCTTCATGTTTTTTTGTTGTTTCTTGAAGATCCACAACCGCCTGTCTGGTATCCTCCTGGTCCATCTCCCACTCTTCCACTCTGTTCCCCAGGGCTCCCACTTCTTCTCTGATCTCCTCCACCGCCTGTTTACAGGAAGACTCTACAGCATTTATAAGTTGCATTATGTCGTTTTTTGTTGGTAGGGCCTTTATATGTTCTCTTAAGTCCCAGTCCAATTTCAACTCTGTTTGCCCATTAGTTGTTTCTGTGGTGGTGTCCTTATTATTTCGGCCTTCTTCCTGAAGATTGGTGGGGCTCGGACTTTCCCCTGTCTGTTCTTCTTCTGGGGTAACTGCCCCCCGGTCGCTGAACCCAGTGACCTCTCCTGCACCCCTTGAGTCTACTCCAGGTGTTCTACTACTTTGCTTAAAGTTTAAAGGGGATTGTCCTCGGCCTGGTGTTGTATTACCTCTCCCTAGTCCGCCCCCTCCACGTCCCTGGACTAGGGGGTCCTGTCCTGCCACTTTTACTCCACTTTTTGGATCTGGGGAGCCCTGCTTCAATCCCTCCTGCCCCAATGTCTTCTTTATTTTGCTGCCTTGATCCATATTTGGTGTAGTTAGATAGGCTCTGAGCCCGATCACCTGGCTCTTCCCACTACCTGATAGTTGCTTAGCCGCCAGACGACGTGTGGACATTCCGCTGGTGTCCCCTATTTTCACCTGCATTCAAATGTGTATACACGTGTCAGTTTATATTTGTGTATATTTTAAAGGACCCGACTATTTCCAATTTTTATAGGTGCATCAGCCAGTCTCTTCATCCACAAAGGAGGGGAGGAGGGACCAAAAAAAAAAAAAATGGACCCAATAATAGTTCATACAAATGTATAGGTGCGCCAACCTGCCAGTCTAAAAAAAAAAAAAAAAAAAAAGGCCAGGGCGGAAGGAAGGAACACTTCGGTATGTGCCTATATCACCTTCACATGCACATATACTGTCAGTCCCTTTAACAGAGTTAATTCTATTATTTCATGTTTTGGGTTTAGGCTTTCACTTGTGAATCCTATGGTCACAGACCCATCTTCGATATATGCACTTGATTATGCAGATCCCATGCATCCAAGATTTCTTTTTTTTTCACAGTATTACAGTTGAGTTGAGTGACTAGAAAGTGTAGTGTGGAGAGTCCAGGATAAAAAAATATAAAAAAGAAAGAAAGAAGGGGAGAGTAGAAGTAACAATCAATGAAAAATAGACAAGGGGTAGGAAACTCACAGGGAATAGGGAGGAATAGAATTGTGGGAGATAGGCAGACCAGGCTGGAGGATCCATAGGTAGAGACCTGTAGAATAAGTATATGAACAAGTATATGCAATTTAAATTCTAAGTGGGTTGCAGTTAAAAGGGGGAAGTAGAAAATGGTCTATCCACGGCATCCAGATGTGTTGGAACTTATCTAACTTATCCTCTAGTAATGTTGTTAGCTTCTCAAAAAACATATTATGGGAGACCCTATTCAGTAAGTTTTCATACGACATTGTTAGTGACAGTGTTGGCGATAACTCTCTTAAAAGAAAAAAAAGGTATTATATTGTACCTTATCAGTCCTTAGATGTAGTGGTTGCATTAATGTTCTTTATTCATGGTTTGTATTTATTTATTATCACATGGTTATCCTGACAGTAACAAGTTTCCTGTCCTAGGGTGACAATGCTCAATTATCGTACTGTATATATGTAGGAGCAACGTTAGTATAGGAAATGTGTTAGGGCTACAAAACACCCCCTGTGAATATCCCCATAGTATAGGGAGAAGCAGGGATGGACTGGGACAGAAATTTGTCCCTGGACTTCATCCAGACTGGCCCACTTTGACAGGTCTCTCCTATGGCGGCCGGACAACTCCCGCACCCCCCCCCCGGCCACCCAAGCCCCCTCTCCCCCTTCACTAGCCACTAGCCTTTCTACTTTATTAGCGTGGAACGGCTGGTACTGGTACTCTTTTAGGCAGTACCAGTGGGGAAGCTAGACATTATTTCACCCGGGGCAAAGAATCAGTTCGGTGCCCACCTAATGGGACAAGATTAGGTAGAAGTGAGAATCTCCCAGGCCATAGCTGTTGAGTCAGCTGTCTGTCCCCTCCCCCCATGCTCCTCTGTCATCCCCCTGCTTCTTTGTTCCCCCCAGGTGAGCGCTGCGGGGAGGGAGAGACAGAGGAGTGGAGGGGGGCGGCGGTCCGCTGTCACTGAAGCCGGCCCACTGAGCCATCAGCCCACCGGGAAACTCCCTGTAGTCCCAATGGCCAGTCCATCCCTGGGGAGAAGGTTTTCATTAGTCCACATAGAGAACTGTGTTAAGAAGGCCATTGTTTGAGATTTTAGTTTAGTGCACAAGAATTTTCAAGGACAATTGATTATTGACAGACAAAATACTGTTTGTACATCTTTTTTAAATCTCTGTGTTGCTGATCTCCCCAGGTATTTTTTAGCCACTCCCCCACTACATGCACTCCCTCCAATTTCAGCTGCACATGATTTTTCTATACTATCTTCCTAATAGTGACACAGTGGGCCATGCCTGAGCAATGTGTGCTGCCTCTTGACCCGACCAGGAGCACATGCTACAGGGTGACAATTCCTGATGGGAGACAACTGCCACCTCATAGCAAGTAGATGTTTTGGTCCCCATTCACACTTGAGGGTTTTTGGTCACTTTTCATTTGTTTTAGTGTTTGAACAGGTGTATTTGTGCATTTTAGGATTAAAGTGGTTGTAAAGCCTCAACGTTTTTCACCTTAATGCATTAAGGTGAAAAACCTTCTGTGCTGCAGCTTCCCCTTGACCCCCCCCCCCCCACTTGTTCTTACCTGAGCCCTATAAAATCCAGCGATGTGCACAAGCGCAGTGGCTCCAGCTGTTGTCTCTCTCCTCATTTGACAGATTAATATCAGCAGGAGCCATTGGCTCCCATTGCTGTCAATCAAATTCAGTGACATGCAATTGGAGTGTTCGTGGTCGAGTCCCACTGTCTGTGTCAATGGACACAGCAGCAGGATTCTAGGGCGAGCCCGCATAAGTGCCCCCATTAAAAGCAGCATTCCGTGGGGCACCCAATGAAGAGGAGGGGCCTGGAGCATTGGCGAGGCACCCCAGAAGAAGAAGATCAGGGCCACTCTGTGTAAAACAATTGCACAGAGCAGGCACATATAGGCATGTTTATTATTTTTCTTAAAACAAAAGCATTTTTTTCAGAACACGTTAAAAATTGTGTGAGATTTTAATGATTGGGTTTGGGTCCACTTTACCAGCAGTCTCCAAAATTTTACATGAAGCTGTAATGTCTATTTATATTATGAATCTTGCTATGCTGAAGAAAGATCCAAATTATTATTAATTTTTTGGCCTTAGCGACTGAACGTCCACTCTTCCCATCCTTGACCAGTCCAGCATTGCAGCTGCCAGTCACTGTAGTGGGCAGCAAACACTTCAAGCAAACTTTGTCAATGCTCATTTCAGATTTCTTGCACAATGCATGCCTGATCCTGACAGCTATGAAAATCAGAAAGGATTAAATAGTGCATGTCATAGGACTGTATTTGTGCTATACAAGTGACAGCAACACGTGCTTTTTCATAAAAAAAATGTACAATAAATAGCAGGTTATCATTAAATACCAAAGATTTGATTATGCTTTTTATCACCTGTGGCAGAGCGAGGCTCTGTCCCGATAAAAATATTGTTAAAATGGACACAAGGTATGCACACTTGCTGGGTGCAACTCTACAGAGCGTAGATGTGGACTGGAGAAGACTGCTTGTGCAGCTTTTTCCAGGTTTTGGTACTGTGTCATGGGGCTTTGTAGTTTGGAGATTCCACAGTGTCTGGGGTGGGATGAAATCTCCAACCCTGTATCCAGACTTTGTGATTACCAGCAGGGTGTGTGCTCAGGTGAGCACAGCCCTTATAATGAGAGTGTGCTAAGACCTCATGGCTCCCAGTTGGAGACAGCTCCTATAAGAGACAGGAGGTCTCCAGAAGTCAGAGAGGCTGTAGGAGACAGCCAGAAAGTTGGTAACTACAAGAGGCACAGCTATAAATGCTGAAAGGAAGCCGCCTATGTTGAGGAGTCCGCTGGTCTGGGTGACCAGGATAACGTGCAGAAGTACTGCTACAGAGAGCCAGGTGGGCTAGTATTTTCTGTTTGCATTTGATGGAGAAGAACCCCCTGCGTGGGAAACCTTTGATTGAACTTTTTGTTTTGCCTTTTTAATAAAAATGGGCTACCATGCCCTTAAAACATAGTTCCTGACTGGTGTGAATCACAAAAAAACGCATACCACGAGAGTTAACAACCCCCAAGTGGTGGAGAATGCGGGCACAATACGGTGGAATCCGGGTCCTTGCTCCACAGTGAGTTCACGTCAGGAACTGTTGGCTGTGTGCGGAAGTGCAGCCAGGCAAAAGGAATTGCATGTTGCAGATGGTGTCTCTGTGTGAGAAAAGAAGCTTGATGCTGTGTGCGTCCAAGAAGCTCTCTCTGTGTGAGAAAAGAAGCTGTGTGCTTCAAAAAAAAGAAAAGAAGCTGTGTGCTTCAAGAAGATAGTCGCTGTGTGCGAATCAAACGCTGGGTGCGGACAAGTCGCTGTGTGCGAGTAAATCGCTGTGCGCGGACAATACATGTGAAAGTGTGCTGTTTGCAAATCTTGGAGACAGTACACCAACATTTTCCTGTGTTAAAAAAGAAATGTGTTATAAACCATTGCCCTGTTTGCAGCGATGGGAAGGTCAAGTCGCAAGCAGAAAGCAATGATGGCAAAAATGAGGGACAGAACTTTATGGCTGGAAGGGTTGTTACCGACAGAACAAGCCCCAGACTCGTGCAAAATGCACTTGGCTGCGTTGAACCAAGTTAAAGGGGAAGTGCATGCTGTTGCCCCTAGCAACACTGGTGCAGGCCAGCCAGCTATCAATGTGAGCAGATGGGTGCAGTTGCCCATAGCAACGCCTATGATGTCAGGTCAGTGGACCGCAAGACAAAGATTTTGCCTACAGAGAGTCCTGGCAAGTTTAAAGCAACGCCGCTTCATGGAGAGAGAAGTCTACGGGTGTCGAAGAGCCAGCAACATGCAGCTGGGAGAGCACCGTTTCCGTTAGCAACAGGAGAAAGTCGCCAAATACCATGCCTGGAATGTGGTCAGCTGGGGCATGGCATATTTTCTTGCCCCAGATTCTGGGGTGCAGTTGAAAGTGAAGTTGATGAGCAGAACTCTTTGTCGGTGGGCCAAGTTTCCTTTTCAGATGTGTTTGCAGTCACCCCTGGCAACAAGAAGTCTTCTGTTGTGTCTGCAGGGGGTGCTAAACAGTGGGAGATGCCTGCTGTAATTTCATCCTGTGGCCACCATCCTGTGGAGAGGAAGAGTGATGTGCTGAGTCACATGCAGGTTGCCATGCGTTCTGACAAAAGTCAATCTGATAGAGGTTATAAAACTGCTATGTTTATGAATGCTGATGTTGAAGATGTTGCTGATGATACGTGTACTTATGGTGATGTGTTCACTAGTAACGAGGTAGGGGTGATCGCTAAGCAGGATATGCGATTTCTCTTAGCAACGGTAGATAAGGCTGCAGAGGTGTCCTTAGAAACCTCCAGGGAGCTCTGTGTGTTGGAGCCAGAGGTTGCCGGGGACACCTGTGGTGCCGCTCTTATGGATAAGAGGGTACTTGACCTTGGAGATGAGAAAAATGTTAAAACTCAAATGTTTAAAATTACTTGTAGCGATAATGGTTTACTACGGTCTGTCACTGCTGGCAGAAAAAGTTCTCATGAGTTTAATGAAGCGCCACCTGAGCAAAGTGGTGAAGTTATGTTATTGCAGCCTGCTATGTTTAAAAATGTGTTTGCAGTGGATAACAGTGAAGTGGACACAATTTCTGCTGTGCTAAAGGGAGAAACTGCAGGGCCGGTAGATACGGGTGCGTTGGCTTTTGCAGAAGTTAACCCTCTCTTGTTGGAAGGATCTGAAGGGGGCGCATGCATAACAGAGGTTTTGTCCACAGCGAAGGAGATTGGGAATGTTGAGCTTCAGGATGATGGGGTAATGGATAGCGATTCGGAATCGCTCAGTGATGCTCAAAGTGAGAGGATGAGTGTGACACATGGGATTTGCAATGCTCAGGGGAAGCCGCAAGTTTTGTCAGTTGCCTCTGAGGTAGAGGTCTCTGTAAATGACTCAGCCTCTCACGCTTTAGCAAATGAGCCCCTCCACATCGTTGGTAAAGGGAAAATTCCTAGAGTTGGGTTTTTAGATGTGGCATGTCTAGAAATAACTGAGATGTTATTGCAATTGGTGAAAACCTTTCCGATGTACACCTGCATGTATCCACAGCAGAGGAGTGACGTGGTACTGCGTAGTACCAATCAGTGGACACAGGTGGTACAGGTGTTGTTAGGCAGTGTTGATGAAAATTGGTTGCTGTACTGTTGGTTAATTTTGTGTAAGGTTGTCTCACAGTTCTCTTCGAGAGTGCTTCCAGCGGCGGTTGTGTGCAGAAGGCGCTCAGGAGAATTGTTAGAAATAATAGACATAGTGGAAGTCTCTCCGTGTGCTGATGTGATGGAGTGCGTTCCTACTGGTGCGAACCGAGGTACGGCTGAGCAGTGGTTGGTACATGGCACGCGTACTGTCTCACCCTCTAGACCTCATGTAAAGGAAGGGCTCGGAATGGACGTGGCAGTAGTGGGAATTCAGTCCATCTCTCGCAAAGAGGTGCAGTGTGAGGTACCCGGAGACACTTGGACAGGAAATAACAGTAGTAGTAACTGTAATGAAAAAGTGTATGGGAAGCACTGTAGAGCACTGTCAGACAACTCTGAGCTATTGATTGAGGTGCCAATGGACACAGAAGTCGTTAAAAAGAGTGGTATGGAAAAATGTGCGTTGGTAGGACAGTTGCTATTGGAGTGTTGGACAACAGGGGGCGATGTGAAACTACGGGACTGTCCCATAGGGAGTAACTGCTTGCCTGTAGGTGGTCCCTCTATAGACACTGTCCTAGCAAACAAGGGGACAAGAGGTCCCAATGACAATGTTGAGTTGAGTAACCCTTTGTGGAACATTGCTAGTGAGGTTAAACAGAAGGGTGTGGTGTTGATCTCAGATGGTTTGGTTGCCAAAGGTAACCACATAGGGGTTAGTGAACCTGAGAAACAAATGTTGTTGGTTAATGTTGCGTCAGGTAGTGAGAGCGGTCAGTCCCTGACAGAGTACATGGGAGTGGGTCCCCAACAGTCCCAGGAGAGTAGGTCTGTGGGAGGAAAAAGGGATCGAGAGATTAGTGGGAGCCCACGGTTTAGGAAGAAGTGCTGGTGGAAGCACACCCGGAAGAAGATGAGGGTGGAGTGCCCCTTTAGAGAAAGGGTTGGGCAGATTAGGACTCCTGCTGCTGATGGTTGGCCCAGGGGCGCCACGGCGAAGTGTTGGTGGAGGCATACCCGGAAGAGATGGGCCTATGCAGCCAATGGCTTGCACAGAGGTGTCCCATTTGTGATGATGGGTCTATGTGTTCCTCCGGTTCGAAACAAGAGGGGAGGTATGTGGCAGAGCGAGGCTCTGTCCCGATAAAAATAGTGTTAAAATGGACACAGGGTATGCACACTTGCTGTGTGCAACCCTACAGAGCGTAGATGTGGACTGGAGAAGACTGCTGGTGCAGCTTTCTCCAGGTTTTGGTACTGTGTCATGGGGCTCTGTAGTTTGGAGATTCCACAGTGTCTGGGGTGGGACGGAATCTCCAACCCTGTATCCAGACTTTGTGATTACCAGCAGGGTGTGTGCTCAGGTGAGCACAGCCCTTATAATGAGAGTGTGCTAAGACCTCATCGCTCCCAGTTGGAGACAGCTCCTATAAGAGACAGGAGGTCTCCAGAAGTCAGAGAGGCTGTAGGAGACAGCCAGAAAGTTGGTAACTACAAGAGGCACAGCTATAGATGCTGAAGGGAAGCCGCCTATGTTGAGGAGTCCGCTGGTCTGGGTGACCAGGATAACGTGCAGAAGTACTGCTACAGAGAGCCAGGTGGGCTAGTATTTTCTGTTTGCATTTGATGGAGAAGAACCCCCTGCGTGGGAAACCTTTGATTGAACTTTTTGTTTTGCCTTTTTAATAAAAATGGGCTACCATGCCCTTAAAACATAGTTCCTGACTGGTGTGAATCACTAAAAAAACGCATACCACGAGAGTTAACAACCCCCCATCTTACACAACCTAGGCATTTGTAGTAAATAGAAGACAATACTTCAGTTTTGTCTTTCCTGTCTGACTGTTCTGTTTTTCCAAATCTTTCTAAGGCCCCTTTCACACATGCAGACCTTTTGCTCTGTTTTTCATCAATCCATTGAGGAATGAAAAATTTACGCCAATACATCTCTATGGAAAAACTGATGTAAATGGATGATCCATTTTCATCAATTTACATCCGCATCCGTTTTTGGGAACGGATCAAAGCCCAATTTTTCTTCTGTAAAAAAATCGTATTGGATGAAAAACAAATGTACAGTACCTTGAAAAGGTTTTTTTTATTGTTGCAACCAAAAACATACATGTATTTCATTGGGATTGTATGTGATAGACCAACACAAAGTGGCACATAATTGTGAAGTTGAAGAAAAATGATAAAAGTAAAATTTTTGTTTTTTACAAATAAATATCTGAAAAGTGTGGCGTCAATTTGTATTCAGCCCTCTTTATTCTGATTACCCCTAAGTAGAATTTTGTGAAACCATTTGCGTTCAGAAATCACCTAATTAGTAAATAGACTCCAACTGAGAACCTTAGTGAACAAACAGCATCATGAAGGCCAAGGAACAACCAGACAGGTCAGGGATAAAGTTGTGGAGAAGTTAAAAGCAGGCTTAAATTATAAAAAAATATCCCACACGTTAACCAGATAAGCAGCCAAGAGGCCCATGGTAACTCTGGAAGTGCTGCAGAGATCCATAGCTCAGGTGGGAGAATCTGTCCACAGGACAAACATTACCTGTGCACTTCACAAATCTTGTCTTTATGAAAGAATGGCAAGAAGAAAGCCACTGTTGAAAGCCAAAAGAAGTCTTGTTTGCAGCTTGCGAGAAGCCATGTGGGGGACACAGCAAACGTGGAAGGTGGTGCTCTGGGACCAAAGTTGAACTTGTTGGTCTAAAAGCGAAACGCAATGTGTGGTGGAAAACTAACACTGCACATCACCCTGAACACACCATCCCCACTGTGAAACATGGTGGTGGCAGCAGCATGTTGTGGGGATGCTTTTTTTCAGCAGGGACAGGGAAGCTGGTCAGAGTTGATGGGAAGTTAGATGGAGCCAAATACAGAGCAATCTTAGAAGAAAACCTGTAATGCCCTGTACACATGATTGGTTCATCCGATAAAAACGGACTGATGGATTTTTTCATCAGATATCCGATGAAGCGGACTTTCATCAGTCGTACCTACACACCATCAGTTAAAAAAACGATCGTGTCAGAACGCGGTGACGTAAAACACAACGACGTGCTGAGAAAAATGAAGTTCAATGCTTCCAAGCATGCGTCAACTTGATTCTGAGCATGCGTGGATTTTTAACCGATGGACGTGCCCACAGACGATCGTTTTTTTCTATTGGTTTTTTAACCATCAGATAATTTTAAAACAAGTTCCTAGTTTTTTCACCGATGGATAAAAAAAACGATGGGGCCCACACACGATCGGTTCGTCTGATGAAAACAGTCTATCAGACCGTTTTCATCAGACGAACCGATCGTGTGTACGCGGCATTGGAGTCTGCAAAAGACTTGCAACTGGGACAGAGGTTCACCTTCCAGCAGGAAAATGACCCTCAACATACAGCCAGAGCTACACTGGAATGGTTTAGATCAAAGTACATTCATGTGTTAGAATGGCCCAGTCAAAGTCCAGACCTGATCCAATTGAGAATCTGTGGCAAGACTTAAAAATTGCTGTTCACAGACGCTTTCCATTCAGTCCGACAGAGCTTGAGCTATTTTGCAGAGAAAAATGGGCAAAAATGTCTCTCACTAAATGTGCAAAACTGGTAAAGACATACCCAAAAAGACTTGCAGCTGTAATTGCAGCAAAAGGTGATTCTACAAAGTATTGACTTTGTATTGGTATTGGTAGCTGAATACAAATTTAAGCCGCACTTTTCACATATTTATTTGTAAAAAAAAATGAAAACCATTTATCATTTTACTTCCACTTCACAATTATGTACCACTTGGGGGTGTCTATAGTATGCCTGTGAAGTGGCGGATGTTTCCTGTGTTTAGAGCAGTCCCTGCACAAAATGAAATTTCTAAAGGAATAAAAGTCATTTAAAACTGCTTGCGGCTGTAATGTAATGTTGGGTCCCGGCAATATGGATAAAAATTATTGCGAAAAATGGCATATCTCGTAAAGATTTTAGGCAGTTTTCTTGACGAGAAACCTGAAAGCCTCGCACACATGCTCGGTATATTCAGCAGCAGTTTTCTTGCCGAGAAAACTGAGCGTGTGTACGAGGCTTCACACTTGGTGGGCGCTGGAACGGGCCCTGCTGTGAAATATTAGATCAAAAATTTTATTACACGCCCCTGTTAAACAGGGGCAGAAAAATTGGGCCTTAGGCATCATTGGTGGTGGTGCCACAACACTGCAACCCCTCACAGATACTCTAGTTGAGCGCAGAAACTAGCCCTTCTGCAAAATATTACAGCAAAAATTGTAATTACATGCCCCTGTTGTACAGGGGCAGAAAAATTGGGCCTTTGGTGGTGGTGGTGCCACAACACTGTAAGACCTCACAGTTACTCTTGGTGGGCGCAGGAATGGGCCCTGCTGTGAAATATTAGATCAAAATTTTTAATTACCTGCCCCTGTTAAACAGGGGCAGGAAAATTGAGTCTTGGGCAGTGGTGGTGGTGGTGCCACAACACTGTAACCCCTCACAGATTCTGTTGTTGAGCGCAGGAACGAGCCCTGCTGTGAAATATTGGATCAAAAATTGTAATTATTAATTAATTAATTGTAACAATTCTGCAAGGACTCCTGAAGATGTTTAATCCTCTGCTCTGGAGGTGTGGTGGCAGAACAAGCTTCAACAATACTGCACCCTGCCCTGCATCCTTCCCAGCTGCCAGCAGAGTTACCCAGTGCGCCGTGAAAGAAAGATAACGTCCCTGTCAATGCCTGCTGGTCCATGAGTCAGCAGTAATATGTACACATGCCAGTAGAGAGCTGGAATGGCCTTTCGAGAAAAAAAATGGCATTTGGTAACACACATTCCACAAATTCTCAAAAGGGGGCAGAGTCTACCAGCTGAAAAGGCAGCAGTTGGAGAGCTAGCAATTTAGCCAAGCTAGCATTCAGCCACTGGGCATGTGGATGGCTGGGACCAAATTTCTTTTGACGGTTTAGCAACTGGGGTAGGGAAATTGGCCTGCTACAATCTGATTTAGGTGTACCACTAGCAGATTGCCCACAAGTGGTTGGGACACCTAATTACACCTTCATTCCTCTCAGTGCAGGTTTCTGAGAGGACTGAAGGTATAGTGGGGTAAATAATATACACATTCAATGTAGGTTTAGAGGTGGCTGAATCTAAATGAAGTAATTGCTAGACTTTCCATATTAGGAGCAAACAAACAAATTCTCTTGTAAAAAGTATTTTATTTTTGTCAAGGGCAAGCTGAACATCATGGCCAATTATATCCCTTTACCACTTAATTCATCATGTCAATTGGCACTTGTGTGAGTAAATAAGAAAAGAAAAAGTATCACTTTTCTGGTGGACAATACTCAGAAAATTGGTCACAACTGGTCATCCCGTATGAATCTGTTGCCTTCTGAATGTTTCCCATAGTAAATGTAGCGGCATTTCCCTGCAACTCCTGAAACACAAAAAATAATGGTATTCATTATCATATAGCAGAACTCTGAAAATAGCATTAAAGACACAAATCTAAGTGCCTTGTGGCTAGTTGGCATTTATCTTCAATGGCACCCTAACACACACACAGTCAAAACACAGGCATATGTTAAATAAATGTGTTAGCTTGTGGTACCATGGAAAACAATTAAGCAAGAACAATTTTTGGCCTGCTGACAGAAGTTGAGGGCCCATTAAAGATGAATGGCAACACATCAGGTCTCAGTGAACCACAAAACATGCAAAAAGCTGTGCCAGAAAGGACTTTATTACTGTGGGATTGAAATCTGAATAACCTATAGGCACAATATTTTATTTAAATGTTGCATTATCAGCTAGATTTAAAGACTCACATTAGCGTATGGCTGATTTCTATAACTGGAGCCTGTAGGCTTGTAAACTTTGGTGCCCAAAGCAGCACTCCACTGCTAGGTTTACCCACGTTACATACAACATGTAACCAGTAAAACTATACTAATCCTAACCCATTTTACAATGTTGTTTCAATATTGTTTCAGTCTGGAAATACTTTGTATCAGACCCCTTTTGCCACAATTTTGCCACGACTGTGGCACGACTTGAAGCAATGCCTGTGTATTCTTGATGTCTAAGGATCTCAAAATGCATCAAAGTCAGACCAAAGTAGCGCAGGTACTACTTTGAAGTCGCACAGATATGAATGGTACTCATTGGAAATCATGGGGTGCAACTTGTCATGCGTCTTTGCAGTCCCAAGTCGCAAAATCGTAAAAGGGGCCTTATTACTAATAATGAAAAAGATATGAATGCCTGTTACAGGACTAATTTTAAATCCAGCTCTGTATGAATTACCAACACATTTCTGCATAGTTTACAGGGAATAATACAATATAATGTGTTGCTCCATGGAGAGTTTTGTCCTTTTTATTTCTCAAGGTGGCATTGACATTCTGCCCTTACACAGCTGAAGAACTTATTGCCATGATGGACACTGCCTGATCAACATTATAGGGAAGGAAAATGGTGTTCTGAATTTACAAAAGAATTTCCTGGATTATTATTATATAGGATTTATATAGTGCAGTTTGCGCAGCACTTTACGACATGAGGGCAGACAGTACAGTTACAATACAATTCAATGCAGGAGGAATTGGAGGGCCCTGCTGCTTGTTAGAGCTTAAAATCTAAAGGGGAGGGACTAGTGATACAAAAGGTAATAACTGTAGGTGATAAGCTGATGGAGAAAATAAAAGTATAGTAGTTGGGGGGGCGCAAAATAAACAAGCAGTGTAAATACCTAATTTGAGCTGTCTTCAGGTCAGTCACATGACTCGCGGCTGCTTTACAGCTCCGAGACAGGGCTTCTGTGGAGGAGACAAGCAGTCACATGATCTCCCGAGCTGACGTCAGAGGGAGATCATGACCCCTCCCTCAGAAGCCATTCATCAGAGCTGGAAAGCAGCAGTGAGTCTCGTCACCGGCCTGAAGACAGCTCAAATTAGGTATTTACACTGCATTTTGTAAAACTAAAGACATTGGGGCAGATCCACGTACATCGGCGCATATATAGACCGGTGTAGCGCATCTCATTTACGTTACGCCGGCTCAACTTAGAGAGGCAAGTACCATATCCTCATAGTATTTGCGCCCAACTTTGCGCCGGCATGACGTAAATTCTGAGGCGTAAGCCGCGTAATTCAAAGTGGGAAGGAAGTGGGCGTGTTCCATTAAAATGAGCCGTGACCCCATGCAAATGAAGGGCCGAACGGACGGCGCATGCGCAATGACGCTGACTATGTTCAGCGCCTCTCTGCGCATGCTCAGAACTCAGCCTGGCGTAATCAGTGAGATAGGAACTAGGCCCGGCGTAATTAGTGAGATACGCCCAGACATGCGCCCGTCCAGTGCAAAAGTACTGTACATCCTCTTGTTTCCCCCCCTGAAGCAAGGTACTTTTGTTCTGTTGTCTGTTGGTGTGTTTTTTGGAGAGATGTCTGCAGCTCCCAAGAAGAGGAAGCACAATTACTCCCCCCAGGAGAGGGCTATTATTGTCAGGGCCATGACCCAATATGATAGGTACCTCCATGGGCCTGAGAGTATCAACACCACCAAGGCCAGGAGGAGGGATATCCTGCAACAGATTGCAGACGATGTTAATGCATTGGGGAGTGAGGCCAGGACCCCCAATGAGATCTTGAAAAAGATCAATGATCTCAGGTGCATCGTCCGAGGTAAGCTGGCTAAGATTACCGCTCATGCCATGGGCACTGGAGGGGGACCATCAACCACTCTCAGGCTCAATGCTGAGGAGCGGGTGGTTGCCCAGTGCCTCCACAGGCATCAAGTGGAGGGAGTGCCTGGATTTGACTCCATTGAGGAGGTCTTGAGGACAGGTAAGTGTTTTTTTTCTATCTGGTGTGTAGCATGTGTGGGGGGTGAAGGGAATATGTGACAAGTGTGTGGATCCTCCAACCTGTGAATGTTTTGTGTCATCCACAGATGTGCAGGAGGGTGCTGGGCCATCTGGCCAGTCCACAGCCTCCCCCGGACATGAGTCTGAGGCAGACCCCCAGGCAAGTCAGGCGTCATCTGTGGAGGGGAGTGGCCACAGCTCTCCTCAGGAGGAGGTTGAGGAGGAGGAGGTGCTGAGTGGCAATGAGTTCCTTCTCCATTTGGAGGAGTCTCCCCCTAGGGCTGGCAGCAGTTAGGCCTCCATCAGGGGTAGCTCCTCCCAATCCTCCCCCAACAGGGCTTCCCCCCAGGGGTCTCCCCTACTCCTAGGCCCCAAGCCACATCAGGAGCCAGGAAGGCCACCAGGAAGACAAGGGGGGTGGCAGACGTTCTGCCTGAAAATCTGCGGAGGGAACAAGACCGCCAGACCCGCCATCTGGCTCAGGTTGCCCAGACTATGAAGCGCATGGCAGACAGCATGGCCTCCACAAAGGAGTCTGTGTAGGATCTGGCCTGCAACTCCTTGGCTGTGATAACCTGCCTGAATGACCTACAGACCACCACAGCAGGCGTGGGTCAGGAGGTGCGTGCCCTGACCGAGGCTGTCCGTGCCAACACGACAGCCATCCAGGTGGGGGTGAGGCTGCAGGAGGACACCAATGTGGTCCTCACACGCATCGCCCTGGCGTTGGAGGGCAGGCCGCCAGGTGGGCAGAGACCAGGGGATGCTCCTCCTTCTCCTGATTCCCCCCCCCATGAGTCTTCCCTGAGGAGCCGGGGCCGTGGCCGCCGCAGGCTTAGGTCACGGCAGCGCCGGTATTTTTTTTTCTTTTTACTCAGGTTATGAGTGTTTTATGTTTTTTATTTTTTAACTCAGGTTATGAGTTTTTATTTTATTTTGTAGACCCAGCACACGGTTAGTAGTGCTGGCTACAGTGTGAATGATGTTTGAATGTGGGGGTGACATTCCTGCCGGAAAAGGGGTATCACCCTCAGTTGTGGTGGAGAAGGGATCCCCAGGACCAGGGAGAAGTGATCCCCAGGTCCGTATGAATGGTGTATGAATGTCCAGCAACATAATTGGAGCCTTGTCGTGGTGTTGCTGCTCACAAGTCCAGAATGGGCTTGGGCTAATCCAATTTGATGAGGATGTGGGGTGTGTGTGCTAGGGACCACAGTGGTGTGCATGCGTGCATTCTCCCCTTGTGACTGCTGCTCCCTCAGAAGACGGGGTAGCCTCGGTTAGGGGGGGATTGTCTGGTTCGGGGGTCAGGTCATCACGTATGTCAATCTCCAGGTCCTTTCTCACGGCGAAGTTATGCAACATGCAGCGATGATCTTGCACACAAAGTTTGGGGAATACAACCGGGTACCCCCAGACTTATCCAGGCATCAGAAACGGGACTTCAGGAGGCCAAAGGTGCGTTCCACCACTCCACGGGTACGTGTGTGTGTATCATTGTATCTTTGCTCTCCTGGGGTTTGGGGATTCCGGAATGGAGTCATGAGATGGGGTCCAAGTGCATATGCAGAGTCACCTGGAAGGGAAAAGACAGGAGGATGTTAGTCGTGCATGTGCCCCTCGTGATGTCTGCATCATGGGGGGGGGGGGACAGACATGCCTGACACCCATGTCACTCACCAACCAGCCAGCTGTCCCCATACACGTTCTGTTCAAATTCTCTTGGGATGGGGCTTTGACGGAATATGTAGCTGTCGTGGCTGGCCCCGGGGTGTTTGGCACGGACGTGCCATATGAGGCATTGGGCATCGGCTATCACCTGTACGTTGATGGAATGCCAGTGCTTCCGATTGCGGTATAGGTGCTCTGTGTCATGGGAGGGCTGTAGTGCCAAATATGTGCAACCAATGTCCCCCACGGTGCGTGGGAATCCTGCAATTCTGTAGAAATCACGCTTTGCCTTCACCCGCAGGTCCTCCTGGGTGGGTCTGATGATTTGGTTGGCCATGCGTCTGAGGATTGCAGGGATAACCTGGTGCACACATCTGCTAATGGAGGATTGTGTCATCCCAGCCACAACTCCACTTGTACGCTGGAACGAGCCACTGGCAAGGAAATGGAGTGTTGCCAGTACCTTGACCAGTGGCTCCACTGCATGTGAGCGGTGTGTCTGGCTGGTGATGTCATCTTTCAGGGTTGTGGTTAATTCCATGATGGCAGTAGGGCTGAATCTGAAGATGCGATACACCTCAGAATCACCCATGGCAAAGACGTTTATGCGCAGTCAGTATATCCTCTCCCGTGCCCTCCTCCTCCGTGCCCTCCTCCTTCTACGCGCATCTAAAGCCAGTAGTATAGCTATGACCATGGATGCCCCTGGCATGCTGGCATACAGATTGTTGTCCTGCAAGTGTGGCTGCTCAGCTCGTGCCTAACGGTGCTGCTAAAGCTGACCTGCACACGTCTGGTGCAAAGTTAAAGCTGCTTTTATGAGGGGTAACTTTAGACCGGACGTACAGCTTACACGCACATCGCGTAGCCGGCGCCGGACAAACATACTTTTGTGGATTGCCGTATCTCCCTCATTTGCATATTTGCATAGCAAAACAATGGTGCGTTCAGCGTATTTTTGCGCCCACGATGCGCCGGTGTAGAAAAATTACGTCGGTCGGAAAAACCTATTTTTCAGGCGTATCTTGTTTTGGGGATACAGCGCATAGATACGACAGCGCATATTTACACTTACGCCGCACATCTCAAGATACGCCAGCGTAAGTGCTTTGTGGAACTGCCCCATAGTGTGCTATGCCAGCCTTTAATAGCCTAGTTAATAGCTGTGACATCAATCTTGACAGAAAAGAATGGGGAAGCAGCACGCAAGGAAGGAAATGTTATGAGCTTAGTTTTGGATAGATTGAGTTTGAGGAAGTGGTGTGACATCCAAACTGGTATGGCTGTTAGTAAATTAGTGATGTGTGATGGAGTGAGCTGAGGGGTAGAGTGATAGATTTATTTGGGTGTCACCAGCCTAGAAATGGTATTGCATTCCATAGGAGGCTGACCGAGGGAGGAGGTGTAGATCAAAAATAGGATGAGAACCAACAATGAGAATAGTCATGGAGACCAAGCGCGTGGAGTTTTTTGAGGAGGAGTGGTGGTAAACTGTATCAAAGGCAGCAGAGGTGTCCATTAGCTTGAGTACAGAATAGTGACCATTGGCTACAGCATTAGTAGGGCGAAGGGCGAAATCTAGACTGATTAAAGGAAATTTGTACTAACAATTTCTGGCGTTTGTAAGCAAAGTGTAGGTGAAGCAAAGACTTTGAATCTGTATATTATATACAGTACAGACCAAAAGTTTGGACACACCTTCTCATTCAAAGAGTTTTCTTTATTTTCATGACTATGAAGGCATCAAAACTATGAATTAACACATGTGGAATTATACATAACAAAAAAGTGTGAAACAACTGAAAATATATTTCATATTCTAGGTTCTTCAAAGTAGCCACCTTTTGCTTTGATTACTGCTTGGCACACTCTTGGCATTCTCTTGATGAGCTTCAAGAGGTAGTTACCTGGCGCAGCACCCCATCACTCTCCTTCTTGGTCAAATAGCCCTTACACAGCCTGGAGGTGTGTTTGGGGTCATTGTCCTGTTGAAAAATAAATGATGGTCCAACTAAACGCAAACCGGATGGAATAGCATGCCACTGCAAGATTCTGTGGTAGCCATGCTGGTTCAGTATGCCTTCAATTTTGATTAAATCCCCAACAGTGTCACCAGCAAAGCACCCCCACACCATCACACCTCCTCCTCCATGCTTCATGGTGGGAACCAGGCATGTAGAGTCCATCCGTTCACCTTTTCTGCGTCGCACAAAGACACAGGGGTTGGAACCAAAGATCTCAAGTTTGGACTCATCAGACCAAAGCACAGATTTCCACTGGTCTAATGTCCATTCCTTGTGTTCTTTAGCCCAAACAAGTCTCTTCTGCTTGTTGCCTTTCTTTAGCAGTGGTTTCCTAGCAGATATTCTACCATGAAGGCCTGATTCACACAGTCTCCTCTTAACAGTTCTAGAGATGTGTCTGCTGCAAAAGGTGGCTACTTTGAAGAACCTAGAATATGAAATATATTTTCAGTTGTTTCACACTTTTTTGTTATGTATAATTCCACATGTGTTAATTCATAGTTTTAATGCTTCCAGTGTGCATCTACAATTTTCATAGTCATGAAAATAAAGAAAACTCTTTGAATGAGAAGGTGTGTCCAAACTTTTGGTCTGTACTGTATATAATTTTTTTTTTTTCGGAGTCTCTGAGTACTTGGATGATCATGCCAGTTATGGAACTAACATTTTAGAAAGAGAAGCGAGTGATAGTTCCCTCCTTATTATATGGAATATAAGTTTCCTTTAATTGTTGATATTTAAATGAGCCTCATATAAAGCCTAACTCAGAAATGTTTTGTTACTAGGTAAAGTGGGAAATGTCAGTAGTATTTAGCAGCTGCAGGAGAAAGATGAAGGTATTGGTTCTGCTATAGACACCCGCCCCTCCTAGCCAGGTATACAGGGGGCCACACAGGCCCCCTAGAGTATGGGGTCGGGTTGCATTTGTGACCCCTATAAACCCTGTAGCTCATTGTCCTGCTGCAGAAAAAATTTGGGGCAAATTGCACGCTTCCCTGTAGAGGGAGCAAGTGTACCTAGAAGAATTGATGCTGTTTTGAAGGCAAGGGGTGGTCACACTAACTATTACTTTGCTTTGGATTTATCTTCTGTTCATTTTGTTTCCATTCTATTAAATGATAAAAATAAACTATTAACGTTCTACTTCTACTAGTTTATTTATTTTATCCTTATATATATTTTTCCCTTTTTTTATATATATTTATATATATATTTTTTTTTTTGTTTTGTTTTTGTTTACACCTATGTTTCCTGCTGGGCTATGTCTATAATTGTTTTGTATCACAATGTTGGATGTGACTTTTCAATAAAACCCTTTGTACAAAAAAATAAACTATTAACACTTTAATTTCTGAAAGCATGTTTCATTTACATTTACTGTATTTGTAAATATAGGTATATATAGGCAGATAGATATCCTGATAAATGCGCACATATGTTTCATGAATCTAATATCAGTGCTTTTCCATTAATACACTTTAATTTAGTTGCACTGGATAGCCAACCAATATCCAGCAAGTCTACTTAAATTGATATCACAATTACTGATCTGCAAACTTGTTACTCTGTCATACTCTGCATGACAGCAGGATACTTTCAGAAATTCAGCAATGGCAGCCATATATTTCTTATAGGAGGTCATAAATAACTTTGTATGCCCTTTAGTAGTTTTATACAATGGCCCGGATTCACAAAACACTTACGCCCACGTATCTCGAGATACGCCGCGTAGGTGTAAATATGCGCCGTCGTATCTGTGCGCCGTGCCCA
The DNA here is from genome assembly GCF_905171775.1 of Rana temporaria. Taxonomy (NCBI): domain Eukaryota; kingdom Metazoa; phylum Chordata; class Amphibia; order Anura; family Ranidae; genus Rana; species Rana temporaria. The sequence goes on from NC_053496.1 coordinate 122,626,885, forward strand.
CAAAACTAGATACGCCTGAAAATAGGCTTCAATCGACCGACGTAACTTTCCTACGCCGGCGTATCGTTGGCGCATATTTACGCTGGCCGCAAGTGGTACTCCCATTGATTTCCTATTCACCTATGCAAATGAGGGACATACGCTGATTCACGAACATACTTGCGCCCGGCGCATAATATACACGCTTTGCGTAAGTCCTACGTCCGGCGTAAAGATATTCCCCATATAGGAGGCACAAGTCATGCAAAGGTATGGACCAGGGAACACAGCCGTCGTATTTTACGTTGTTTACGTAGTACGTGAATAGGGCTAGGCGTAGGTTATGTTCACGTCGTAGGCAGTGATTCAACGTATCTTAGGCAGTTGTTTCGACGTGATTCTAAAAATGCGCACTGGGTTGCATCCACGGGACGGCGCATGCACTGTACGTTATTCATAACTTTATGATGCTCAGTCCTTCATTTACATGGGGTCACGCCTCATTAGCATGGCTCACGCCCACTTCCACCTATGCTGGCTTACGCTGAGGAAACCCAGCGTAGATTTGAGAGCGACTGGGGGCGAGTGCTTTGTGAATACTGTGCTTGCCTCTGTGCGCTGCGTCGGCGTAGCGTATATTCGATACGCTACGCCGGCATAAATATTCGCCAATATATGTGAATCCGGACCATACTGTATAAGTTAATATGTAAGGTATCACATTGTATTGTTTTAGTACAATTATTATTTTTTAGATACAACTCTGTGCTGTAGGAAATGGATTAATACAGAGCACAACACAGACTAATGCAAATTTATACAGCGACTGCAAAAATAACCTTGGACTTTTTCTGGTTTGACAGTGAAAGAGTGTGCAACTGCACATCAAGAAGAGTTAAGAGTACAAATACATTGATAGACATTGAATAAAAGAAGACTACAGAGAGCCACCCTGCAAGTTAAGTTATGGCTATAATAAGAGGAGACGCTGTCAAATATATAGACAGGACAGGAGCTGTGCACAGTGACAGGAAGCAGAGCATCTGACAAAGATACTGGTGCCAGTACTTTCCTGCACCAATCACATCCCTAACAAGAGGTGACAACACTTCCCTGCCCCTGTGTCTTGAAGATCTCTCATCACTGCTCTATGCTTATCACAAAAATCATTCCAAGCACTGGTGCTGGAAGGCTTCTGAACTTATTACACTAAGATATGATTCCAGAATAAAGATAAAAATGAGTGAGAAACTTGAATGTGCTGAACACCCATTGTGCTTATCAAAGGTGCTCTTTAATCCACACAAGGAAGTCAAAAGAGGCCCAAGGGTCAAGAAAAGATATTTTACAAAACTGTAAATCTCTTTCCTTTTTTCTAGAATCCATTGATTAGGATTGATGGGTTTAAAACTAAACCCCAAAAGAATGTGTCTCGTCTGATATTATTTTATACATTGAATATATAAGACAATCATTAGTGAGCTTATTTATTCTAGAATCCTTTGAAACAACATATTTGTACACAAGGTAAGCATCAAATATTAGCAGATTTTCTACTGGCACATACCACACACACACTAGATATTGTCTTTAATTATGACATATTGCATGTCCCTAAAACCTAACAGAAGTGTCTCTTGGACTCATTTCTATGCATTATGGCAACATGATTGTTATTTAAAGTGGTTGTAAACTCTTACATATACCCAGTGAAGAGACTAGCCGCAGCCAGGGATGGACTGGCCATTGGGTCTACCGGGAGTTTCCCGGTGGGCCGATGCCTCAGTGGGTCGGCTTTAGTGACAGTGGACTGCTGCCCCCCTCCGCTCCTTTGTCTCTCCCTCCCCGCAGCGCTCACCTGGGGGGGAACAGAGAAGCAGGGATGACGACAGAGGAGCGGGGGGGGGGGACCAGAAGGAGCATGGGGGAGGGGACAGACAGCTGACTCAACAGCTATCGCTTGGGAGTTTCTCACTTCTGCCTAATCTTGTCCCATGGGGGGGCACCGACTTGATTCTTTGCCCCTGGTGAAATAATGTCTAGCTTCCCCACTGGGACTGCCTTTAAGAGTACCAGTACCAGCCGTTCTACTCTAATGAAGTAGAACGGCTAGTGAAGGGGAAGAGGGGGCTTGAGTGGCCGGGGGGGGGGGGGGGCGCGGGAGTTGTCTGGCCGCCATGGGAGAGACCTTTTTAAAGTGGGCCGGTCTTGATGAAGTCCAGGGCCAAATTTTTGTCCCAATCCAGCCCTGGCCGCAGGTAATACACTGAGATGAAATAAATCCTCCTACATAAGTTGTACCTGTTTATTTGAAACCTTCTCTTCTCTACATCCTTTCAAAGTGCTGAATATTTAAAGCTTGTCTGAGAGTTCAGAAAAAAGGGGAAAGAAAGCTGAAGTCACACTCTGCAGAGCTCAGTCAGGAGATCACTGATAGCTGAATGGAGAAAAGGCACACACTCCCCTTTACACAGCACCTAGGAACAGAGCTGAGGCTATCAATCAGCTGAAGCTCCCTTGCCTGTCACCATTTTTCTCTTGGTGTCAGGAAAACTTGTCAGAAGTGACTCATGCTGATAGGAGAGGATCGAAGTAGCAGACAGAAATGACACTTAGTGATTTTAACAGAGGGTAGTGATGGAGCTTGCCCCTACCTCCTGCCCCACACACACACACACACACATTCTTATTGGTTCATCCAAAGGTTCAAGTGTAGAATCTGTTCATTTCTACCATCAATAGAAACACTATATTATACATCTGTCCCAAAGTGAATCTCTTTAGTGTGCTAGTATTAAATGTCCAATTAAACATTCAACTCAAAGTCTTGCCTGCTCTCCAATAAGGGGTATGTACCACATACCAACTTTTCCTGGGCTATGGTTTTCCGTTTGCATAAAAATCCTGTTCTACAAGCATTTTTATAGATCTTTTTTTTTCATTTTCAAAGAGAATGTAAGGTCCAAAACATAAATTAAAGTTTTCACTAAAAGCTATGTATATATTATATATCTTAAAGGAGTTGTAGAGGCAGGAGTTTTTTTTATTTATCCTAATGCATTAAGATAAAAAGCCTTCTGTGTGCAGCAGCCTCCCTAATACTTACCTGATCCCCATCTCTGTGCAGCATTGTCCACGAGTGTCTCAGTCGTCCAAGACTATCCCTTCTGATTGGTTGAGACACAGCAACGGTTCCATTGGATCCCGCTGCTGTTAATTAAAGTCAGTCAGCCAATCAGGAGAGAGAGGGAACGGGGCCAGATTGCAGCACTGTGTCTGAATGAACACAGGGAGCTGCTGTGACTCGGCTCGGGTGCCCCCACAGCAAGCTGCTTGCTGTGGGGGCACTCAACAGGAGGGAGGGGCCAGGAGCACCAAAGAGGGACCTGAGAAGAGGAGGATTGGGGCTGCTCTGTGCAAATCCATTGCAACAGAACAGGTAAGTATAACAGGTTTGTTATTTTTATTGAAAAATAATGAGACTTTACAATCACTTTAAACTGTAACTGCACCCAGCCTTTGCAGTTTAATATGCAATTTACAGAGAAAATAAAGAATGGGAACATGCTCAAGGTTGTGTAAACACCCATCTTTCCAAGGTCGGTGGGAGCACAGTCATGAACTTGGCAAAAGAAAGCTAAACTTAAGAAATAGGAGATGCCAACAGTCTAACGACTACTGTTGGCTTCAGTTTCCAACTGAAATACATGTTTTAGGTGAAATGGCCTTTTAAAGAGTTGTTTGAGAGGGAATGCTCAGGTAAATGTAATAATTTCAAGACTGCCAAAACTGTAAATTTTCACATGTTTACCTGTATCTATCTCCTTGGTTTGTGTGTTGTAAAATACCCAGTATTACAGCCCAATAGCTCAAGCTGAAATTTTCACAAAAAATACAATTTAAAGTGGACACTTTTAAATAAATAATGTTTGCGGGAGTTTTTGTAATGACTCTCTTTACTGGACAGTCTTTACATGATAACTATACTTTAAAGTCCAACTCCAAGAAAAGTAAAAAAGTGGAGCTGTCCTTGCAATGCAAGGGTTAAATTTAGGTCTAGGGGATAGGAAACGCAGCTTTACTTACCCAACCCTCTGCTCCCCCAACAGCTGACGCTCTCGTCTTCTCTAAAATGCTCTGTTGTCTTTCCCATGGCATCCTCATGTTCAGTGCAGGTCTATGGGCTCTGCATTGAACTTGGTGACATCAGAGAGTATCCAATCACTGAACATCCAAGGACTGAAGTGTAGGGGAGAAGGGGTTGTGGGAACTGGTCTTGGAGCACGGAGGGAGATTGTAGGAGCAGGGTATTTGGTAGGTAAATTTCCTTTTCTTCTAAGGCCGCGTACATACGATTGGTCCATCCGATGAGAATGGTCTGATGGACCGGTTTCAGCGGTCCAAACCGATCGTGTGTGGGCCCCATCGGTTAGTTATCCTTCGGTCAAAAAAATAGGAACTTGCTTTAAAATTGAACCGATGGACGCCTAACCGATAGGTCAAAACCGATCGTTAGTATGCAAAAGCATCGGTTAAAAACCTGCGCATGCTCAGAATCAAGTCGACGCATGCTTGGAGGCATTGAACTTCGTTTTTTTCAGCACGTCGTTGTGTTTTACGTCACCGCGTTCTGACACGATCGGTTAATTAACCGATGGTGTGTAGGCGCGATGGACCATCAGCTTCATCGGCTAAACGATGAGAACGGTCCTTCGGACTGTTCTCATGGGATGGACTGATCGGGTGTACGAGGCCTTAGTCAGCCTCTTCTGTTCATTTGCCTTTATCAATGTTTTGCATATATTAATACCTAATGACATGACTTGTATTTGTGCTTATACATTAGCTCCAAATAAACACTGACTTGCATTGAAAACATGCTTATCTTGCGGTCCTATACCTAAACCAGCATTTAACGCTTTCAGTGCCTAGGGCAGCTACACTCTTACTTTCTCTAGAGTTCAGTTTTAAAGTGCAAAATATTAAGTATGGCCCTGGTAGACATAGACTTTACTAACTGGTCTTCCTTGCATTAACCCTACTGCAGTGTGGCCCCCACACAATTCTGTTATTATTATTATTATACAGGATTTATATAGCACCAACAGTTTGCACAGCGCTTTACAACATTAGGGCAGACAGTATGGTTACAATACAATTTGATACAGGAGGAATAAGAGGGCCCTGCTTGTTAGAGCTTACAGTCTAGGAGGGAGGGTCAAGTGATACGAAAGGTAATAACAGTGGGGAATGAGCTGATGGAGATAATAAAAGTGCAGTTATTAGGTTGAGGCAGGGTAGCCTTCTCTGAAGAGAAAAGTTTTTTAGGGATTCGCTAAAAGAAGATAGATTTGCAGATAGTCTGACAGATTGTGACAGGGTATTCCAGAGGATTGGAGAGGCTCGAGAGAAGTCCTGGAGGCGAATATGGGAGGAGGCGATGAGGGAGCTAGAGAGCAGGAGGTCTTGGGAGGAACGAAGAGAACGATTAGGTTGGTATTTTGAGACTAGGCTTGTTTACAATGTTTACTCTAATGTTTCTTATTCTGTTGTAAATATGGTTGAGCTTAGACTATGATATTCCTCACATGACCCATCATTCTCTTTTTGCCACTATGAGCAGTCCACACAGTGCAGGAGATTATTGGGAGATGTCCAGGTAGCCTTTTAACACCTGCAAGTGAGTCCATGTCGTCATGGGCCATATTTTATGATTTTTAGCTAAAGCGCAGTTATACGTTAGAAATGTACTGGTCTGGTCTTGCTAAAGCATCATAGAAGAAAGACTCTGTGACTTAAGTTGGTGTGAGAGATGAAAGTGTGAGTCAGCTGTCACTTTGCATTATATTGTCATTATATGCTTACCCAGTCATAGGACAGATGACAGATTTGGGGGAAGGAGGCAAGCTCAGATGCCAACACTTGCTTTAGGAATGAGATGTGGGCTTGAGGGTAGCTTAAAAGTCACTAAATATAGGAAAATAATATTTCAGCCTGGAAGCTGGTAGAGGTGGAAATACATAGTTTTAACGATCAGGCTATACAACTTGACCATTCCACCAAGGCACCCTGCTGAACGATGCTAAAGTCCAGATAATCTCTTTCCTTTTCCCAGAACTATGCTCACAGTGAAAACACTGGCAGCAAGAAGAGAGCCAGGAGTTCTCAGCATGACAGCACATGAGAAATCAATGGTGACATGACACAAGAGGAGGGTGAGGTGTGGAGTGAGGGATCTCTAGGGACACATCACAAAACACTACAGGTCATATAATTTCATTGATGTGGACTTACAAACAAAGATTAGTTGTTACCAGCACCTTACAAGAAGGATGTAAAATCAGTCAAGACAATTACACAGCTGGTGGGCAAAATATGTGCAACAGATACCCATTTAACCCCCTGTTTATGGAAAGGGAAGTAATAAGGAATTGTTTGAATAAAAAAAAAAAGTTGAATTCTATCACTGCTACAATAAATTAAATGATTTGCTAATGATACAAGAAGAAATGTATTTTCAGTCTGGGGAATTAGTGTAACATTCTACAAATATGACCTTATATACAAACTTACTAGCACTTATTAGTACAAAATATGTAGCAGCTGCTATTATGTTTGCTTGTGCAAATTATACAATTATACTGGAAATGTTGATGACTTCAGGGTTAAAACCGCCTGCAAAACGCAGCTGCAGCGGCGTTTTGCGGGCAGTTTGGAGGCAGTTCGAGCGGTTCAATGGGCAGTGCGGGTGGTTCAATGGGCAGGGGCGCTTTATTCACCGCTCCTACAGTGTCTCAAAGATGTGGCTGGCAGGACTTTTTTTAGCGTCCTGCCAGCGCAACGCTCCAGTGTGAAAGCCCTCAAGCTTTTACACTGGAGATAAAGGAGCCGTTCTTTCAGGGTGCTTTGCAGGCGCTATTTCTCTTCTCCTCTTGCTCGCACTATTTAGAACACAAAAAAGGCTGCCGTGCGAGGCTCCACCCACTCGTTCACATCATTCATTCACAGAGTTCTGTGATTGGAAAACTACAAGTCACAACAGCCTTTGAGGCTATCGGCTTGCAGTTCTCAATGAACTACCAGGACACTGTTGAGAGCTCTAGGTAATCCATTGGGTTTTCCTGACAGTGTGTAACTGCCTGCTTGTACAGGGTATGGGCAGAAAGATACATTGACAAGTCTGCAGGAGTCCTGCATAGCACCTGTGATCTGTTGATCGCGGGTGCAATGCTTTACAGTCTCCTAGTAAAAAAAAAATATGAATTTTTACCTCCGAAAAATTTGCATTTATTTATTTGAAAAAGTGAACTTATCCTTTAATGCGTTTATACCCGTATATGCTATACCCCCTTGATTTAAAAAAATATAGGAGAATTTTTATATGTATGTACACATACATGCATTTACACTTGTACTATACAGCCCACGCGTTTTTACAAAATAACTTTCTGCCAGGAATATGATGGTCCTACATCAGTGCAGTGTACAAGAACGCAATACTGATGTTTGTCTCAACCTTTTAACTGCAACTTTTGCTGGATAGCTTGGTTTCTTGAAAAATAGCAGAGTTATTGGCAGGACCAAGCAGTGAAAATAAAGTAAAAAATATAAAAAAAAAATATAAAAAATAAACGAATGCAGCCACCACATCTCAGGCTTGATAAGCTGCAATGTAATACATTTTTGATTTTTAGTTTAATAATGCTTTAAGCCTCATGGGCAAGACTTTCCCTATTCACATGCCTGGAAGCTTGGAATGTATGGATATGGATTAAGGCACCCTACTGGGCAAAGAATTCCTTTTTTTTTTAAAGGAGAAGTCTGGGACTGGCTCAAAGATCATGAGTTGAGCCATCACATGACAGCTCAGTCTGCTTGAGAGGAGAGCAGTAACAGTCAGTCATTGTCAGTCCTCCAGCACTCACTAGACCGTCAGGTGGGGAGGGGGTGGATACAGGTGGCTCATGCACTCAGTCAAAAACATCCAGCTTTTATTTTGCACAAAAAAAAGTCTCCGTCAGTCACTCTTTTCTGTCTTCCCTCTGAAAAGTATTTATTTTTGCCCCAGGATTTATAAATGTCAGGGATTTATTAAAGTCAGCCTAGCCTAAAAAATACATCTTCTGATTATCCCAACCCCCTGGGCAGTGAGAACATACATGAATGGTTTCATGTATATAAAAAATACATCACCTTCTTTTTCGGTCTTATGATCATCTTTAATGATGTTGTCCTTTTATTGAGAGATCTAATTCATTACTCACTTTGGGGATAAAATTGTCTATTGGTTGGTACAAAAAAAAAAAAAAAATATCCGTTTTTTTTTAGCAACAACTATGAACTGTGAGCAAACTGCACCACAGTTGTATGCATTCACTAAATATAAATATATGCTTGGTCTCAAAAATGTTTATCTACGCAAAGATGTCTGCACCAATGTACGAGACAGCATACATCGTATCCCCTGACCCCAACTGCTTTTTCTTGCTTCTAAGATGTAATGTGACCTTAAATTCAGTCTACTTACTATTCATGTATTCCTGACTCAGGGACTATTAACCTGATTGCACTTAATGTGAATAGGGAAGAGCACTATTAGGTGCAGAGTGACATAAAGGCCTGTTGGGATTGCTTTTAGTGATCAGGTTACTTGGAGTGATTTACTTTTTAACTCTTCCTTAGACACTGGCTGGATAGTTTGGAAGCACACAACAATAACATCTGATACTTGCCATCCACACAGAGCTTTGCTTTAATAAAAAATTAAATTAAATGCTGGAAAAACAACTGACTGGGCTGCTTCTTTTATTTAGTATAGCTAGTACTGCACTTTGTGTTCATTTAAAGCGTGCATAAACCTCAATAACATAAATTATTTGTAGATTACTCAGCCTTAGATGTGGTGGTTGTATTAGTCTTCTTTTTCTAGCTTTTGTTCCTTTATTTATTTTCACATGCTGAACCTGCCACACTTCTTGTTTTAGGCTGGCCATACACAGTACAATTTTTTTTCCTGCGACCACGGGTTGCAGGAAAGAAATTTTACATCAACACAGACAGTGCTGACAGGAGAATCCCTCCTGCAGGGCATTTGTCTTCTCCAGGCGGGAGGGAGGGGGAAGTCAGCCCTGTGAGAGAAGACATTGGCCCAGATTCAAGTAGAATCGCGCAATATTTGCGTGGGCAAAGAGCAAATTTTTTTCTCTGCGCCCACGCAAATATTGCGCTTTGCCCGCGATTCACGGAGCAGTTGCTCCGTAAATTGCGCGGGCAATATGCTAAGCAGCCGGGCGCAAGGCTGCCTAATGTAAATGATCCCGCCGGGGGCGGGAATCATTTAAATTAGGCGCGCTCCCGCGCCGAGCGAACAGCGCATGCTCCATTGGGAAACTTTCCCGACATGCATTGCGGCAAATGACGTCGCAAGGACGTCATTTGCTTGTAAGTGAACGTGAATGGCGTCCAGCGCCATTCACTGTTCACTTACGTAAACGACGTGAAATTTGAACGTCGCGAGCGGGAGGCGCAGCTATACTTTAGCATTGGCTGCGCCTGCTATTAGCAGGAGCAACCTTATGCTAAAGACGCCGTACGGAAACTACGTACCTTGCGTACGCAGGGCCCGCGCAACTTTTGTGAATCGGTGGTAGTATGCAATTTGCATACTACACGCCGATCACAAAGGCCGCGCCCCCTAGCGGCCAACGCAAGAATGCAGCCTGGGATGTGAAGGCATAAGGAGGCTTATGTTTGTCACATCCTAGGCTGCATTCGGTGTAACGAGGTTCCTGAATCAGGAGCACTCGTTACACCGGAGCAAGTAAGCACTTGCGCCGCGCAACTATGGTTGTGCGGGCGCAAGTGCTTCTTGAATCTGGGCCATTGATTATCACTAGCGGCTGAAACAACTGCTATCGATAATCATAAGAGAATCGGACAGGCTGGTTTTACCCAAGCTGATCAGTCGATTAATTTGGTACATTCAGCTTGCTTATTAACAGTTCAAATTTCGTCCAGTTCCTGCTAAACGGACCAAGATTTGAACCGTGACTTTGGGTGACCACACTCGGGTAAACTGGGCGGGGCTGATAACATTACTTAACCTGATAGGACTGAGCGCACTAGAAAATTCAAGCTCACTGGATTATCTAGCTGGATCAACGGGTATTCTTTTGCACATGTATGTATATATATATATATATATATATATATATATATATATATATATATATATATATATCCTGCTCAAAAAAATTAAAGGAACACTTTGAAAACATATCAGATCTCAATGGGCAAAAATCTCATGCTGGATATGTATACTGATATGGACTGGGTAATGTGGTTGGAATGAAAGGATGGCACATCATTTAATGGAAATTAAAAATATCCACCTACAGAGGGCGGAATTCAAAGACACCCCGAAAATCAACATGAAAAAATTATGCAGCAAGCTAGTCCATTTTGCTGAAATTTCATTGCAACAACTCAAAATGGTCCTCAGTAGTTTGTATGGCCCCCTAATGTGCTTGTATGCATGCTTGACAACATCAGGGCATGCTCCTAATGAGACAACGGATGGTGTCCTAGGGTATTTTCTCCCAGATCTGGACCAGAGCATCACTGAGCTCCTGAACAGACTGAGGTGCAACCTGGCGGCACCGGATGGACTGAAACATAATGTCCCAGAGGTGTTCTTTTTGATTTAGGTCAGGTGAGCGTGGGGGCCATTCAATGGTATCAATTTCTTCATCCTCCAGGAGCTGGCTGCATGCTCTCACCACATGAGGCCGGGCATTGTTGTGCACCAGGAGGAACCCAGGACCCACTGCACCAGCGTAGGGTCTGACAATGGGTCCAAGGATTTCATCCCGATACCCAATGGCAGTCCGGGTGCCATTGTGTAGCCAGTAGAGGTCTTTGTGTCCCTCCATGGATATGCCTCCCCAGACCATCACTGACCCACCACCAAACCGGGCAGCATAAAAAGTTCTCTGCGGCTTCTCCAGACCCTTTCACGTCTGTCACATATGCTCAGGGTGAACCTGCTCTCATCTGTGAAAAGCATTGGGCACCAGTGGCGGACCTGCCAATTCTGGTGTTCAATGGAAAATGCCAATCGAGCTCCACAGTGTCTGGCAGTGAGCACAGAGCACACTAGAGAAGGTAGGGCCCTCAGGCCACCCCCATGAAGTCTGTTTCTGATTGTTTGGTCAGAGACATTCACACCAGTGGCCTACTGGAGGTCATTTTGTAGGGCTCTCGTAGTGCTCATCATGTTCCTCCTTGCACAAAGGAGCAGGTATCGGTCCTGCTGATGGATTAAGGACCTTCTACGGCTCTGTCCAGCTTTCCTAGAGTAACTGCCTGTCTCCTAGAATCTCCTTCATGCTCTTGAGACTGTGCTGGGAGACACAGCAAACCTTCTGACAATGACACGTATTGATGTGCCATCCTGGAGGAGTTGGACTGCCTGTGCAACCTTTATAGGGTCCAAGTATCGCCTTGTGCTACCAGTAGTGACACTGACCCCTAGCCAAATGCAAAACCAGTGAAAAACATTCAGAAAAGATGAGTAGGGAAAAAAAACTTCAGACACCTCCACCTGAAAAAACTTTCCCGTTTTGGAGGTCGTCTCATTGTTGCCCATCTAGTGCACCTGTTGTTAATTTCAATGAACAGCAAAGCAGCTGAAACTGATTAACAACCCCCTCTGTATACACCCCTCCCCCTCTGCTAGTTAACTGACCAGATCAATATCCTAGGAGTTCTGATTCAAAAGTGTTCCTTTAATTTTTTGAGCAGTATATATATATATATATATATATATATATATATATATATACATATGTATATATATATATATATATATATATATACACACACATCTTTTAATTATAGATTTAAAGATTGCATATACATTGCAAATTTACCTACTTTATGCTGAAGGCTGGATTAAACCCTGTGTGGTCCAGGTTTCCAACAGTTCAACAAGCCCCCTGCCCAGTGCTCCAATCAGCAGCAGTGAGGCTCTCCGAGGAAGGAAGGACCCGGAAATTGCCAAAGACAAGTCCTTTCCTGAGTAATGGGAATGCTGCTTGGTAACATGTGAAAACATGTACATCTGCTCCACTACCTCTACCTTCCTTCAAAGATGGGTTTTTATTCCTTCCCATATGTTAATGCTAGAAGGTTCAGGTTTTGAGGTTTCTAGAAAGATCTTTTAATGGTCATTTGGAGTCCCTAACAGCCAATTCACATCTAGGTGTTTAGGTTAGCCATTGTTAAAACTGCTGCAAACATCAGCTCGCATTATAGGACCTACTGTTGACAATTGCAGGACATTAAAAGACATGATTGTTGATGGCATGCCTAAAACTGCATGCAACATGCATTGAAACGTGTGAATCCAGCCTAAATTCAAACACCCCCTCCAAGGTCTCTGGCAATCTTAGTACTCATTCTATATTGTTAGTTTATACTTGCCTGAAAATACACCCAATATCAAAAGTTAAGACACATTAATATAAAAATTCAGCTTCTTTGCTGTTATTAAAGTTCAATGAAAGATGTGAAAAATGTACATCTTTGTGAAAAAGGATATCTGCATCACTCACATTATCAAATATCTTCATTGCTGCTAGGTGTGCTCCAAGTAACAGTGCTGTATCCTGTGTCTTGGGGTTCTTTTATTATGCTCTATCACATGACCATGAGGATTTTAGGGGACTACGTGAAAGTCTTTCCCTTCAAGCTCTCTTCAGAGACCAGATAACTGAGCACGGAGGGAATGTTGAATTTCATGAATTAACCACTTGCTTACTGGGCACTTAAACCCCCCTCCTGCCCAGACCAATTTTCTTTTTTTTTCTCAAACAAAGGTTTTTATTGAGCAAATGTAAAAAAAAGACAGCATACAAAACTCCAGAGCATAATCACAATTAAAATCGCATGGGAGAGTACACACATAGCATGACATGTCACTACATCGAAAGCCACACATTATTGTCATTCCCCTGCAACCATCCCCCACCTCTCCCCCCTTGGGGGCATGTACAATTTTTCATGAACCAGTCGGTCGGAGATCTAGAATAACCTGTCGTACACAAGATCTATCGGGGCTAGCCCTGGAACATCCAGCCACTGGGCCCACAGCTTCTCATATTTGCCGCTGGTCCCTCTCCTCTGGTACACCACCTTCTCCAACCTCAAAGTAACCCCCATCTGCTTAATCCATTCCTGCACTGTAGGTGATTCAGTGTCCTTCCAGTGTCTCAGTATCACCAAGCGAGCCTGAAACAGGGCCCTGCCTATAGCCTGTTTAGGTATATCCTCTACCAGGAGGCCCTCAGTAATCCCCAGCAGACAAACCTTGGGTTCCAAGGGAACTTGTGTCTGGAAGGCCCCATTAATGGTGTCAACCACCCCCGTCCAGTACAGATGGAGCTTCGGGCAGCGCCACAAAAGGTGGATGAGATCACCATGGTCCCTGCAGCACCTGGTGCAGCAGGGGTCTACTCCCAATCCCATTCGTGCCAGCCTGGCTGGCGTATAATGGACCCTCAAGAGGATGTAGAGCTGCGACAGTCTGTGTGCCACATTCAGGGAGCACATGGGGACCGCCTGCAAGGCCTCCTCCCACTGCTCATCCTCGAATGCCCCCACATCCCGTTCCCATCGCGCCACCGCCTTAAGAGGGGTACCCGATAGGAAGAGGTTTAACAACATAGCATAGCAACTGGATATGAACCCCTTGTAAGTGGAGACCTCGGACAGGAAGTTAAAGACTGGTGCCGAGTCCATGGACCAGATGTCAGCCTCCCTCTGAGCATCAAATGCGTGTTTGAGTTGTAGGTAATAAAAGTGCATGGACACTGGAAGTTGGAAGTCTGCCCTGAGCTCAGTGAAGGACCTCAACCGGCCCGCTCTAACTATGTGTGATAAGAGGGATATCCCATACTGTTTCCATTTCAGTCCATACGGTAGTTTAGCTATTTCCCGGTAGTATAAGTTATCCCATATGGGGCTGTATTTAGTGAACCCTGTCACCCCCTGCATCATCCTAACCTTATTCCAGATCTTCTGCATGAGTACATATGTGGGGAACAGTTTGTTAGATTTTGCATACCGCAAGGCCTCCAGGCCCTCCATCACCTCTCCCCCGGTCGTGAATCTGAGCAGCCGAACCGAGGGATCCCTCAGATCCTGTTGTTGGCCTACCACAGCCCAGACCAATTTTCAGCGCTGATAAATTTTGAATGACAATTGCGCGGTCATACAACACTGTACCCAAATTAAATTTTTACCATTTTTTTTGTCACACAAATAGAGCTTTCTTTTGGTGGTATTTAATTACCACTGGGGTTTTTATTTTTTGCTAAACAAACCAAAAAATATGGATTTTTTTTAAAAATGTTGTTATAAAATTTTGCAAACGGGTAACTTTTCTCCTTCATTGATATGCGCTGATGAGGCGGCACTGATAGGCTGCACTGATGGGTACAGATAAGGCTGCACTGATGGGCACAGATAAGGCTGCACTGATAGGGAAAGTTAAGGTGGTACTGATGGGCACAGATAAGACGGCACTGATGGCCACAAATAAGATGCCACTTGGTGGCACTGATGGGCACTGATAGGTGGCACTGATAGGTGACACTAATGGGCATTGGTAGATGACACTGTTGGGCAGCACTGTTGATGAGGCACTGATTGGTGATATTGATAGGTGGCACCATGGGCACTGATAGGTGGCACTGTGGACACTGATGGGTGGCACTGTGGACACTGATAGGTGGCACTGTGGGCACTGGTAGGTGGCTCTGGTGGGCACTAGTAGGCAGCACTGTTGTGCACTGATAGGTGGCACTGAAAGGTGGCACATATGACCAAATCAACAAAGGAATGGATTCACCAAAATAATATTTGTTTTGGAATGGCCCAGCCAGAGCCCAGACTTGAATCTGATTGGAAATGTATACGATGATATGAAGAGGACTGTGCACAGGAGACACACGGTCGGCATTCCCGGCGGGTCAAGGTCCATCGGACATCCCGACAGAAATATCGAGAACCTGCTCTCCCGCACACACGAGCGGGTTTTCCGACGGCAAAACTCTGATGTATGCTCCGATGGAAAAACTACCAAAAACGGACGGTTTTCTCGTACGCACGGCCGGGTTTTCCAACAGGAAAAAGTCAGTCGGGAATCCCGGCGAAAAAAAAAAAAGAGAGCAGGTTCTCTTTTTTTGTGCAACGGTTTTTGGCAGTTTTCCCATCGGAAAAACTCAGAGGGAGCATACACACGGCCGGGATTCCCAGATTTAGGCTCCCCTTGCAGTTTTCCCGTCGGAAAACCCACTCGTGGGTCTATGGGGCTTTTGTGTTGTAACAAAATCAAAAGGTGCTTCAACAAAGTATTAGTTTAAAGGTCAAATGAAAAGAGTAATGGTGTCTGCACTATGTGCCCAGGGAGAGGCAAGAAGTGAGGGGAGGAAGAAGGTATGGGTACTCTAAGTGAATGAAACAGAATGTGACACGCTTAAAATGGTGAACATCAGAATGTGTAATAAACCAATTGCACGGCAAACTAAGGTAGGTGAAGTATATATGTGGACAAAAATTATATTTGCATACACTGCATATAAATGAATACGTAATAAAGTGAATACCAAAACACTTAATACAACATGAGTGCACAATAAATGAAAAAAACAAAAATGAATGAAAAATACAAAAAATATTGGAAACAGATATTCTGTGTGAAAGAAAGTCTCTACTAGGTAATCCCAACAACCAAACAAAGTGTTGAAAGATAGGGAAGAAGGCTTCAGTGACAAACCTCCTCTTGTGATGTCTAGCCGCTTACCTCACAGCCGATGGATAAATAGCCCAACAAATGTCGATGGACTCACAGCCCGGCAGATATAGGGAAGAGTCTCAGAGTAATGGTGACAGGAACCCAGCACAAGTGTCAAAAAGATGGGGGCTACAATGTGCACACACCTCTGGTGGTATCCAGAAGCTTACCTCAAAGGCTGTTGCACTGACAGCCGGAATGTTGAACTTAGGAACAGCTAGCACTTTCAGTCTCAGAAGATAACATGTAAAGAGATGGCAAGGCAATAATAGTGTGATTCTGTAAGCCAATGGTAGGTACACATAGACCGCACACGTATGCACTCATATAAATGAAGAAAATAGTGGGCATATCCCCACGAGCGCCGAGCTTGCAATCCTCCTATTGGATCCTCTTAGCTCTTCTGCTAAAGCAATATTGTGCAATGTACCACGGTTGAGGCTCAGAGAGTGGCGATATATTAAAGAGAAGGAAGGGGAAGAAGGCACATCCCGTAATCCCAAAAACAGATTTATTGATAAAAGAAATAAAAAACACACTCACATAAGCATCGGATATACAGGCACCAACATAAACGAGCGCCGCACTCGACTGCTTGCTGTCAGGTGATGCTTGGTTCTAGTGCTCCAATCCCGACGCGTGTCGTCACACCACTTTTCTTTATATTAGTTTAAGGGTGTGCACACTTATGCAACCATATTATTTTTTTTATTTTTTTTACTTCCCTCCACCTAAAAAAATTCAGTTTGTTGTTCAATTGAGTTGTACAGTTTATAGGTCACATCAAACGTGGAAAAAGATCTGAAATGATTTATCTTTGTCTCATTTCTTTACATCACAGAAACCTGACATTTTAACAGGGGTGTGTAGACTTTTTATGTCCACTGTATGCACAATAGCATTATATTTACATTAATTGAAAGAATTATAAATAAAATAAATGATTTACTAAAATAATATATTATAGAAAAAAATGAAAGGAATGATAATGTTGCCGGCCCTGTGTGTCTCTGTGAAACTGTATTGTTGGCTTTAAAAACTGCAGATATAGACACTTTCAATCAAGTCTCAATTACAAAATCACCAAATATATTAAATGCAGCCCAAAACCAATAGTTTCCATCAACTTTAATAATGACAATGGTAAGTAACCCTAACCCACATGTGTCAAACTGGCGGCCCTCCAGCTGTTGCATTGCAAGGCTGACAGGTACAAGCATTACTCAATCAAGCAGAGGCACAATGGTACTTGTAGTTCCACGACAGCTGGAGGGCCGCCAGTTTGACACCCCTGCGGGCCTAACTCATTCACTTTGCAAATGGCAGTTGACTGGATATGGTTGAAGCTGCCCAAAAACTGACATTTGCATGGCTAGCATGATAATACCTGCTAACTAATGAAAAAAAAATTGGAATAACACTGCTTATATAACCGCTTGACGCCCCTGCTATAGTCAAATGACGTTTACAGCGCGGGCCTGAAAATCCGGGAGGACATCAATAGACGTCGTCCTATTTGCACGTGCAACCACTTCTACCTTAATCACACAAAACGCACGCGCTGTGATCACCAAGTCACTGAGACTCGGTGGATCACAGATCCGTGTAAGGGGCCTAGCATATTAGTCATGAAAAAGATGGTGTTTTTATGAAAGTAACCTTATGTCAGCCATTGTTCCCGGATGTTAAAGCATTTCAAATGATGATATGAATGATATGCAATATTTGCCTTTACTAACCCCCCCCCCCCCCCATTTTGATTGATTCTGATTGGTTGTGTTGAACCTTTTATAAATTGTTTACCCGCCCAATAAAGGCAGACAATTTTTTGAACGTAATCTCCTTTCTTTGTTCATCATAAAACCGTCTCATCGTTACTGAGGGTTGAGTGTGGTAATTGCGGTATTATACCTAGGCTGGTCTTTGTCAAGAAAAAGGACTACCTTCACTTATCATCCCTAACAGTGGTTAAAGTGGTTGTAAACCTCAGACATGAAATATGAACAAAGCATATCCCTCTATGGCAGGGGTAATCAAACTTTTTAAACAGAGGGCCAGTTCACAGTCCCTTAGACTGTTGGAGGGCCGGACTATAGTTTGAAAAAATTATGAACAAATTCCTATGCACACATCTTATTTGTCGATGCAAAAAAACAGGTAAAAAACAATACAATATTTAAAATAAAGAACAATTTTAATCAACATAAACTTATTAGTATTTCACAGAATTACCTCATCACAGAACCCCCCCTTTCCAATCACAGACTCCTCTCCATCACAGACCCCCCCCCCCCCCAACACACAGCCCCATCACAGATCCCCCATTACAGACTCCTCCATAACAGATCCCCCCATTACAGACTCCCCGACACAGAGCCCTCCATCACAGATCTCCCATCACAGATCCCCCACAGAGCCCTCCCATAACAGAGCCCCCATCACTGATGCCCCATCACAGATCCCCTCATCACAGATCCCCCCCATCACAGAACCCTCCATAACAAATCCACCCCATCACAGATCCCCCATTACAGACTCCCCAACACAGAGCCCTCCATAACAGATCCCCATTACAGACTCCCCCAACACAGAGTCCCAAATAACAGATCCTCATCACAGATCCCCCAAACACAGATCCCTAATCACAGACTCCTCCAACACAGAGCCCTCCATAACAGATCCCCATCACAGAGCCCCCCTTCACAAACTTCCCCAACACAAAGCCCCCATCACAGATCCCCCTATTACAGACTCCCTCAACACAGAGCCCTCCATAACAGATCCCCCCATATCACAGATCCCCCCATCACAGACCCCTACATAACAGATCCCTCCATCACAGAGTCCTCCAGCGGTATTACATTGCCTCTTCTATTACATCGCAGCACCCTCCCTCCCCACTTCTACCTTAAAGGGGTGGTTCCCCTAAAAATAAACTTTTGACATCGCATTTAGCAAATTAATTACAATTAGAATCGGCTTGTTTTATTTAAAAAATACCTCCGTACGTATCGTTTCCTATATTCGGTCCCACCGCCACTTCCGGGTACGATGCAGGCAGTGGGCGTTCCTAATTGATGGACAGGCATCCGACCGACGCATCCATCGCGTCACGAGATGCCGAAAAAAGCCGAACGTCGGTGCGGCTCTATACGGCGCATGCGCACCGACGTTCACTTCTGACTATTGTATTATTTATTTTAACAACATTTTTTTTATACTGTCTATTTATTTATTAATAATCAACTTTTTTGCTATAACAAGGGATTAACAACATCCATTAGACCCCAGATTACTCTCCTCTGCCCTCAAAAGCATTTGGGCAAACTGAGATTGGTTTGATCAGACGCTTTTAAACAACAAACTGAAACCGGAAGTGACCAAATCCTTGTTGCTTCCGGTTTCATACACCCAAAGAGTGGAACGGGAGAGCCCAGGAAGGGGGATAGTATGACGTAAAGGCCTTTGGCAGTTAGTAAGTCAGTAGTGAGTTTTGGGATAGTGGCTTTAGTGGAGTGTCGCAGTGTGAAAGCCAGACTGTAATGCCACATACACACACCGTGTGTAGGCTCCAGAGCATTTTTCTCAACGTGAAAAATGGGCATTAAAAATTTAGAACATGCTCTATTTTTCACGTTGTCTTTTTTCAAAGCCATTAAAAATTTAGAACATGCTCTATTTTTTCTCGTTGTTTTTCACATTGTCGTTTTTCAAAGGGCGGAGCCCTCTGATGTGGCCCGCGACCTCCTGCTCTGGGATGGAAAAGAATACTGTTATTAAAGGTCACTAAAATCACAGTGTATATATGGGCATATTTGTTCTGCAGTGGTTACTGGGCTACTTTCAAACTAACCCGAAGAAGCAGAGCAGCACATCTGCGGGTTACCTGCACTCAGCCATACACATTCTGAAAATGCACCAAACATGCAGAATATAATAGAAGTCAAAGTGCAGGAAAGACAGAGGTACATTGGTAAATCACAGCGCATCAGCGTGAAAGCAGCCTTGGGCCCCTTTTTCATGGTCAGTCCGACCCAATTGGACCCTCCATTAACACCTAAGGAGTAGCAGATGTAAACTGCCTTGTGTCCTACCTCCATATGCAGAGCAGACATGGACCTGCCATCCGCCCGCTCTGTTTATTGTGGCCCGTGACTGGTTACCAAGTCGCTTAAGTGGCCCTCACGCTTCAAAATGTTGGGCACCCCTTTAAAGTGTTTGTTAACCCTCAAAAAAAAGTAGATTCTGGTCCCTTAAAGCAGATTACACAGCCCAACGTTTGTGCTGTGTAAACTGCCCCCCTCTAAACTGTTAAAAAAAAAAAGAATATTGCACTTCACTATAGACCACGATAACCGGGGTAGCTCCGCTGTGTTCACCAGGTTCTAAGTGCGTTCCTCCATCATACGCTGTCCCCTCTGCTCTCCCCCTCACACCCCTTCTTCCTCCCCGTCATATGCCTCTGTGTCTGTCTCTGGCCCGGCCCCGCCCCCTGCTGCTATTTATTGTAAATTTAATTTATAGAATTTTCACTGCCAGCCTCTCTATTAAAGGCTGGCATAGCACACAAAGTCATTAATTTTACAAAATGAGCACTGTAAATACCTAATATCAGCTGTCTTCAGGCTGGTCACATGACTCATGGCCACTTTACAGCTCCGAGACAGGGCTTCTGTGGAGGAGATGAGTGGTCACGTGATCTCACCGACTATCGTCAGAGGGTAATCGCGGCCCCTCCCTCAGAAGCCATTCATCAGAGCTGGAAAGTGGCTGTGAGTCATGTCATCGGCCTGAAGACAGCTGATATTAGGTATTTACAGCTCTCATTTTGTAAAACTAGCGACACAGTGTGCTATGCCAGCCTCTAATAGAGGGACTGTCATAGTTTTATATATATATGGGTTAACAAATCCTTTAACCACTTAAGCCCCGGACCAATATGCAGCCTAAAGACCCAAGGTGTTTTTACAGTTCGGGACTGCGTCGCTTTAACAGACAATTGCGCGGTCGTGCGACGTGGCTCCCAAACAAAATTGGCGTCCTTTTTTCCCCACAAATAGAGCTTTCTTTTGGTGGTATTTGATCACATCTGCGTTTTTTAGTTTTTGCGCTATAAACAAAAATAGAGCGACAATTTTGAAAAAAATGCAATATTTTTTACTTTTTGTTATAATAAATATCCCCCAAAAACATATATAAAAACATTTTTTTTCCTCAGTTTAGGCCGATACGTATTCTTCTACCTATTTTTAGTAAAAAAAATCGCAATAATCGTTTATCGATTGGTTTGCGCAAAATTTATAGCGTTTACAAAATAGGGGATAGTTTTATTGCATTTTTATAAAAAAAATTTTTTTTACTACTAATGGCGGCGATCAGCAATTTTTTTCGTGACTGCGACATTATGGCAGACACTTCGGACAATTTTGACACATTTTTGGGACCATTTTTCACAGCAAAAAATGCATTTAAATTGCATTCTTTATTGTGAAAATGACAGTTGCAGTTTGGGAGTTAACCACAGGGGGCATTGTAGGAGTTAGGGTTCACCTAGTGTGTGTTTACTAGTGTAGGGGGGTGTGGCTGTAGGAATGACGTCATCGATTGTGTCTCCCCTATAAAGGGGATGACACGATCGATGCGCCGCCATAGTGAAGCACGGGGAAGCCGTGTTTACATACGGCTCTCCCCGTTCTTCAGCTCCGGGGAGCGATCGCGACGGAGCGGCTATAAACGAATAGCCGCGCCGTGGTCCCGGATCGCTCCCCGAGCGGACCCGACCTCCGCATGTAGCGGGGGGGGGGGGGTCCCGATCGGACCCCCCACCCGCTAATAGGCAAGGACGTACAATGACGCCCATGTGCCTGTACGTGCCATATTGTGGACGTACATTTACATGCGGAGGTCGGGAAGTGGTTAAGGCAGTGGTCATCAACCCTGCCCTACAGGGCCCACTAACAGGCCAGGTTTTATGTATTACCTTGGGGAGATGCAGTCTAGAATACTGCAATCACTGAGTAGCAAATGATATCACCTGTGATGTATTTCAGTTATCTTGCAAACCTGGCATGTTAGTGGGCCCTGTAGGGCAGGGTTGATGACCACTGCTTTAAGGTAACAGGATCTGTTTTTGTTTTTTTGGGCTTAAAAAAAGCTTTAAGGTTTCTTAGTTGTCACTTGCCAAGTCGAAGTTTCAGCTCCCTCTATACATTTTCTATAGGATTAAGGTCTGGAGACTGGCTAGGCCACTCCATGGCCTTAATGTGCTTCTTTTTGAGCCTCTCTTGTGTTGCCTTGGTGGTATGTTTTAGGTCATTGTCATGTTGAAAGACCCATCCATGACCCATCTTCAGTGTTCTGGCTGAGGGAAGAAGGTTATCATCCAAGATTTTACAATACATGGCCCCATTCATTGGCCCCTCAATGCGGCAAAGTTGGTTGGTACCTTTAGCAGAGAGACAGCCCAAAAGCATAATGTTTCCCCCTCTGTGCTTGACTGTAGGAATGGTGTTCTTAGGGTCAGTCAGCATTTTTCTTCCTCCAAACATGGCCCCCTCCTCAAGAAGGCACATGTACAGTCATGCCAATCAGAGAAGGATTGGGAGAAAGTGCTGTGGCCAGATGAGACCAAAATTGAGCTATTTGGCATTAACTTGACTCACCATGTTTGGAGGAAGAAAAATGCTGACTATGACCCTAAGAACATCATTCCTACTGTCAAGCATGGAGGAGGAAACATGATGCTTTGGGGCTGTTTGTCTGCAAAAGGTACAGGCCAACTTTTCCGCTTTGAGGGGGCAAATGGACGGGGCCATGCATTGTAAAACATTGTATGAAAACCTTCTTCCCTCAGCCAGAACACTGAAGATGGGTCGTGGATGGGTCTTCCAGCATAACAATGAAACAAAACATACTGCCAAGGCAGCAAAGGAGTAGCTCAAAAAGAAGCACATTAAGGTCATGAAGTGGCCTAGTCAGTCTCCAGACCTTAATCCTATAGAAAATTTATGGAGGGAGATGAAACTTCGAGTTGTCAAGAGACAGCCAAGAAACCTTAAGATTTAAGAGAAGATCTGTAAAGAAGAGTGAACCAAAATCCCTTCTGAGCTGTGTGCAAACCTGGTCATCAACTACATGAACCGTCTTACCTCTGTGCCTTCCAAAAAGGGTTTCTCCACCAAGTACTAAATCATGTTTTGCTTGGGGATCAAATACTTATTTTACTCAATGAACCGCAACTTATAGCATTTGTTTTATGTGTTTTTTTTTCTGGATTCTTGGTTGATATTCTGTCTCTATCATTTCAAATACACCTATGATAAAAATTATAGACCCTTCTTTGTAAGTGGGCAAATGTACAAAATCTATAAGGGATCAAATAATTGTCCCCACTGTATATGGAATGGCTCGGGAGGGGGGGGCAATCTGTCCCTAAGTGCCCCTGTTTGTCAATGTTCTGAGCGTGCACAAAAAGCACAAAGGTAATAACCTTTTAGTGTGGATGGGTGAAAATGTGTTTTTTTCAAGGCATAGACAACAAGGAATGGTGCAATGTTCTCTGTGGGACAAGCGAGAGCTATATAAATGAATATAATACATACAATTTGTTGCACAAGAGTTGTGTTTCCAATAACTGAGTGCTGTTAGATCACAATGGGTTAAGACTGTTCTGTCACTGGAAACATGATAATGATCTTGTTTAAAAAGTGATCACGTAAACAAGCGCTTCAATCACTGAATATGGGTGCAGAATATGGAAATGTGTTAGTAGTTTAACTAAAAAGAGATGACGAGGGAAAAAAGAGCAAGACAGGGAAGAGACAGTATAAGGCAAGAATAGACAGAATAAAAAGATAAAAGAAGAAAAACAGTCTGGCAACCCAGAGAACTGGAGACAGTTGAAAATAAATTTGCCCAGAGGGTGATAGGAAGAGAGATGTGAAGTTTTAATCCCTGGCCAGGAGCTTGATCCAGTAATGTTCAGTATAAACTAGCAGGCAGCTGATGTATGATTTGGTACAGCTTGTTAGAAATTTAGTTTACGGCACATTCAGCAGCTGGGGAGTACAAAAGGAGCAAACAAGTGGGCAGGCCTGAAAAACACTAGGACTTTGTTAAGAATCAGAAATTGTTTGGGGGTAAGCTATTTCTCTGGGGAAAATCGAGAATTATACAAAAACTGTTAGTCTACACAAAATACAGAGACACCAAACAAGGATTTAGTAAAAGTAAATCAAATAAGTGAAAATGAACTGGATTTTCAATTCCGTGTGTAAGTAGAGGAGGAGGGGGAAAAAAAATCACCTATGCGTCAGTTTTGCTCCCCTTGACTGCAGTATTTGCCATTTCCCCACCAGGCTGATACGTTGTTCATGATAACGTACAAAGGCACAAAACTGATCAATATTCAAGCTTAAACCAGGGCCACTTTTTCTCAAAAAGTTTACAGACGCTCTCATGGTTTGTAGTATGCCTTTTGATATAAACAGTTTTCAGTTTGGAATGATCTTAAAAATTACATGTGATTAAATGGTCAAATGACATTATCACTCACACTTTTGCGTATAAAAATAAATGTGAATTTTATCTGAAAATGGCACCGATTGGTGTATATACTTATGTGCAGAATCTATTAAAAAATACCCTTAAGTGCTGAAGTGAATTTGATAATGACAACGGGATATGAACTACCATCTGATTTCTGGTAAATACAAACCCAGGTCAAGTGCAGAAAAAGGAAGACACTTGTCTAAGTCTGTCGGGGAGACATTATCTGATGATTCTTTGATCGCCCACATTGTGTCATGAGGAAGAGCTTCCCACCCTTTCAGGACCTTGTCTGACATTACTTTCTATAGCCTGAACTGACATCTTCTTACAGCCCTTTACATATTAAGGAACCATTAAGCCAACACATTAGAAGTTATCTGCAGGCTAATGTTTCCATTATGTGCATGCTGGCTTTGGGACAAGCAGTGCTTTGTTCTTCAGATGTCATACTTTGTATAATAAGAGAGGAGGGGGCCTCTTAGCTTTTTGGATGACTTTGACATGACTGGCTGTAATCTGGACATGTGCTGTGAGTTGATGCTTTGTGTCTGGATAGTGTACTGGAAAGCACATGCTCTGCTCTCGCTGTTATCAACATCAACGCTGGCACTGGTGCCAGCCAAAAAAGAGGGAAGATCAGCAATAGCCTGGGAATTTCCAGGTCATGCCCATCTCTAGCTTCACTCTTAAAGTGTGTTTTTTTTAACTCAGTAAAGAAAAAAAAAACAGGCATAAAATTGCCAGCACAATGACCTCATACAATCATTAACACGACTGTATCACGATTATCTGTATGTGAAAACTTCAAAAAATGTATTTATCTGAAATTTTGGCAGTTTTGGGATTTTGCTTGTCAAACTATATTTTCTTTGTTCGCACCTTGAATTGTTTGTGCAGGATATAGGCAGGCATTATTTTTCTGACCCAAAATTTATATTTACAATTAATTATTATTGATAAAATAAGACATTTCTTTCTCATTAGATGTTGTATCCCTTTGCATGTTTGTATAACCTCATACCTTTCCCTTCTATCTCCATGGCTATGGTTATATTATTTTTATAAGTTGCGTCTGTTTAGTACACTAATTCAATGGCGTTACTTAAAAAAATAAAAAATAAAACAGGCACAAATGTGTAAAGACTGTTCACTTATCAAAAGGAAATGGAAATTCCTTTACTTTATTCACTGAGCTTAGTGAATAGAGTAAAGCTGTATTTATTTCAAATATTCACAATGAAGTGCAAGCAAAAATAAAAATGTTTAAAAAATGTCCCTCCCTTATGGCAGGGTATTCAAAGTGAACCCAGCTTTACTTTATTTATTAACCTAACTTTCAAAAGTGAATATTCACTTTGTGTACAGACTCTTCTCCCTTAGTAAATTAACACTAATATCTTCTTTGCATCTATACAGTTTTCATACAGTGCAAAGAAAGTTCTTGGTTGAAACACTTCCAAACGCCAGAGCCAATACAGTACATGTGTAAGAATTTGTAGGAATTGAAACAAGCTATAATTAAGTATGCAAGAGATGACAAATACAAATGTAAAATGCAATATACAGAACACGTCTCACTGAGATATACTACTACTACCAACACCAAAACATGCGTTGTGAAAGACCCCACTCAACCGACTTGACTATAACAAACAAGCTGCAGACAGAACTTGCATGAGTGTGAGCATGAGCAATATCCAGCAATTAATTTTGAATAGTGCATGCACGGTGCCTACTGTATATTGAATTATGCAGATAAATTAAGAGATGTGCTCCTGGTATAAGCAAGACAAAAAGCTGTTAATTTGAACAAATTCAGTTCCATGAACTCATTTATACAACCTGGTGTTTTCACGAATACATAAATATTTTTATCTGCTTAAGCTGTTATTATCAATTTACTTTAAGTGACTAAAATACCCATTAACAAAACCTTGCATAGAAATACCACTGATTTAAAGTCTGTGCACAGCGTAAACAGTTATTTTAAGGTATGTCCACTAGAGGGTGATAACTGTCTATCAGAAAGGCCTTCAACTGTAAGCTGGAAAAGGGACACAAAGTAATTCACCAACCATCTGATAGAGTTACAGTTAACGCAAGTTATGCAGCAAACATCATCTAAAAATTATCTGAAATCAAAACAACACATTTTTAATATATAAATTTCAATAATACTATTTGGACAGTGCCTTGATAACATAATCATCTCCATCATCGTCAGATAGCCAAAAGTTTAAACATCAGATGTTTTATAACCCTCTAGGCCTGGGAGAAAGATGGCCACGGACAGGAG
This sequence comes from Rana temporaria, assembly GCF_905171775.1. NCBI lineage: Eukaryota > Metazoa > Chordata > Amphibia > Anura > Ranidae > Rana > Rana temporaria. The sequence continues at coordinate 122,653,566 of NC_053496.1, forward strand.
AGCTTGTCAGGATGAGACAGTATTTAGGCAGATAGGATGTCTGGACAAAATCACTGGCCATGGTGGAGGAATACATAACATAAATACCACGTGTAAATAAGCAGAAAGTCTCTGCTGATTACAGGAACAGAAAGGCAGAGACCTGGCAGATGGAAGTATAATTCTCAGAGTAAGGGAATTAGTTCAGCAAGGCAAACTGTTTTAGTGATGGTGATATTATTACACAAACTCATTGTGATTTATTGGACTGAAACCATTGAAGAGTAATGGATGGAAAAGTCTGCAGGCTCCAAAATCCCAGCTCAGGATACACAGATGTTTCTTCTTTGGGTGCCTTCCTCTCACACTGCAATGCTAAACTCTGTATTTTGATATGGTGCATTTGGTGGAACTAACTTCTAATAATAATAAGATCAAGGGAGATTTCCTATGAATTACTGAACTCATGATACTTTGAAGATTCTCAGTGCTTTTTTCAGATGTGCTCTAGCATTAATGTACACAATATAGAAATCATATTACAGTTTAAGCAACAATTAGTTTTTAAGATTGCAAATTAACAGCTGGCAAATTATAGACATGAACGATTAAGGCACAATGGTTTTGCTAAAGGTTTTTACACTTCTGCAAACTGCATACTATTTTGTGTTTATACCATCCTATACTTTTCTCACCAGCTTGGGGATAGGCTAAAGCACTGTATGTAGTACTAGAAATTTTCAAGATGTTCTTTTTGTTTATTTGAAATGACAGCGAGATAACATTGCCACTATGCAAGACCCACTTTAATCCTCTTGCCAAGATATCTATGTATACCATTCATATTGTTTCTATTATCATTCATATCAACTTAAATAACTGCGCTTTTGTGGTGAATGTATATGTTAGGAAGTGGGCTGAAACTTCCTTGACAGGACTTCTGCACTCTCTGGGCCCATTCAAGGTTGTGAACTCCGCAATCCATTCTCTAACACAATTGCAGAATGGGATAGGTATTATTTAGTAGTAGTATTCATTAAAAGAATGTTTAATATAAAATGGCTTGTTTTGTCTTACTGAAGCATTTTTGTTTTACAATGAAGTCTATGTTGAAGCCAAAGAGATTGAAATTAGGGGTGACTTGTGGCATAAGCACTGGTATACAATATTGTAAAGCACTGGTAAATGGAACAGTAAAGCGATAGTAATGGAAATTGTAGCACCGATATACAGAATCTTAAAGTGGCGTTCCACCCAGATATTAATTTTTTTTACCCCAAATTTTTTTTTTTAAAGAATTGAAAAAAAAAAAATTATACTCACCAGAAAAGGCTGTTGCTATGCGGAAGTGGCTCTTCTGCCTCTTCCTCCACCGCGGTCCTTTTCTTCTTCGTCCTCCGTCGTGGTGTCTTCTGGTGAATGTGGCGTGCTGCTTTCTGGGAACTGTGTGTATCCAAGGAGGCAGCCGCCCATTCACAAAGCGATGTGCGAGTCGCGAATGCGCAGTAGGAAACGGGCAGTGAAGCCGTAAGGCTTCACTGCCTGTTTCCCTTAGTCAGGATGGAGGCGCCAGGACTGAGCGATCGCCGTCGGGGGCCCATGATCGCTGACTTTTAAAAAAATAAATTCGAGGGTGGAATCCCGTTTTAAAGCTCTGGTATATGGAACAGTAAAGCACCGGTATATGGAATTGTAAAGTATTCATAAACATTATTGTAAAGCATTGGTAAATGGAAACTGTCAAGCACTGTTATATGGAAATTGTATATCACTGGCATAAGACAATTGTAAATCACTGGCATAAGACAATTGTATATCTCTGGTAAATAAACTTGTGAAGGACTGGCATAAGACAATTGTAAATCACTGGTATAAGACAATTGTAAAGCACCGGTAAACAAACTTGTAAAGCATTGGTATACAGAGCTATAAAGCAGCAGTGTACAGAAACCGTACAGCAATGTTATGAGGAACTGTAAAATACGCAATTGTAAAGCGCTGGAATGCCGAATTATAAAGGACTGGTATATTGCATTACAATGCCATATACCAGTCCTTTATAATTCGGCATACCAGCGCTTTACAATTGCGTATTTTACAGTTCCTTAACATTGCTGTACAGTTTCTGTTATAACGTACTGTTATAAGAAATTGTAAAGCCCTGGTATACAGAATATACCTGTCTTTCAAAACAGACACTGGTGACCCTGTTACCATGATCAACAACAGGTGTCTTATTTTCAATAGTGTTTATTAAAGTTTTACAGTACAAATAATAAAGATTTCGGCTTTGCATTAAGCAGTTTACAACATATGTAAAAGTCACACCTCAACTAGTTTAGAATGAGAGGCGCAACATGACAGATATAACAGAAATCAAAACCCAATAATTAAAGTCAATATAAGAGAGGGGGTAAAACAAAGTAAAGAAAAAGTGCAGAAGATAGGGCAAAGAAGGGAAGGTTGGGGGGGGGGGAAACAAAGGCGCCATACCTTGAGACCCATCTCTTGAGAGTGGATTTAGTTAGTGAGCGTCCTGGGGTTATTTGTCAGGTATTTGATCCATGGATCCCATACTTTGTGGAATAACTTCAACTTGTCTTGCACTATTGCTGTTAACCTTTCATTTAGCATAAGCCACAAAATGTTACGTTTAAGCTGATCGAATGGCAGTGCAGTGGACCTCCAGTTCCTGGCTATTGTAATTTTAACTGAAATAAAAATAAAAGTGAGAAGCCGTCTTTGAAATCTGGAAGCTTCCGCTACCCTGCCACAGAGCAGTGCATGTTTTGCGGATTTTGCCAGGTTAATCCCTTTAAACTTAACACTCTCACTTTCTGTGCCCCCTTGTTTTTGATTGGACGATCAGCATTCCCCTTTAGATGCTATGCTGTCTGTGTTCTTTGAATACTTTTCTATGTAGCACTGAACGTAAGTCGTGTACACGGGGCGAGCCCAGCTTTTTTGTTGTCATGGGTGGAGTGAGCGGGCGTCAGGGGCTGTCTCGACCAATGCCCTTGTTGTATCACGCCCCCTCCACGGTGATTGGCGTGTCCCGTTTTTTTATGACCGTGAGTGGACTGGGCGGCCGTTAGAGGCCACCTCGTCCTATGCCCTTGCTGTACTGCGCCCTTCTAACTGTGATTGGAGGATTAGTTTGTCTCCTCCCAGTTGGACGCATCCCCCAACTGCTAAGCATTATGGGGACTGTAGGCGCGGTGCCTGTACACCGCCATTGCGGTTTCCGCGCCGCCAATCAGTTGCTGTTCCCTCTATCATGAGGCCTTCAGGCTATGAAGCATCATGGGGCTTGTAGGCATTCTGACCCGCCGCCGAGCGACGCACTGACGTCATCCGGAGCGCGGTTTTCCTATAAAACGGCCTCTCTGACTCTCCAGACCTGTCACTGCCTGGGACACTGTGAGAAGTCTAACCACGCACATACGGTATGTGTAGAGGCTACAGTCCTTTGACTAAGCAAGCCCACTCATTATTATATATGCTTTTACTTTACTGATATTCCTTTTATTCCCTCTCCTTTCTCCCTCCTCCCTGTGTTTTTTCTAGGGACTCTAAAACACCTGCTGGCTTACCCCTTGTTCCAACAAAGTGCCTCTGATTATGAGTGCTCTTACTGCTTGCAAGGTGATTATTCTTATAGCTCACATACACAGACAGTGTATTTACCTCTCTATATACCCTCTGTATCCTCATAACTCTCCTAATTTCCTATCTTAGATACGCTCTGAAGGTTCAGTGTCCCTGTATTTACCAACCAGCGTCTCAGACTTATTTGATTGATAATTTTTTTATCATCTGGTTTCCAGGTAGGCTTATTTGGTGATATATATATATATATATATACATATTTTTTTCTTATATATTTGTTTCTGCTACTCTGTTGTTGTTAATTTCAACTCAGTTTTTAAAGTACTAATATACTTTCACCATTACGTCTTAGCTGCCATTCTTGGGGAGCCACCATACCAGGTCAAATGCAGTGTTATGGGTAGGTGGTTTTTCTGCCCTCTGCCCCTGTGGATGCATGTCTTCCCCCCCTATTTCCACGTGGGGTGGCTGTGGGTTAGTGGGGTTGCATGGGCCACCTTTTTGATGCTTTTCTGGGACCATGGTTTTTGACACATTGCCACCTATCCCAGCCAAATTCTATTTTTCTATGATCTGTGCCAATTGTTAACTTATTGCATATTTGATGAATTGTTAAAACTGTCTTGTTTCATTCTAGAGAATTTTTGTGAAACGATCAAGTCCTAAAACCCCTGAAGAAGCCAGTACGGCGAAACTAGTAGGGTAGACTTGCTCAAGAAATCTGTTCCTATTTACTGCTCCCACTTTTGAATGTTTGTCAAAGTTGATTTTAAATTTTGTATAATAAAATTTCCTATTTTTTTATATAAACATATATGTCTGGTTTTTATAAACAACACCGCAATAATCCTCCTCCCTCTCCAATCCCTTTATAAAATTATAATAAAAAATAATAAAATTATAATCCCTAATCCAAAATCTCCTGACCTTGGGGCAAGTCCACCATATGTGATAGGTGGATCCCACTTGACCACATCCTCTGAAACACCCAGGGGTAGCTCCACGTACAAAGGTGGCCAATCTGTCCGGTACCATTTACCACCTCAATTGGACCTTATAGTTAGCTTCTATAATAGAGGTATTGATGAGCGACCTAGAAGCAGTCTCTGATATCTCGTGCCATACCTCTAGATCATGGGTGCTCAACCTGTGGCTCTCCAGCTGTTGCGGAACTACAAGTCCCATCATGCCTCTGCCTTCGAGAGTCATGCTTGTAACTGTCAGCGGCTTCCAATGCCTCATGGGAATTGTAGTTCTGCAACAGCTGGAGAGCCACAGGTTGAGCACCCATGCTCTAGATCAAGGGTTTCTTGTAAATCCTGTTCCCATTGGAGCATATAGTTCAGTTTAATCGAGACATACATCAAGATTGTATATATAGCCGAAATGTGACCCCTGAGTTTATCATATTGTCTGCACAAATGTTCCATGGGAGTCATCGTCATTAAGTCACCCTTACGAGCTACCGTTTGTACATAATGATATATTTGGGTATATCTGTAGCGTTCAGAGGATGGTATTTGATATTTTTCTACCAGAGAACGTTCAGGTAGAATACCCTTATGGTCACAAAGATCAGCTATCCGTATTAAACCCTTATTGGACCACCATTCAAATGCGGGAGGGGTGAGGCCTGGGGTGAAGTCCTTATTTCTCAACAGAGGAGCTTGTGGATTGTGGGGTGACTTGAATTTATGAGTCTGTGAACAACAGGTGTCTTAAAGGAGAAGTCCAGCCTGGGCTTATTTGGCTGGGCTTCCCATATGGATCACAGTGCAATTTGTTTTGCACATCTGTGATCCATTTTTAGCAGAGAGCGGTCTGAAGTCTGCTCTCTTCTGATGTCACTGGAATCAGTCCAGGAACCACGCCATCATGACAATAAAGTCTGGACTGATGCCTGTCTCAGCCTCTCAGTGAGCCGCTGAGAGACTGAGACGGCCGCTCCCCACTCCTCCACATCTTAGCGCTCCAGTGAGCACTGGGGGCAGAGCGGAGAGATGCTGACTGACAGGCCACAGCTCACTGCTTGGGAAGCTAAGAGAACTGAGCCATCGGCAGTGTTCGATCACTCGGTTCTCAGTGCAGAGGCACCGGGGGACAGATGCAGCATCTGGGTAAATAAAAACTAGGTAAAACCTAGGTAAGTATGCTGGGTAAATAAAAAATAAAAAACATACTGCTTTTTTAAGCTAGCCATACACTATGCACATTTTGCCAGGTTCCTGATGAACTAGACACAATTAGATTAGTGCCAGAATTGCCAGACATCCTTTGTTTGAAAAATCGAAATTGTCAGCAGAACAGCAGCTGCTTTCAGCTGCCCGTCAAAATACAATAGGCAAAGCAGTAGATTCATCCTTCTGTGCTGTATAGAATTGTACAGTATTGTACTGGTATACATAATTGTAAAGCACTGGTATACAGAATTGTAAAGCACTGTAATACAGATTTGTAAAGCACTGGTATACGGAATTGTAAAGCACTGGTATACGGAATTGTAAAGCACTGGTATACGGAATTGTAAAGCATTGGGTATACGGAATTGTAAAGCACTGGTATATGGAATTGTAAAGCACTGGTATATGGAATTGTAAAGCACTGGTATATGGAATTGTAAAGCACTGGTATACGGAATTATAAAGCATTGGGTATACGGAATTGTAAATCACTGGTATACGGAATTGTAAAGCACTGGTATACGAAATTGTAAAGCACTGGTATACGGAATTGTAAAGCACTGGTATACAAAATTGTAATGCACTGGTATACGGAATTGTAAAGCACTGGTATACAAAATTGTAAAGCACTGGTATATGGAATTGTAAAGCACTGGTATATGAAATTATAAAGTCTTATAAAGAATGGTCGGAGCACTCTCTCTGGTATTTTATCATCTTGGGCTGGACGTCAAATGTTTTTCATCTAGTCCTATTCATGTTATAGATTATTTGCTTATGCCAATAACCCCAGTGCTGGTTTTCCTTCTATCCCTGGAATAGCACTAAGAGGCTATCAAATAAGTTGTTAGTGTTGCCATATTTCAACCTTCTAGTGTTGTTCCTGAGCAGTCAATTTATGGCCATAGTGTTAAAATAGCTCCAGGCTGCAACAAACATACTTTTCAAAAGGTAGTAAAATGTGTGCAATAGCATACTAGAAGCTTTTTAAACCCCTGCCGGGATATTCAGTTCCAAGTCATGAAATATGTCTTCATTGTTTCTTTATCTGAAGCAAGCTGTCTTCCTGTTCCCTTCTTTTATAAAAACAGGATAAAAAACGCCTGATACAAATGTGACAACAGAGAAAGGTTAAGGAAACAGAGTGAGAATCTTGTTTGAGGCCTCCTGCCCCTGACGTTCCTATGAATGCTGGCAGGTTTATTGATCGAGACTTGTCTCATTTTAATGACAGGCTCAATAATTTGCTTACTGTGTCCTGTGTCAGTCTGTTCTTTCTAATACCATTTAGTCCAGGAACTTGAAGAATGTCTCACCACTGCACATTTCAGCTGGAGGAGACACAAAGAAGCTAGGTAGTTAAAAAGAGATATAAGGTATGCAATCGAACCTTGTAACAATACCCAGCTTTAGAAAGTGCTGAAAAAAAAAGAACAGTAAAAGGAATGAAGGATAGTGTTAGCCACATTGGGTGTGCCATTATACAGTAACTTGAAAAAGTAATCATACCCCTGGAAATGTTCCACATTTTGTCACGTTAACGTAAATGTATTTTATTGGGATTTATGCAATAGATCAACACAAAGTGGCACATAATTGTGAAGTGGAAAGGAAAATGATAACTGGTTTTCAACATTTGTTTACAAATAAATATGTGAATCAATACTTTGTAGAATCACCTTTCACTGCAATTACAGCTGCAAGTCTTTTTGGGTATGTCTCTACCAGCTTTGCACATCTAGAGAGTGACATTTTTGCTAATTTTCTTTGCAAAATAGCTCAAACTCTGTTAGATTGGATGGAGAGTGTCTGTGAACAGCAATTTTCAAGTCTTGCCACAGATTTTCAATTGGATTTAGGTCTGGTCTTTGACTGGGCCATTCTAACACATGAACATGCTTTCATCTAAACCATTCCATTGCAGCTCTGGCTGTATGTTTAGGGTTGTTGCCCTGCTGGAAGGTGAAACTCCACCCCAGTCTCAAGTCTTTTGCAGACTTTAACAGGTTATTTCTAAGATTGCCCTGTATTGGGCTCCATCAATCTTCCCATCATCTCTGACCAGCTTCCCTGCTGAAGAAAAGCATCCCTACAACATGATGCTGCCGCCACCATGTTTCACAGTGGGGATGGTGTGTTCAGGGTGATGTGCAGTCTTTGTTTTCTGCCATACATAGCGTTTTGCTTTTAGGACAAAAAGTTCAAGTTTGGTCTCATCTGACCAGAGCACTTTCTTCCACTTCCTGTGTCCCCCATGTGGTTTCTCGCAAACTACAAATAGGACTTCTTACGGCTTTCTTTCAACAATGGCTTTCTTCTTGCCACTCTTCCATAAAGGCCATATTTCTGGAGTGCAGGACTAATAGTTGTCTTTTGGACAGATTTTCCCTCTCCTTGCCCGGCCTGACAGTTTAAGTGGATGCCATATCTTGGTAGGTTTTCAGTTGTGCCATACTCTTTCCATTTTCAGATGATTGATTGAACAGTGCTCCGTGACAAGTTCAAAGCTTGGATATTTTTTTTATAACCTAACCCTGCTTTAAACTTCTCCACAACTTCATCCCTGACCTGTCTGTGTGCTCCAAGGCCTTCATGGTGCTGTTTGTTCAGTAATGTTCTCTAACAAGCCTCTGTGGGCTTCACAGAACAGCTGTATTTATACTGAGATTAAATTACACACAAGTGGACTATATTTACTCATAAGTGACTTCTGAGGGCAATTGGTTCCGCTAGATTTTAGTTAGGGGTATCATAGCAAAGGGGGCTGAATACAAATGCACTCCACACTTTTCAGGTATTTATTTGTAAACAATTTTGAAAAACATTTATCATTTTCCTTCCACTTCACAATTATGTGCCACTTTGTGTTGGTCTATCACATAAAATACCAATAAAATACATTTACGTTTTTGCTTGTAACATGACAAAATGTGGAACATGTCAAGGGGTATGCATACCCCTTTTCAAGGCACTGTAGATCTACCACATGCTGTCTACACTGCAACCACAAATGTGTTCTTCTAGCTCTTGCTCCTTGATAATAGCAGACAGGTGCTGTACATGCCAACACCTTAAATTAGGAGGTACGGGGGTGACACTTTTACTTTGTCACATGAAAGAAAGGCCTTGTTCACACTAGTGCAATTTCAAATGTGACTTAATTTGCAGAGAATCACATGACAATGGAAATTAAAAAAAAAAAATCTATGGTACCTGTTCACATCAATGCATCTCTGCAAAAAATGTTTTTGGGAAAGAGTCCTGTGCTACTTTGGTGTGTTTGCAAAGTAACTTTGGCCCCATAGACTTCAATAGAAATGCGCCAAACACACATATACATGCCTTTTTGATGCATTTTTAACATGTTTTTGCAGGTTGTTAGTGAGCTGGCACCCGCAGGCGTCCTAACAACCAGTGATTCATCCTTGCTGTCAGCGGCAGGAATGAGTCATTGGATGTTAAGCAGCCAGCACCCGTTGGGGTATTAACAACCAGTCACTCATCCCTGCTGTCAGCAGCAGGGGTGAGTCATTGGTTGTTTATTTTACTTTTGCTCTTGGTGAGAACAGTAAAGGTCCATGCACACTGAGCAGCAGAAAAAATGGCAGAACTGCTGGCAAAAAAAAAAAGCAGCAGAAATCCTATAATGCAAAACTATAGAAAATCATACACTTAAAACCACTTGACATGCTTAAACTTCATGTCAAGATGTGTCAAGAGTTTTTTCTTCCTGAAAGCCCCTCTCAAAAACGTACTGTTGATCGTTTTTTTCTCAGGCTGTAAATGCTTCTCTACAAAAATGCCTGTAAACGCCCAAATGTGCATGGACACATAGGCTAACATAGAGTTGCTTCTACAGACTGAATGAGAAAACACCAAACGCCTGTATAAGCAGCATTTTTTATGCCCACTGTGCATGAGGCCTAAACAGGACAAACAGAGAGTGTAAATCTCAGAGGCACAGCCAGCAATAAAAATGTAATGGATGTTCTAATTCCCCTTCACTCTATTCAAAATGAAATAAAAATGTTTAGCCTATAGTTATACTTTTTAGTGTCATTGGAGCATATTTGAGCTAATCTGTCCTAAAGAGAAGGTTTTCCAAACCAGGGACTGGGAATCTTTTGCCTGGGAGTAAACACAACTGGCGCTTTAATGATAGGGATGGTTTCCCATAGGTTAAAAACAAGTGCACTATACAAAGTGTACCACTGTGCAGCAAGCGTTGTCTTAACAAAATTTTTTCTTAAATCAAAGGTTGCCCCCTCCCAGTTAACCGTTTCACTCCCTGTCACGGTGTCACTAGATACAGTGTACATATTTTTTACTGATCACTGTATTGGTGTCACTGGTCACGCTAGATAACATTATCATCAGTTAGCGTCAGTCCCAGATAGGGTCAGGGTACCTGCCATATATTGCCTAATAAAGTTTTAACCCCCTGATCACCCCCAGTTAACTCATTCCCTGTCCAGTCATAGTGTACAGTGTAGTTTTTCATGGGTGATGCCAGTTAGCGTCAATTACAGACAGCTTCAGATTGCCCACCACATATTTACACATTTTAACCCTTTGATTGGCAGTGACACTAACACACACACTATACACCTACATTACTAGTATAGTCTGAACGGATCAATATCTTTGATCAGATCAGATAGCGTCCACAATAGTATAGTGTTCCCAAAAATGCAGCGTTAGCAGGATCTGCCCCAACACCTAGGTACCTATAAATGTATTGCCCAAAATGTCAAACAAAGGTATTCTAGTGAAGAGGCCTACAGGATACTGAGCATGACACATGAGAGTGAAAGGGAGTCCTCACTGTCAAAATCAGGCTTAGTATTCGAACCTGTAGAGAGCAGCGGCACCCTGAAAGATATCTCTGATGACAGAGTAGAGGTCCCTGCTAAAATTAGGCAGACATGACCCCATTCCCAAGTTGCTGAGGTGCTACAATTGCATGATTCTCGTATGCGGCAGAGTGCCAGTACTAGTGCCGCTCTACCTTCTGGTGAACTGGAGAGCACCAGAGGCCTAGTACATCCTGGTCATAGACAGACCAGCACTGGCGAGTCCCATAAGTACAGTTCAAGCTGGTGCGGTGGCTTGCACAAGTAGTGCCCCGCACCCACCAAGAATTCAAACACAGTAAACAACAGTTTAAAAAAAACAAAAAACAAACACAGGCCCATAGAGCCCATTGTGACCTTCCTAATGCACTTTTAAAAATTTGGAAAAAATGGAAAGAAACTGCGCTACAATAACAAAAAAAACAGGGGCTTGCAGGGCCCCTGGAAGAAGTAATATTTTCTGAAACGAACGTAGGGCGGAGCGGCGCGCTATCGTCACCCAACTAGCTCCAAACATTCTCCCAGTGGATGGGTGCCTGAGAGTTTGTGTACCGGCCGGCATATCAGATTCAAGGCGATTTTTAACTGCATGATTGTAAGTGCGATTTTTTCTTTTTAATAAATTCCTTTTACTCATTTAATACACTATGTGGAGCCATTTTTTACATGATGGGCATTGACGTAAGTGAAATTGTTTGTGAATGAGACCGATTAGGACCACATATGTCTGAACTGCGAGATTGGGAGTGACTACCTATTACATGCTGTTCATGATTCCCTGTCATAAGGGATCGTGGAAATCTGGTAAGGAGCCAATCCATAGTCTGCTGGAGGATATACCACGGTTTTCTTTTGGACACGTTTTTCAACCAATCTGAAATGTGGCACAGATACACGGGTGTTTGACATCTCATCTGTTAAATATTTATGGACTTTTTACTGTGACAATTTTTATTTATTTAAAACCAATATTGAATTTTATTCACATGTTTCTTGATTGAAATGTAATTTGTTTTTTCTTCTCTTCTTTTTGTGTTTATCACCATTATCACTTTATCATTATTACTGAGGGGTGTTGAGATGGCTGCATAGTGCACCCTAGTGGCCATCATATTCCAATGCTCTGATATAGTAGTGAGCTTTATATATATTACCATATATCACTCACTTGCAAATGCTCTAATTTTGGGTTTGACAAGAAGGGTTCTTTAGAGGTAGCGTGATTTATATTTTAAAAAAACTTTTAAGATCTAATTGGCAGCCCACAGATTCTGCAGCACCGTACTTCCCCAATTCACTGGCCAACTTGGAATTTAGGTGGAGACAGCAGATTTAACTCTCTTGGTTTTCACAGGTGATCTGCATGGATCTATTGTGGACCAGAGCATTTTATCACCGCAAACCCAAATTTGATCCTTGCCAGACAATTTGCATGGAAACCAATGGCTTGCAAATTCCAGAATTAGATGGGGGAGAGAGAGTCTTCTTAAGAAGTAATACATTTTTTTTACAGCGAGGTGGAAAGACAAATGAAACGTTTTCCTTCTGTCTTCAATTCATGCAGATACTACAGTCCAAACTGCAATGGCAACTGGTGTTGTTGAGAAGCCCCTCTTTGTCCATGACTACAACCTTAAAATGGGAGGGGTGGACTTCAACGACCAGATGATGGTGATGATGTACTTAGGTGCCTGAAAGGCCAGACGCTAGTACAAAAAAGTGTCTGAATATTTATTCCAATTGGCTCTGTTCAACGCTTATGTATTATACAAAGCGTCAGGAAGAATTGGATCCTTCCTACAATTCCAGGAAGAGATCATCACAGCCCTTTTGTATCCAGAAGTTGCTGTGGCCCAATTTCCCAATCCAGATGCAGTGAGTCGGCTGCATGAGAGGCATTTTACAGAAGTCCTCCCTGGTACCCCTACCCAAAGAGTACCCCAAAAAAGATGTGTCTGTAGCAAACGTGGATATAGGCATGACACCTGCTATTTTTGTCCCTCCTGTCCTGGCCAACCTGGTCTCTGCATCCAGGTTTCTGTCGTTACCACACACTAGAGAATTATTAGTATAGGGTACAGCACGGCACAGTCTAGGGCACACAAACACATGGTTTTGAAAGATGTTAGATGACTATCGCATTTTGAGAGATCTTAGCCTGGAACATTTAAAGGTTTTTATAATTACAAAAAAGTGTAAAAAAAAAAAAAAAAATCCCCATAAAAAATAAATTATAGATAATAAAAAAATAGTTGTTTTATTGAGTTAATGTTCTGTTCTTACTGTTTTACTGTACTTTATACTATACTAATGTTGTGCTATGTTTTAACTGCTGTGTTTTATTGTTAACCATTGTTTGCTTTGCAGGTACGCCATTCTACTGTTTTATTGTACTGTATACCATACTGCTATACTGTAATGTTTTATTGTTACTATTGTTTGCTTTGCAGGTACACCATTTAGCTGCAACAATGGCAGGTATGCCATTCAGCTGCAACACTGATCCGTTTATTCTGACAGCAGCATGGTTTGCCTTCAGCAGGTGTAAATCAGTGACTCCAGCGCTGTAGGAGGTGATTTCACCTTAGAAAAAAAACATATATGGAGAAGCATAGGGGCAGGGGTGGACAGAGGGTGGATTGCCCCTATACTTCGCCATATATTTTTACTCGTTTTTGGCACAGATTGCAATAAAAAAAGTTCTTGTTTTATTGAGATAATGTTTTATCAATACTGTTTTATTCTTAATCGTTATTTGCGTTGCAGGTACGCCATTCAGCTGCAGCACTGATCTGTTTTTTCTGACAGCAATAGGGTTTGCTTTAAGCATATGCAAATCAGTGAGTACAGCACTGTAGGAGATGATTTCACCACTGCAGTTTAAAAAAAAAACAGCATATATGTCGAAGCATATTTTTTTCTTCACTTTTCTTGGCAGAGATTTCTTTATCAACATCAATCGATGTGAATTGAAGAATCTTTTAGTTTTTTTTTTGGGCTGAATAAAAAATAAGCCCAATGTATGTATGAAGCACTTATGCATGTTCGCTCCCAAGCCCTGCTGCTGCATTTATTGACACAGACAGCGGGACTCAACCCCACTTCCTTGTCACTGACCTTGATTGACAGCAGCAGGACCCAATGGCTCCTAATGCCCCAGCAAAGCCAGTGGGGCCTGGAAGTGAGGGAAGAGAAGAGATACAGACGTGCACAGCACTGGATTGAATGAAGAGCTCAGGTAAGTAAAAAAAAAAGGGGGTGAGGGGGGTTACTGATGCCTGAACATTTTTTACCTTAAAGGGGTAGTAAAGATAAAAAATGTCCCTAAATAGCTTCCTTTACCTTAGTGCAGTCCTCCTTCACTTACCTCATCCTTTGATTTTGCTTTTAAATGTCTGTATTTCTTCTGAGAAATCTTCACTTCCTGTTCTTCTGTCTGTAACTACACAGTAATGCAAGGCTTTCTCCCTGGTGTGGAGAAAGCCTCTTGAGGGGGGAGGGGGTGAACAGGAGTGTCATGATGCCCACTAACACACAGCTCCTTTCTCTATCTGCAAAGTAGAGAGTGTCCTGACTTGCCTGCTCGCCCCCTCAAGAGGCTTTCTCCACACCAGGGAGAAAGCCTCACATTACTGTGTGTAGTTACATACAGAAGAACAGGAAGTGAGGATTTCTCAGGAGAAATAAGGACATTTAAAAGCAAAATCGAAGGATGAGGTAAGTGAAGGAGGACTGCACTAAGGTAAAGGAAGCTATTTAGCAGATTTTTTTTTTTTTTTTTTTTTACCTTTACAACCCCTTTAATACAAGGAATGCATTAAGGTAAAAACAATCTAGGCTTTAAAACCACTTTAAGGGGAAACAATAGTATTTTGACCTGTTGGAATATATTGGTCAAAAAGAGAGAACAAGTGGTGGTGCAAAGTGAATAAAGGATCACCTCTAGTGTTTGATTATTAAAGACTTTTTTTTCATTTTTAATCTTGATTTTTTTTCATGATATACTGTATGCTTTTTATTATTATATTGGAATATTGTATTGAGTTATTTAAGGGTGTATACAGTACCTTGAAAAAGTATTCATATACCCTTGACATTTTGTCATGTTATAACCAAAAACTTAAATGTATTTTATTGGGATTTTATGTGATATAACAATACGAAATGGCACATAATTGTGGAAGAAAAATTATAATTTTTTTTTTTTTTTTTTTACAAATAAATATGTGAAAAGTGTGGCTTGCATTTTTATTTAGCTCCCTTTTACTCTGATACCCCTAACTAAAATCTAGGGAAACCAATTGCCTTCAGAAGTCACCTAATTAGCAAATAGAGTCCACCTGTGTGTAATTGAATCTCAATATAAATACGGCTGTTCTGAGTAGCCCATAGAGGTTTGTTAGAGAACCATAGTCAACAAACAGCACCATGAAGGTCAAAGTACAAACCAGATAGGTCAGGGTTAAAGTTGCGGAGAAGTTTAAAGCAGGGTTAGGTTATAAAAAAAACATGCCAAGCTTTGAACATCTCATGGACCACTGTTCAATCCATCATCCGAAAATGGAAAGATTATGGCACAACTGCACATTTACCAAGATATGGCCGTCCACCTAAACTGAGAAGGGCAAGGAGAGCATTAATCAGAGAAGCAGACAAGAGGACCATGGTAACTCCAGAGGAGCTGCAGAGATCCACAGCTCAGGTGGGAGAATCTGTCCAAAGAATAACTATTAGTCGTGCACTCCACAAATCTGGCCTTTATGGAAGAGTGGCAAGAAGAAAGCCATTGTTGAAAGAAAGCCATAAGAAGTACCATTTGCAGTTTGCGAGAAGCCATGTGGGAGACACAGCAAACGTGGAAGAAGGTGCTCTGGTCAGATGAGACCAAACTTGAACTTTTGGCCTATAAGCAAAGCGCTATGTGTGGTGGAAAACTAGCACTGCACATCACCCTGAACACATTGTCCCCACAGTGAAAAATGGTGGTGGCAGCGTCATGTTGTGTGGGTGCTTTTCTTCAGCAGAGACAGGGAAGCTGGTCAGAGTTGATGGGAAGATGGATGGAGCCGAATACAGGGCAATCTAAGAAGAAGTTGTCTGCAAAAGACTTGAGACTGGGGCAGAGATTCACCTTCCAGCAGGGCAACAGCCTTAACCATACAGCCAGAGCTACAATGGAATGTTTTAGATCAAAGCATATTCATGTTTTAGGATGGCCGAGTCTAAGTCCAGTCCTAAATGCAATTGAGAATCTGTGGCAAGACTTAAAAATTGCTGTTCGCATCCAATCTGACAGAGCTTGAGCTGTTTTGCAAAGAAGAATGGGCAAAAATGTCACTCTCTAGATGTGCAAAGCTGGTAGCAATATACCAGGTAATTACAATCAAAGGTGATTCTACAAAGTATTGACTCAGGGGGCTGAATACAAATGCATGCCACACTTTTCACATATTTATTTGTAACATTTTTTAAAAATTATTTATCACTTTTCTTCCACTTCCATTACGCTGCGTACACACGATCGGAATTTCCGACAAGAAAACCATGGATTTTTTTGCGACGGGATGTTGGCTCAAACTTGTGTTGCATACACACAGTCACACAAATACGGTCGGAAATTCCGACCGTCAAGAATGCGGTGACGTACAACACTACGACGAGCCGAGAAAAATTAAGTTCAATGATTCCGAGCATGCGTAGGATTTTTTTGCATCGGAATTGCATACAGACGATCGGAATTTCCAATAAGAACTTTTCCCGTCAGAAAATTCGAGAACCAGCTCTCAAATTTTTGCTGTTGGAAATTCCGACACATGGTCGGAATTTCCGACCAAAAGCTCACATCGAACTTTTCTTGTCCGAAATTCCGATCGCGTGTATGCGCCATTAATCAGCAAAACGGAAACAAGAAGTATTATGACATCATTTAGCAACATGTCAAACCACATTAAAATGTGTTCTCTTTTTGTAGTGCAATAAAAAAGAGACACAAAAACAATAATAGATCTAATAGATCATGAACAGCTCATCACAGATCAGGGGAATCATCTGTTTTCCATTATTACCTTATGAGTTAATGATAAACGCCTTGACAATAATAGTAGAAAATAATAATAAAATTGCAGGATATTTTTAAAGACTTATTTTTGTCCCTTGACATATATCTGCCACATGCCAATATGGCATTACATTAATTTCTACTGTATAATGATTTTGATGTTAACTTGATGCTTTATGTCCAGTTGTCAGTTTGCCAAAATAAAAGGTGTCTTTTGCTCAATGCAGATGTACCAAACATTGTACAGAAGCACAAGGGAACCTTCTTTCCTTGAATTCTTCTGGAAAAACAAAATTTATCAAGCACTGGTTGAAGTGCCTTTAATGACTGCATTCTGCATACAATCAGCTTTTTCTCTTTCAAGGACCATCAATATGTCAAGAATAGACTTATCTGAAGGCTACGGCTTTTAACATCAAGGTTATCTATTCTGCACAAAGCTCTTGCTCTCCATCGCCTCACTCATAACTGATGCTGTTGCTGTCCTATGTTTTCATCAGCTCTGCAATCAATCAGGGTAATAATGTTGCAAAAAAAAAAAATCAATTAACAACGCAATTAAATTTTCCTTATTATCTTGACGGGTGGAAATAATACCCCAAGGGATGACAGGCTTCTTTGTCTGTGGGCATCCATAATTTGGTGTGGGAGGGAGGCCTTGGCAGAAACATTGTTTACAGTTGCTACATCTAAATACTGATGTGTACTAGCATGGTTGCATTTACTCAGATGTTTCTTGCCAAAGTGTTTTCTACTTGCCACAAATAATAATTAATAGTTATTCTTCAAGTCCAAGCCTTAGTCCCTACATTTCCATTTCTTGCAGCAACCTGTAGAGTTTGCAGTATCCACATACACAGCCCTTGTTTATTAGGTTTTACAAGAAATCCAGGTCAGCAAAGATCATGCAAATAGAACAGCTATTTGTTTATGCTTTCTTTTTCAATGCACATTTTTGGAAGGAAAATAATGCTCCATAATGTTTTAGGCCTGTAGTAAGGTACAAGGCTTTTACATCATGCAAAGTTTATTTGGAACACAGGCTAGCTTTTGTACACAATATAATTCCATCTAGCCATAAGTTGACCTATTGATTGAACAGAATGTTGCCTACACATGCAGAAAGATGATATATAATCTTCACTGCTTGTATTGTTGCAGTTTTCTTTGACGTTTAATGTTTTTTTACGATCTCTGTAATATATGCACATTTCGGGTGTTTTATCACTTTAACTAGTTAAGGACGGAGCCTATTTTTCATACTTGGTGTTAACAAGTTAAAATCTTTTTTTTTTTTTTTTGAAAATTACTTAGAACCCCCATACATTATATATATTTTTTAAGACATCCTAGAGAATAAATTGTCAGTCGTTGCAATACTTTATGTCACACCTGTTGTGGAAATTTCAAGATGTATTTAATATGTGCTCTGCATACAACCTATTCTGCCACCACACACCGTATTTGCGCAACGGTTTTACAAGCGCAATTTCTTTTGAAAAATACAATTTTTGGAATGAAAAAATAAGACAACAGTAAAGTTATCCCAGGTTTTTTTTATATTGTAAAAGATAATGCTACGCTGAGGCAAGTGGTTAAAGTAAACTAGTATGCCGCCATTGATGACTTATTATTTAAGGCATACTTCTTTGTCAAATTAGGAACACTTGCGCTATTATTTATAAAAAATAAAGTGGTAGACTAGTAACTTAGTAAAAAAAATTATAATAAAAACTGGGAAAGAGCAGCTATCACTTCACAGTGCAATCACCAAACTAATATCTCCATATTCAGCATTCCGATGTGACCTGTTGCTTATGTGAAAAAAGCACTTTTGACCACCTTGATTATTTTAAGGGACCCATCCCATCAGGTGAGGAGACACCTGATTGGGCACATGGGTGACACTCTTTAGTGGCAGCCCATGGTGGAAGATTTCTGATACTATTGAAGATTTATCTTTACTTGTGACACATGAACTGTGGTGTTTTTTTTTCTGGACAATTACAATCTAATTGGATGATCTAACGGTTAGATCATCCAATTAGATAGAATGTAATTGTCCAGAAAAAACACCACCACAGTTCATGGGGTGATGGGATTGTTCTTATGTTTTTTTTTTTTTTTACTTACATCCTAGTTGAATGATGTATTTTTTATTGTTTTTACTTTTTTCTGCACACGATTTATGATAATTGCATACATTTATGAGCTTTGTTCTATATACGCACATTTGGGTTAACATTTGAAATTTTTATTAAGGAGCGCTTCACTGTTAGTAGGTATAGTTCTTTGGCAATCTGAAAAAAAACAAGAATACATTTGTAATGGTCTATTGATAAACTGAAATCTGTTACTATAGCTGTGGCATACACAAAGAAATCTTGCACACGGTCCACTACAGGCCACATATATTCCAAGAGATTACATAAATGCATGTTTCCCACCTTCCTCCAATCAAAGTAATTCCTGTATGATGATCAAGGGAAGAAATGTAAGTAGTCAGGCATGCTCTATACCCCCCTTTTTGTATAGATCATGTAAGTAAATGAAGGGCTGTAGCTAAGTAAAAATCTTGTTTGAAGTTGCCTTTGTCAGGGACCTGCTGGTATGGGAAGAAGGCTCTTGTGTGCTGCCGCGCAGAATAGGCAACAGCATCCATCCGTGCCTGTGCGCCGGCGCATTGGGTACGTGCGCGCGTGCACACTAGCACTACTTGGCGCCATTATGCCCTTAAAAAGTCAGCAACTGCAATGATGCATTGCTGTTTGATCTGCAGCTCTGTACCAGTTATCTGCATACCTGTTTATCTGTTACCTGTACCAACCCAACTCTGCTTGACCACCCGATATCTCCAATCCCGACCTTGGCTTGCTTTGAACCTGCTCAGTCTTCTCTTTGCCTACCTGCTGCCAGACCTTGCCTGTACCTCTGACCACGCTTAGTCTCCTGTATCCAACCGTCTGATTTCTTGCTCCGACCCGTCCTGTCTGACCCTGCTACTGTCTGCTGCTCTGTGTTGCACCTGGCTTGTCTCACCCTGCTGCAGCTTCCTGCAGTTCCTGTACCTGCCAGCTCCTGGGTCGCTGACCTACAACCATCCCTACTGCTGCCTACAGTTCCAGCCATCCCTGGAGGATCATCACCCTGCCACTGTGCCAGGCTACTACAACTACCCCAGGCACTCCTACCTCACTGTCCCCACTCCAGTGACTCCTGAGCCAGGGCTGTAAGAGAGGTCTCCTCCTACAAGTCAGGCTCTACTACCAGGTACGCTCTGTGCTTAACAGCCTTTAGGTGAGATGCCTGCAGCCTCTTGTGCACGGAATCCCATTTGTGGGCTGTGCCACTGAGACAGGTAATTCATACATCAGTTCCTAGGCAGTTAACCGTTTCACACCTGGAACCAACAGACACCAGTGTTCCACGTTTACCTTCTCAAGATTAACTTTTTCAGGTTGAAGGTGCAGATCAGGCCCCTCCCTGGACATGCAACACTTGACTCATAATGGAACATCTATAATGGCTCAGTTCACAGCAGGAAGCCACTGCTTTATATTAACACAAGGCCTTGCTTTTATGGCCTCCCAGGCCAGGTTCCTATGCTAACCACAGCAGGTCCAAATATGAGTATCCCACTGAGAGGTGAGGGACATAAAGTGCCCTTGTCCTCCCAACCACCAGAGTCACCGTCTCCCACCACAGTCACCTACTTCCCCCCCATGCTGGCTGTCATCACTTGAGATTGCATTCCAGCCTTTAAGGTTACCGTGTGAGTTTTCCCAAACGTGCTCAACTACAGGGCTTACTGGTAGAAATGTTCTTACAGCAGCCGAAGGCTGTATAACCCAGAGGGTTAAATTGCTTCAACTCCCATTGTAAGATTCTTCAGATACACCAAGGTTACATTGACTTTATGTTAGCACTTCATAAGTAAGAGACACTGACCACTTCTTTGAATAATTAGAGTTCTTTCTACTGAGGGAAATAAATCACTCATCAATTTTCTCATAAATGTACAGTCATGGCCGAAATTCTTACAGAAAATCAAGTATTTCTCACAGAAAAGTATTGCAGTAACACATGTTTTGCTATACACATGTTTATGCCCTTTGTGTGTATTGGAACAAAACAAAAGCAAATTAGACATAATGTCACACAAAACTCCAAAAATGGGCTGGTCAAAATTCTTGGCATCCTTAACTTAATATTTGGTTGCACACCCTTTGGAAAAAATAACTGAAATCAGTCGCTTCCTATAACCATCAATAAGCTTATTACACCTCTCGCCCAGAATTTTGGACCACTATTCCTCTGTAAACTGCTCCAGGTCTCTCTTATTGGAAGGGCGCCTTTTCCCAACAGCAATTTTAAGATCTCTCCACAGGTGTTCAATGGTATTTAGATCTGGACTCATTGCTGGCCACTTTAGAACTCTCCAGCGCTTTGTTGCCATCCATTTCTGGGTGCTTTTTGATGTATGTTTGGGGTCATTGTCCTGCTGGAAGACCCAAGATCTCGGACGCAAACCCAGCTTTCTGACACTGGGCTCTACACTGTGACCCAAAATCTTTTGGTAATCCTCAGATTTCATGATGCCTTTCACACATTTAAGGCACCTAGTGCCAGAGGCAGCAAAACAACCCCAAAACATTATTGAACCTCCACCATATTTCACTATAGGTACTGTGTTCTGTTCTTTGTAGGCCCCATTCCGTTTTCGGTAAACAGTAGAATGATGTGCTTTACCAAAAAGCTCTATCTTGGTCTCATCTGTCCACAAGATGTTGTCCCAGAAGGATTTTGGCTTACTCAAGTACATTTTGGCAAACTGTAGTCTTGCTTTTTTATGTCTCTGTGTCAGCAGTGGGGTCCTCCTTGGTCTTTTGCCATAGCGTTTCATTTAATTTAAATGTCAACGGATAGTTGACGCTAACACTGATGCTCCCTGAGCCTGCAGGACAGCTTGAATTTCTTTTGAACTTGTTTGGGGCTGCTTATCCACCATCCGGACTATCCTGTGTTGCAACCTTTCATCATTTTTTCTCTTCTGTCCACGCCCAAAGAGATTAGCTACAGTGCCATGGGTTGCAAACTTCTTGATAATGTTGCGCACTGTGGACAAAGGCAAATCTAGATCTCTGGAGATGGACTTGTAACCTTGAGATTGTTGATATTTTTCCACAATTTTGGTTTTCAATCCTCAGACAGTTCTTTTCTCCTCTTTCTGTTGTCCATGCTTAGTGTGGCGCACACACAGACACACAATGCAGTCTGGAGAGCCTTAGTTAGCTGGTATCTTCGGCGGTGATGTTGAGCTGTACACCGCCGAAGATACCAGCTAACTAAGGCTCTCCACAGCACCAGAAACACCTTCCTCCAC